>NW_022103911.1:728936-734015 GCF_000313985.2 Echinops telfairi | reverse complement strand
AAGATTGAAAGTACCGTGGATTGCCAAAAGCACAAACACATTTGTCTTGGGAGTAGCCAAAATGCTCCTTAGAGGCAAGGGTGGGGAGACTTCATCTCACATACTTTGGCTATGCTGTCAGGAGAGGTTTAGGATAAAGTAGAGGGCCCGTGAAAGAGAGGAAGGCCCAACCCAAAATGGCCTGATACCATGGCAGCAGCAACGGGCCTTTCAATTACTGTTCCTTTCTCTTTGTTTCCAACTTTCCTATTCCTATTGTCAATTATTATCAGTGCATCTGGATTGCATATTGGATCTATTTCAGACTGAAGAAATTGGGAGAATACTTCAATTTCTTCATCACTGGCTTTACTGGTTCATACATCTATTTGAATAATATTTGTATTAAGTGGATTTCCTGGTATGTAGATAGATATGACCCTATCTCAGACAGCATTGTACTTCAGGATAGATAATAGAAATGTTCTTTTTTCAGAATGAATGCAATGTGCGATGCTATCCCTCTGGAAATGGTCACTCCTGCCATTGTAAACCATACGATTGCCTGTCAGTCCACGTCAGCTCACTGATGGCTAGGCTATCGATCTGAAAGGGGATTATTTCATTTCATTTGACAACTTCTAGTTTCACTAGACTCACACTTCGCGCATTCCGCATTCGGATTATTAATAGATCTCTTCAGCTGTTTCTTCTCATTCTGAGTCGTGCCCTATCAGCAAATGAAGGTCTTAAAGGCTTTATTGCATTTACGTCGTTATGTTAACTCTACTTTGAGAAAACTGTGCTTCCTTAATCATACTTTGAGTGCCTTCCACTTGAGGGGCTGGTCCTCAGCACTGGGTCTGACAGTGCTCTGCTATTCATTAGGTTTTCAGTAGCTAATAACTCACAAGTGGAGAGACTCTTCCTTCCTCATAGTCTGTTTTTAATCTGGAAGCTCTACTGGAACCTGCTCACCTCAGCATGACCCTGCTGGTGTTTGAAACACGAGTGAAATAGTTTCCACCATCAGAGCAACACGAAAGCTAACACAGTAGAACAACCTGATAGCCAGATGGCAGCGTCCTCACAGTAGCATGGCTGATTCATTAGCAACACAGCTGCTTTACCTCGATTCGGGAAATTATATTCAACTAGTGCTCGAAAGTAGCAGACTCTCTCTCCCTCCCTGTACCATCTAACTCAAAGCACATTGAAACTGAAATTTGAATACCATCAGTGGAGTGGCATTTTCCTTTGCTGAGGAGAGAGAATCGTAGTCGCCTTCTTAGGAGGAGCCTCCTGTACTAATGGAGTGGACAGGAAGGAATTGGATCAGTACATAAGAATTTGATACTGGATGGAATTCTGTCCATCAAAACTTACTGTTTTAGGTAGGCACCAGAAAGTTGGTTCTGAGGCAGTAGTGATCCCACATGCAAGAGAAAGAAACACTGCCTGGCCCCGTACCACTCTCACCGTAGTTACAAAGTTTGAACATTGTGTTACAGGCACTCAATCCATCTCATTAAGGGTCTTCCTCTTTTTCACTAAACCTCTACTTTGTCAAGCCTGAGACTGACCGCTCTTATAATATGTCAAGAGTAAGCAAGATGAAGTCTCATTATCCTCACTTAAAAAAATCATTTTACATATATCAATTGAATCCCGCATATGTGTACATATGTTGCCATCATCATTTTCTAAAGATTTACTTTCTATGTGAGCCTTTGGTATCAACTCCTCTTTCCACTCCACCACCCCACCCCAGACTTTTGTGATCTCTTGATAAATTATAAATTATTACTGTTTTCTTATTTTATACCGACTGCTGTCTCCCTTCACCCACGTTTCAGTTGCTCATCCCCCTGGGGGGGTATGCATTGATCAATGACATTGTTTGCCCCTTTCTCCCCTCTGCCCCCTACCCTCCTGGTATCGCTACTCCCATTTCTGTTCCTGACCTGTTGTGAGCTCTTATCTGTACCAGTGTACAAGCTCTGGTCTAGCCAGGCAGGACTGGGGTCATGATATTGGAGGGTGAGGAAGCCTCAAAGAACCAGAGGAATATTGAATGTTTCATCAGTGCTATACTGCACCCTGGTTGACTCATTCCTTCGCTGTGACCCTCCTGTGAGAGGATGTCCTATTGTCTACAGATGGGTTTGGGGTCTCTGCTCCAACCCCACTTGGTCTCAAAATGTTTTTTGTTTGTTTTGTTTTAGCTCTTCTGGTACCTATTATCTGCTTCTGTCACAGGTTGGTGTGCTTCTTCCATGTGGGTTTGTTGCTTCTCAGCTAGATTGCTGCTGGTTTAACTTCAAGCTTTTAAGACCCCAGATGCTTTATCTTTTGATAGCTGGGCACCATCAGCTTTCTTCACCACATTTGCTTATGCAACCATTTTGTCCTCAGCAATCGTGTCAGGAAGGTGAAGTGTCACAGAATGACAGGTTATTAGAACAAAGTGTTCTTGCATTGAGGTGAGCTTGAGCAGAGTCCCAAAGTCCACCTCTTCCTCAATGTGTTACCATATAAATATATGTTCATAGGCTAATAATACCTCTATTTCTATGAATATATTTACGGGCAGAGCGCAGAGGTGTACACCTCTGTTTATACCTCTACCCATAGCTTTGTTTCCTAGATCTTTCCTGTTTCCTTTTACCTTCCTCCTGCCCCACCATCACACTCGCCTCTTAGTAATTCCTCTCAGCTAGATTGCTGCTGTTCCAACAGCACCAGGATCTCGATATCTTCCTCGCTGTTGCTTTTAATTCCCTAGTTGTTCCCCTGTCTAAGGCTTTGTTTGCTCACCGCTCCCCCACCCCCACCCCAAGTCCCTCTGGAACCCTCGGCCCACTGCTTTCACCTCCAGGCTTGCTTCCCATGCCTATCTTATATAGGTAGACAACACAACAATAATGGAGACAAAACAAAAAGATTGAATAAAAAGAGAAAAAAACAAAACAAAACCTAGCACCCCTCCCCACCGGAAAAAAACAAAACCAAAAACGAAAAAGCATAGATAATTCCAGGTCTGTCCTCTGACCTTTATGACTATCTCCCCACTGGTCTTGGGGGCTCCCAGGAACTTCCCCTCCTAGCCTGAAGTCTGGTTTTGGGGCTCCTCGAGGGGTTTGTGGCTTGGCTTGGCTTCCATTGCTGATCTGTTATGCTCCCTTCTTGGTTTGTCCCACTGTGGGGGTGGGCAGACGTGACTCATCCCCTGCCTTGTATCCCCAGTATTGTCCTCTGTCACGGTATGCTCCAGCGAGGGATCGCCAGGTCTCTCGAGCTGCTGTTGGCCCTACAGTCCTCTCTGTGCCTTAAGCAGCTCCATGCAGGGAGATCATCTTCAGGGCTTGGTGTGCCAGTATGGGGTCTAGGCCCTCTCTCTCTCTTTATCCTTCTTTGTTTGCTTCTGTGTGGTCTTGGCAGGCCGGCCCCTCTCCTTAGCCTGTAGGTTTAGTGTTACCCTCTGCAGCACATACCTCTAGGGGCGTGGGGGCGAGTCGATTTGTCTCTTTTCGGGGCTTGCCTAGTAGACCTCTCTGTTCATGAGTTGCTCTATGTGGTTACGTTGCCCTCAAGGTATCCTCACTTTTAAGGAGCATTGAGGTTGTACTTTTTGCAAAACAGATTTGTTCATTCTTCTGATAGTTCATGGTTTATTCAAGAATCATTACCAACACCGTAATTCAAATACACCAATTATTCTTGTCTTCCTTGTTCACTTTCTCTCAAAGAATATGTGTTATAAATCCTACTATACCTGCGGTTATCATCTCATTTGACAATAGGGTATTATTACTTGCTATATTGAGGAATAATATGACATACTATTATAATATACTAGTATTGTTGTTACAGGCTGTAGTCAGTTCTGACTCAAAATGACCCTATATGCAACAGAATGCGTCAATGCTTGGTCTTGCGCTATCTTCAAATTTTCTCTTATATTTGATCTCAGTGACAAAGCACATGAACTTGGCCAGGTGAAATACATAGGAATCAAACTGACTCCATCAATGGGATGATGATATGGAGGAGAAGGTGTATATCAGCAGCCAAAGCAAGGTCAGGGCGGAGTGTGGAATAGGTCATCAATTGTTTATACATAAGTTCTGGTTGAAGTTGAAGAAAATGAGAACCAAATTATGAACTTGAGCATATCTCACCTGAATTTAGAAAACATTTTAAGAACAGCATTGATAACACTGAATACTAATGATAGAAGATTCAACAAGTTGTGGGATGACATCAAGAATATCACACATGAAGGAAAAGGTCATTCATTAACCATACAAGAAAGAAAGAAAAGATCAGAGTGGATGTCAGAAAAGACTCTGAAACTTGTTCTTGGCTGTAGAACAGCTAAAGAAATGATGTAGTAAAAGAGTTGAACGGGAAACTTTGAAGGGCAGCTGGAGAAGACAAAATATTATGAGGAAATGTTCAAAGACCTAAAAATAGAGAACCAAAAGGAACAACATATTCAGCACACGACAAACTGAGAACTGAAGAAAAAAAAAATCAAGCCTCCAGTTGCGATACTGAAAAAGTCTTTGGGAAAAATATTGAATGAAGCAAGAAGCATCAAAAGAATATGAAATGGATACACAGATTCATTGCACCATAAAGAACTGGGCGGCAATTGGCTATTTTAAGAGGTAACGTGATCAAGAAGCAGTGGTACTCAATAAAGAAGTTCAAGTTACAATAAAAGCATTCATGAAAAAACAAGGTCTCAGGAATTGACAAAATACCCATTGAAATGTTTCAACAAGCTGATGAAGCACTGCCGAAGAAATCTGGAAGACCGTTGCCTGGTCACCTGACTGGAAGAAATCCACATTTATACCTGTGTTCGTCTGGGTACTTCAGAGAAACACATCCACAGAAACTCATGTATAAGAGAGGGTTTTATATAAAGGTTAAGTGAGCATTGAGAAAACATCCCAACCCAGTGCTGCCCAAGCCCACAAGTCCAACATTAAGCCATATGTCCAACACCAATCCACAAAGTCCTTCTCCATCTCACAAAACAGATGCAATGATGCCGACTGCAGGAGGAAAGCCGAATCAGTGAGCGTGTAA
>NW_022103911.1:721623-728582 GCF_000313985.2 Echinops telfairi | reverse complement strand
AATTGCAATTAAGTAACACATATACCTTAACCCTATAATCCGGTGAATTTTTCCCCCCATCTATGAAAGTTTGTAAGCCAACCACTTCATGCCTTTATCCCCCCAATTTTGAGTATCCAGTTTATATACTCCCAACTTACAACAACCCAGTTCTCTAAGAAGACAATCATATTTTTCGACATGAAGAGTCTTCACTCCAGTTGGAACCTTGTGAAGTCTGCATCCATAAGCAAAGTCAAATCCGGACAGGTCATCCATAAAGTCAGCAATAATATGCACCAAGTTACAGGATCAAAAAACTCCATCTGGTCAACTCAGTGTGGGCTGCCTCACTCAGTCTCCACAGGGTGCCCATTGGTCACCTTGCCCTTAGACCATGGGCTCTCACCAATACTCAACAAGCCTAGCCCCATCAGGCTAGGTTATGAACTTTAGACCAGTCAACCCGCTCTCGTCTTCTCCTTTTTTTCCTGTAAACCAAGTCCACAGGTGTCAGTGGCCAAACTCAACCCATCTCTTTAATGCTGCATTTCTCCCACTTCCACTCAACAAATAGAACCAGGTGGTCACCTAGCAAGTATTTCAACCTGCTCTCAGGCTCCCTTTAACACTCAGTCCCAGAGAGGCTTTTTCTTCATGGTTCCAGATTTTTTCTAGCTTCTGACAAAGACTACTGGTTCCTGAGTACTCCAAAGCACTAGGTGGGGCATATATTTTCAAAGCTTTCTTTGCAGGCCTGACCTAAACCCATCTAAAGATAAAATTTTAATGGTTGAAAGCAAGTGGGCTTACAAACTTTCTATTTTCCTACTTCCCATTTTCCCCAGAAAGCAACTGAGTAAAGTGTGGCTTTATCTGACCTCTGGCTTGACAAATAAAAACTACCACGAGGGAGAAGTCAAACAAACATCTACTCTCCATCTTATGATTTGTTTCCCCAGTACCCCACTGCCAAGCTACCATAATGTGTTAGTCTGGGTACTTTCAAGAAACAAATCCACAGAAACTCACGTATGAGAGAGTTTTATATAAAGGTTAAGTGCGCATCAAGAAAACATCCCAACCCAGTGCTGCCCAAGCCCACAAGCCCAACATTAACCCATAAGTTTGACACCAATCCACAAAGTCCTCCTCCATCTCACAAAACAGATGCAATGATGCCGACTGCAGGAGGAAAGCCGAATCAGTGAATGTGTAAGCATCTCAGCCCTGGAAGAGGTCTCCACACGGCGCTGCTCCAGCACCCAGGGCTGCATGGGGTAGGTCCATGTGGCTTCTCCTCAGGAATGTCTTGCAGGAAGTCAGCCTTGCCATCTAAACCAGGGAGCTGGCCAAGGCAGCTGCAGCCTGGTCCGACCATCAGAAAGCAAGAGACCCGAGAACCAGAAAGGCGAGGTTCACCTAGCCATTTATCCCTCTGCTGTTCAATTAACCCCACATGTGTTTATCAGCCAGGTTGGCACAATAAACTAACTAACTCAATACCCATTGCAAAGAAAGATACAGCAATAGAATGCAGAAATTATCATGCAATATCACCTATATCACATGCATCTAAAGTTTTGCTGAAGATCATTCAACAACAGTTGCCAAACTTCATTCCAGATTCAGAAAAGGATATGGGACAAAGAATATTATTGCTGATGTTGGACGGGTCTGGGCTAATAGCAGAAAGTTCCGGAAAGATGTTCATTGGTGTTTTATTGATTATGGAAACACATTCAACTGTTATGGTGCATTAAAAACTATGGATAGCATTAAGAAAAATGGGAACTCCAGGATACTGGGTTGTGCTCAAACGGAACTTGTACGTGGACTGCAGTCTACGTCAGTCATTTGAACAGAACCAGGAAATACTGAATGGTTTAAAAGTCAGGAAGCGTGTATGTCAGGGTGGTAACCTTTCACCATAATTATTTAATCTATATGCTGAGCAGATCAGATGAAAAGCTGGACTATATGTAGGAGAAAGGAGCATCAGGATTGGAGGAAGGCCAATTAATGCAAATTGTACAACCTTGCTTCCTGCAAGTGAGGAGGACTTAAAGCACTTGACGAAGACCAAGGACTGCAGCCTTCAGTACGGACTGCAAGTCAATGTAAAGAACACAAAATCCTCACAAGAGCATCATGGAGAAAATTTTGAAGCTCTCAAAATTTTCATCTTGCTGGGATCCATAATCAATGCTCCTGGAAGCAGCAATTAAGAAATCAAATGATGTACTACAGTGGGCACATGTGCCACACAAACCTCTTAAAAGTGCTATGAACAAGTATGTCACTCTGAAGACTAAAGTGCACCTGACTCAAGCCATCGCTGTTCTCTTACACACAATGTCACTGTGAGTCGGAACCAAATTCATAGCACCTACCGATAACCACACTCTAAAGGAGAAACCAGAGAAAAGTGAGTCGCTTCTGAAGGGCAGGCAGGCCGCACACCAATAGGCACTGCTCTAACAGTCAACTGAGGTGCTGCATCCACCTGTGTGAATGAAGGCCGATGACCCCTCGTATAACCCATTGTCCCAAACCCAGGCTCCTCCGAGTTACTGGCCTATTTCTCATTCTCTTCAAATGCATGCACCCCAAATAAAAGTATCCAGCACCCTCTTCCACTTCCTCGTTTTTCACATACATTTTCACAAAATAATATGGCGGGTAAGTCAAAAAGGGTTGCTGCTAGAGGTCCAGCTCATATGTGCAAGGGTTTATTTCAAACACAACGTTTCAGTGTGCATCTAGGATCAGTGAATAGCTGCAGACAAGTTCTCTTGTAAAACACTAGTCCTAGTGTCAATAGGATGCTTTCAATAAAAGTCCATTCACTACAACAGCTTCCAAAGGGATATGCTGGACTACGTAAACTCAAGGCACAGAAGTTAGCTCAGAAGGTTATGAGAACTGTTTTGTTTTGTTTGGCTTCCCAAGAGGTTAATTGTGACTATGCCAAAGCGTTTGATTGTGTGGATCATAAAAAAACTATGGATTTCTTGAGAAGAATGGGAATTCCAAAATATTTCATTGGGCCTATGTGGAATTTGCACACGGATCAAGAGGCAGTTGTGAGAAGAGAGCAGGAAAGGTGCGTGTTAGTGCTGAATACTTATTCAGTCTGTATGCTGAGCAACTCGGTGGAGAAGTTGGATTATATGAGGAAGAATGCAGCCTCAGGATGGGAGGCAGGTTAATTAACAACCTGCAATATGCAGATGATACAACCTTGTTGCTGAAAGTGAGGAGGACTTGAAGCACTTGCTATTGAAGATCAAGGACTGTAGCCTTCAATATGAATTGCAACTCAATGTAACGAAGCCCAAACTCCTCACCATTGGACAAATAGGCAACATCATGATACATGGAGAAAAGGTCGGAGTTGTCGAATCCACAATCGATGTTACTGTAAGCAGCAGCAAAGAGATCAAAAGACATACTGCACTGGGTAACTCTGCCACATGTGACTCTTCAGTGCAATGTAAGGCAAAGACATTACTTTGAGGACGAAGGTGTGCCTGACCCACATCGTGGTATTTTCGATTGCTTCCTATCCATGTGAAAGTTGGACAGTGGATTAGGAAGACCAAAGAAGAATCTATGTGTTTGAATTGTGGTGCTGGTGAAGAATATTGAAAGTACCACGGACTGCCAAAAGGACAAACGAATCTCCTTGGAAAAAGTACAGCCGGAGTGTTCCATGGAGGTAAGGATGGGGAGACTTGTTTTGCATACGTTGGACAGGTTGTCAGGGGAGACCAGTCCCTGGAGAAGGACGCATGCTTGGAAAGTGGAGGGGCAGCAGAAGAGAAGGCCCCCACAAGACGGATTATTGACACAGAGGCTGCTACGACGGGCTCATGGGGAATCGTGAGGGTGGCGCAGGGCCCGGCAGTTTGTCGTTCTTTTGTGCGTAGGGTTGTTACGGGCCCGAAACCAGTTGATGGCATCTGACAGCAATCAAAAGAGATATATTTGATGAGATTTCATGAGGGCTTATTATGAAGAAGTTTTAAGAAAACTGAAAACATACGTGGTAGAGAAAAGGCTAAGAAAAGTTGTCCTGAGGAATTTTTTTTCAAATGTGAATTTCAATAGGCAGCCTTATCCCATCAGCTCTATGTGGGAAACAGAAGGACTTCTCCCAAGTTGTCTCCCCCAAATATATGCCAGACTTAGCTTGAGAATGACTGTACACTTTGGAAGTCTTCAGGAGTAGATTAAAAGTCATTCTCCTTAAGCGCTATCAGACATCTGGAACAAGTAAACACCACTGTTTATCACACAAGTAGGGCCCACTCCCTTCTGATAAGGATAGTAGTTGCCTGTTTCCTTGTAGGAGACACCAGAGAGGTCAAACTCGCCCAAGGATAACCAAGGTTATATAGCCATTATGAATCTAGGGTCCGCCCATCTTGTCACATGTATAACCCTAGACCTTCCTATTCCTATGGGCACACCCCTAGCTCATCCCCTTCCTGCTGCGCTTATGCCTATCATAGATCCCCTTCTTACAAGGTGTTTGCCTATTGTACTGCCTCTTCCTGTAACATGTGATTCTATAATCATGTCCCCCTAAAGTGATATATAATGATTGGTTAGCAATAAAGAGCGAGCTCTCTCCGGAGCCTGAAAGGCTCTCTCTCTCTCTCCACGTGGGCCACCGAGCGGGGCTGAGGTGAGCAATGCTACCATGAATTGCATCTGACTCCATTACTTAACTCCATCTTTTAATTCTCATGATCTCTATGACTTTACTATAATCTTTACTTATTATCGCTGTACAATTGCACCTACCAGACTTGTGATTTTTGTGGGGTTCCCTCTCCCCTTTAACCCCACAGCTCTACACTCCTAGTCTTACCCCTTCCGATGCATTTTGGTGCCTCACACTTAAAGAGCATGGGAAAGCAACATGATGCGAGTCCCTCCACGAAGGCAGAGTTGCTGCTCTGATGGGGTGGATACTGCAGAAGGCAGGCTCCTTTGGAGAAGGGCTGGGGTGATGGAAACACTGCTTTCAAACAGCCTAGGCGGAGGATATGTTGAGAACAATAGCTTCACATTTTGGTATTTTTATTTAATACATGTTTCTATGATTTGTAGTGATGCTTTCTTATCCTTGAAGAGAGATTTTTTTTTAAGAATGTTTCTGTAGTTTTTTAAAATTTTTAAGTGCATATCCATATATACTCAAGTATAAGCCGACCCGAATATCAGGTGAGGCACCTAATCTTTCCACAAAAACTACATAAAAGATGTGCTAAAAAACTCGGCTTATACACGAGTATATACGTTAAGTAAAGATTTGCCTTTATCTTTTCCCTAATTGCTTCTCTCAACAAAGTTAAGCCATTAATAGCAATTTGGTGTGAATCTTTATTACATATTAGTCTATATACTTCGGACACAAGCACCTAGTTTTCTAAAGCAGGCGATCCTTTCAAGGCGCATTCAATAATTACCCTTTTCCACTGGACTAGATACAGCCCTTTCCACCCTCATGGCTGTGAGATCATAACACTGGGATCATTCCTAGCACTCCTCCTGCTCCCAGCCTTCTAGCCTCCAATCCATTCCACACTTCTGAGGGGTCTCCAAAAACTGAGATCTAATTCTCTTACTCCCCTGAGTCAAACCCTTCCGTGACCCACTCCCGAGGACTTCCGTGTGGATGACAAAGCCCATAAGTCTATTTGGTTGGATTCATTTCTCACTATAACCCTTCACTATAACTTCAGCCATACCAAGCTGCACGCCGCTCCCAAACATGCCAAGCTTGGCACCTCAGTACCTTTAGTCACAGTGTCTCCTTGGCTTTTACGCCCTTACCCACCCTGTCTGCCCAGCAAACACCTACTTGCCGTCCAACACAGTCAGGAAGTCACTCCTGTTTGAAGTCTTTTCTGGTTTCCCCAGTTAGCACTGACTGTCCCTTTGGCATATGACCTCATCGTGCCACAGAACACACTGCAAATAAAGCCGGCATAACACTTCATTGTCCTGATTTGCTTACATTTCTTACTTGCTCCATCGGACAATAAGCCAAGGGCCATAGATTATTTAACTTGTTAATCCCCAGCAACCAGGCATGATGCTACGGTGCATGATGAGAGAATGGACACGCTGCGATTAAAAGGACAAATCCACGAGTGGATTGCTTTCTATTGAGGTGTAACTTGTCTAGTCCCCTCAAAAATGTTTAAGGTCATATGTGTGTATGTGTGTGTAGATGTGTACGCATGTATATATAGACATTTGTGTGTGTATTTATCCATGTATATATAATTATAATATATATAGAGACAACATACCGACACAAAACTACCACCAATAAAACCTTTTAAAATGGCTATGAAGTAGGCAAAAAGAAATCAGCAAAACAAGGGTTAAGACATTAATTGCTCGAAGTGAGCCACACGCTTAGCTTTCTAGAAGCCGACAACAATAACCAGGTTCCCAGAAACTCCAAGGTAGAAACAAATGGACGGCCACGGAGAAACATAAGTAGTCCTGACATAATTACCAAAGAGAAATCTCTCCCAAAGGATCTTGTAGTGGACACTGTATGATGAGATAAAGAACCTTAAACATTTCCTAGAATTAACACAGAGACATGCTTTACAGGGCTATTTCTCAGGAAGACACTCTCTGAGGTTCATACCAACACACAGTTTGATAAACGCATTCGCAATGAAACCTCTAAGGGGTGTGCACTGAAATGTGTCCCGTGGGGCTCTTTGAGCAGTGGTCCAGTCAAGGAGAAGACATGGGTTTGTGTCCTCGATACTGTCCTTAAAACATTTAGGATCATTGTTGGCTCTGTGATAATCT
This sequence comes from Echinops telfairi, assembly GCF_000313985.2. Classification (NCBI taxonomy): domain Eukaryota; kingdom Metazoa; phylum Chordata; class Mammalia; order Afrosoricida; family Tenrecidae; genus Echinops; species Echinops telfairi. Next base: position 721,754 of record NW_022103911.1, on the reverse strand, counting down.
GATAAAAAGCTGGGTAGCTTCTTTTTCAGAAAAACACCCCAAAACATAGATAACATTCTACATCCACAGACTTTCAGAGGATCATGCCTTATTCGTGTGCTCTAGGTTAGAATTTCAACCTGGAAGAAAGT
>NW_022103911.1:712519-720088 GCF_000313985.2 Echinops telfairi | reverse complement strand
GATGAGTTGTATGAGCCCCTAATAAAATGATTAAATAAAAAAAGAACCTCCAATAAAATGACTTAAAAATAATTACACTAACTAAAAGCACTGAGCACAAGGAACAAGAAAATGTTCTAAAATTGTTGTGGCAATGATCATACAATTATTCTTTGTATGACTGAACTATTAAATTATATGATCGGTGGATGAAGGGCCAATAAAACTGTTGGGGGAAAAAACTTTTTTAAAAGGCGTCAGTAAAAGTCATAGTTAATATTAACTATAGTCGGACACTTAGTATTATAAGTGAGACTAATGTTAGTAAAGCGGTAGAGCAGAAATGTCAGGACTAAAGACTGCCTGCTCCTCATGAAAAATCAAGGCCCATGGCAGATGGCAGCCAACCTTCTCTGTCAAGGGTCAAGCAGGAAATATCTTAGCTGCTCAGGGAGATATAATTCTGCAATGTCATGCAAAGAAGCAATAAATAATGGCTGTAGAAAGGAAGGTGGATTTCTTCCAATGAAATTGTATTTACAAAATAAACTGTGAGCTGAATTTAGTCTGAGAAGCTGACAAACGAGAAGATCTAGACTCTCTCCTGAAAAAAAAAACACTTGTTTTACAGAAGATTCTTCTGAGAAATCTGGCAAAAATTTCCATTGAAACTAGCATATTGCGCCTATGGTATTTTCTTTATCCTACTTATGCTTATTTACATTCTTAGTCGTCAGAGGACTATGTTTATAAAGCAGTTTAAGATTTTCCCAGACAGCCACAATAGTGCATTACCTATCTTTAGTTTTCCGAAAACACTGTTCTCTCACTTTTTGATAACGATACAAACCACCCGTCTGTTGGTCATTTCCCTATTCGCTATGATTTCTTACAGACTTTTAAACTCTGACCTCATCTGTAAGCTCTTGGAGTTCACCCATGGACCAGGAATTTGGGCTCCTTCAAGTGCAGGAGATCCAATGAAGTACAAGACATCATCATTTTTTCTGAGAAGCATTCTCAGTGCAACTTGCAAGGAAGATTACTCGTGGGAAATAGCCACTAAAAATGTTCTGAAGAGCTGCAGAATTTTGTTAGGCAGAGTGCTGGAAAATGAGCCCCTCCATGTGGAAGACTCAAAATATAACAGAAAGACCTGCCTCTTCCAAGCAGAGGGACCCTTAATGCTGCAGATGGAGTAAAATTTTCTTGACCTTTATTTGCTGGTGTGGCATGACACAAAATGGGAAGAAAAAAACACAAATATTCATTAATAATTTTAATGTCAAATGTAGTAAGTATAACTCTAGGAATAGTAAAAGGCATCAAAATAGAATGGAGCTCATAAAGATCTATTATTACAGGCATTAAAGAACAGAGATACCATTTTAAGTTAGACCGTGGTCCACTATGTCAATTTCAAGAGGAACAGCACTGTATCTGAATTTTTTCCTTTATACTTCGCCATGTACTTTGTGCATTCTGAGCTGCTCCTCATTTACTTATTTGTATCATCATACAGACACGAGTCTATGTATATTCTACATTCAATTTATATCACCATACTTATAAGCAAGTAATAGTTCATTGATGATCTGTCAAACTTATGTATACATTTGTCCATACTATTATCCTCAAATGTATATGTAAGTTTGAAAGATAGGTAATTGTATCATATTACATACACATAATAAGCCTAATTGGACATAGCGCATTTCTGAGTCACTCTTGGGCATCATGGATATCAAAAAGAGCATTTTAAGATCTAACTTGAGGAACAATGCTGTCTATGATAGAACAATACCTATATCCCTTTAAGGAAATCCAGTTAATAGACAATTCCCTGTCACTGGTTGCTTTCAACTCAGAGTAAACATCTCTAGAGTTTCTGAAGCTTCATAAGCACAACAACCTCAACTTCCTCTCACAGAACAGCTGACGGACTCGAATCCCGGACCTGTGCTTCACAGTTAGAACTTACCCAATAGCATCTTATTCAAATGTATGCACCAACCACTCAAGCTAGTAATAAAGTAACTGAAAACGTACCAACATTTCCAGTCTGATATTGATCAAACATGCCATCAAAATGCACTGATAATTCCTGGTGATTGGAATTTGAAAGGTGGACACTATTATATGCCGGGAGCCAATGTTGCCGGGCTTTCTCTCTCAAGGCCCTGCCAAGTTCCCCCTGCACGGTTCACAGCCACCATGGACGGCCGTGCTACAGACATGAGACAGCATGACAAGGCCGTCCGACAAGAGGGCAGCAGAATATTAATAAGCACCCACACTTCAATCACAAAGCAGATACCTTCAAAATTTGAGGAAGACTGTGTCTAGTGGTAGAACACTGGATTTTATAGGAATCAGGTGGGTATTATTGCATCCTGAGTGGCCCCTATTTCAGTGAAATAATTGGCCTCACAATCTGTGGTATGTGCACCTCATTCTCATGTGACGCATGTCTGGATCTCCAGTGGAATGGATCATGTGAGGCAGTTTGGGATCGGCCATCTAGATCTCTAGCTGGCTCTGTCAAAAGCAGAGAAAAAGGGTCAGTAATTGGAAAATATGGCTTTGGTGATAAAAAACAAATCTGAAGATTGCGTGATAGAATTTTGCTAGATCAAGGACTTCTTCATTGCATGGGTTTTTATTGAACAGCATAAAAGGTGACTAAAAAGGTGGACCTCACCAGATGTAATACACAAGAATTGAATTGACTGTGAGAAGCGATGATGTAAAAGGCCAGTATCAACAGCCAAAACAAGGCCACAGGCCAACTGTGGAATAGACCATCAATTGCTCATATGCAAGTGAAGGCTGAAGTTGAAGAAATGCTAACAAGTCCACAAGAGCCAAGATACAACATTGGATAATCCCGCTTGACGTTAGAGGACATCTCAAAAATAGTGGGGACACATCGAACACTGTTGACAGAAGATCTGATGAGTTGAGGAATGGTATTGAGGACATCATATGTGCAAAAAGCAAACGGTCATTAGAAAGCCAGGAAAGAAAGAAGAGACCAAAGTGGATGCCAGAGGAGACGCTGAAACTTGCTCTTGCCCGTAGAGCAGCTAAAGTAATCGGAAGAAGTGATTAAACAAAGGAGCAGCTCAAGGGGACAAAGTAATTATTACCATGAAATGTACGAAGATCTGGAGTTTATAAATCCAAAAAGGAAAAGCATTCTTAGCATATCTTAAGAAAAAAGAAGTGGGAAAAAATTCGAAGTGTAGAAAAACCTCATACGTCAGGTTGCACTACTGAAGGATCTACAGGCAAAATACAACCTTGCTTGCTGAAAATGAGGACTTGAAGCACTTGTTGATTAAAAGTAGAATTTGCAGCACGTAGCATGAATTACAACTCAATGTAAAACACACACACACACACACACACATACACACAAATCCTCACAACCAGACCAGTGGGTAGCATCATGGTAAACAAAGAAAAGATTAAAGTTATCGAGAATTTCCTCTTGCTTGGATGCAGTCCGTGCTCATGTGAGCAGCAGGCACAAGATCAAAGGACAAGACATACTGTGTGGGGCAAATCTGCTGCACAAGAACTCAGTCCAGTGTTGGAGAGAAAGGATGTCACTTTGAATACTACGGTGTAACTGACTAAATCCATGGTATTTTTGATCACCTCATATTCATCTGAGATGAATATGAAATTCATAGTCAGACACTGAATAAGGAAGACTGCAGAAGAATCGGTGCATTTGAATTCTGTTACTGGAGAAGAATATTGAAAGTACTGTGAACTACAGAAGAACAAACAAATCTGCCTTGGAAAAAGTACAGACAGAATAGAATGCTCCTTGGGAGAAAGCATAGGGCGATGTCCCCTCACATACTTTGGCCATGTGATCAGGAGAGACCAGTTCTTGGAAAAGAACATTCTGCTTGGTAACGTAGAAGGGCAGTGAAAAACAGGAGGATCCCCACGGGGCTGGTTTGACACAGTGGGTTCCAGGACGGGCTCAAACACAGCAACACCTGTCAGGGTGGTACAGGATTGGGCGGTGTTTCCTTTTGTGGTACTCACGAGTCCGAACAGACTCAATGTTACCTAACAACAACAACAACATGGACAAAATACTGAATGATACCAAAAGCATGAAACCATGAAGAAGATGGAAAAAATACACACAGTCATGGTACCAAAAGAACTGATTGACATTCAACCCTTTCAAGAGGTACCAAACATATGATCAAGAATCAAGGCAAATTTGATGGAAGAAGTCCAAGCAAGACTGAAAGCATCAGCAAAAATCATGGCTCCAGGAATCAGCAGAAACTAGCTGAAATGTTTCAACAAGCTGGTAAAGTACTGGAAGTACTCACTCATCTATACCAAGAAATTTGGAAGACAGTACTTGGCCAACAGACTGGAAGAAATCCATTTTTGTACCAATCCCAAAGATAAGAGCCCAACAGAATGCAGAAATTATCAAACAATATCTTATGCAAGTTATGCTGGAGATAATTCAGAAATGGCTGCAGCATTATAACAAGAAGGAGCTGCCAGAAATTCAATCCAATCATAGAGGCAGTGGTCACTCTGCAGCCTTTACAAGATGTAAAGGTTGGGAAACCCAAAGGGTCAGTTCTTCTCTGTCCTATAAGGTCACTATGAGTTAGGACCTATTAGATGTCAGCAAGCTTTTCTTTATTATGAGAGGCTGTGCAAAATATACAGAGACTGCAGAGCCAGAGCATAGCTTGAGTAGAAAACACAAATGAAAATTGGAAAATGAAGTCTTACATTTCAACACCGTGTGTGTGTGTGTGTGTGTGTGTGCGCGCGCGCGTGCGCGCGCAGGGCACTTTAGTGTTGAAATGTAAGACTTTACAGCTATTATTAAAAATACTTTGAAGATCTAAATTTTTCTTTAAATTATGCAGTAAACATTTCTGAACACATCCTATATCTAGAAGTCCAGGGATAATTCATGTTAAATGTTTTTAGCGGTGAGGCAAATGCCAAGGTTATAAGAAAAATGAGTGTGTCCGTGCACAAGTGGAGAAGTTGTGGCATCTTATAAGAAGACTGGGGCATTTTATTTTAATAAAGGCATATGAACTCTGACCGACTCATTTGGGGGTTCAGAGCATTTGAATCTCTATTTATTGTGCCAAACTCACTACCAGTGAGTCAATTACAACTCCTGGTGGCCCTCTAGATCGGAGCGGAATGTCTCCTCTGGGTCTCTGAGGCTGCACATCTTCACGGGAGCAGACAGCCTCATCTTCCTCCTGCAGAGCAGCTGCTGATCTTGTCATAAACAGTCAAACCCAACCCACCGTGCCATCAGGGGTCTTATTTATTGTACAATAACTCTTATTTCTGGCCTCTTCTGAAGGTAACAAATTAGACCTGTCTGCTATTCAGTTCCTAACAAAGGTGAGGTGACACTGGGGAAAATGCCAATATCGTGTAATTTACACTGTTCAAATACATCTTTGGGTCACAAGACATCATGTGGAGTATAACTTGACTTAAATATTTAGTACAACATAAACTACCTTCAATAAAGCCAGCATGCACTTACTCGCTCGATCTCAGGCTAGCTATCCTGATTTTTTTATGGGTGAGCAGAGCCAAAGGTGTGGTTTGTGGCATATGCTCTGTATCTCACAAACTAGAGCGGATAGGGGAAACTGGTGCCATGTTTGGAATCAGCAGGTCACATAAACCCTAGGCTAACATTTGAGGTTCCAAACTGTGTCCTGGCTGGTGTCATTTTTCAATCCACTATCAGTTGCCCATGTTTCCTTTACTTATCAGTATCCTCTAAAATCACTCCAGGAATGCTGGCGGCACAGTGGGCTGTGCATTTGGGCTTCTAAGTGCAAGGTCAGCGGTCTGAACCACCAGCCACTCTTTGGGAATGAAATGAGGCTTGGAAACCCTAGGGGAAAGTTCCTGAATTGACTTGATGGCAGTTGGCATGTTTTTAAAAGATTACTTAGAAAGATTATCTCTATCATCTTATTTGTATTATATCCCTACTACTGAATATTTGTGTTAAGATTAATATAAAAAGTTATCTGAAATGAAAGAACTTCGGGAAGTGGAAAAGAAATACAGTCAAAATAGAATATTTCTCTTTATACCTAACTATCTTGAACAATACCTTGCACCTAAGAAGGTATGGAAATATGGTTAAATTGTCTGGCATTTAGAGACTAAAGATTAATTCGACGCAGAAAAGGGTCTCCAATCATCCGATGTTTCTAATCATCTGAAAGCTAACAAAACAGGACTGATCATGCAAGATATAAAATTATTCCACCCCCAAATCAGAATTTCCAAGATGAAAAGAACTTTCTTTTCTTCAATCCTTATCTAATCATTCAAGCAGCTATCCAGCTAGGGAGTGGATGAGACATCACCCCACCCTGCCCACAAAACTCTCTCTCTCTCTCTCTCTCTCTCTCTCTCTCTCTCTCTCTCTCTCTCTCTCTCTCGCCAAACTAACAAAGCCTACACTTAGGATCAAAAGATCGATCCTTTCAAGTCAAATCTAGACAAGATATCTACATAATAGAAAACACAAATATATACAAAAAATATCTCGCAGGAGTCAGATTAATTCCATATCCACTTCAAAACAAAAAGTTCCTCAAGTGATATATTTTAATAAATAGTTTTAAACTTTAGGTGCTATTTGAACTTTTCACCTTCCTCTTTTTTTCTTTCTATAACTGACCATTTAAAACCCTGAGAATAGCATTCTATTTGCAAAATGATTCAGCTTAGAAAGGAGTAGAATGAGACTGGTCATTCACCAGCTTCTCCCACCCACCCTTGCAGACATCACATCACAAAAACTCTGACTCACTTTGCCAAACAATTACTATCCTTTTAAGAGTTTTACAGATTATGACGAATACTAGCTCATAAATCTGAATGAATCTTACGATGAAAACACCTGCCCCATGTCATCACAGTCAAAAAGGGTACAAACAATGGTACCAGGCAGTCCTCAATCCCAATTTATAATATGATTTGTTGGGTTTAGACTTGGGAGAAATATAGAAACAGATAGTGGAAGAAGCATTTGAGAATTAAAGTATCAGAATCAGGTATACACTCCCCAGCTCTGCATTCCTACACTACAACCAAATTCACAATTAAAGATCAGGATCTGCTGAAAAATAATTTGGCTTAAGGCTGAAAGGATGTGAGAAGAACGTGTAGAAATTCAGTCAGAGGCTGTGCTTGGCTTAGTTGTTGGACGCAGGCTTCATTTAACAAACTCTCACAGAGTGGTCGCTTATGTGCATGAGGGCAGACCCAGAAAATAGTATCCAAACTTTGTCTACAAGGAGCTCATAGTCCCAATTTCAGGGTCAGACACATAAACAATTACCCATACTAAAAGGCAATAAATTCTGTAACAGAATTTGTACCAAGTACCATGGGGGAAAGATAGGAACAATGAACTTTCTTTGAGTCAATGGAGCTATCTCTTAAAAATTTTTGTCCCCAAGACCAAGTGGGATGGGAGGGGGTGAGAGAAAGGGTTTGACAAGAAAATAAGAAATTTCCAAAAATGGGGGCTAC
>NW_022103911.1:703380-712334 GCF_000313985.2 Echinops telfairi | reverse complement strand
TGATAAATAGTGAGGTGTGGGGTGATAAATAGTGAGGTGTGGGGTGATAAATAGTGAGCAGGTAGGTCATACTCCAGAAGGAAAGCAAGTGAGGTCTGGTCTATGCGTAAGGCCGCAGAAAATGAAAAGACAGGTTTTAGTATTGGAGATGTTTCGAGGGCCAGCGGAAGAACAGCCATGCATGCAGGGAGTAACTGCACAGCGCTCAGTTGGGGAGACCAGAAGAACCATTTCTATGCAAACAGAAAGTGGAAGGAAGGGGATGACAAACTGAGGGCGCTAGTGCTAAAGTACTGATTGCTCGGGTGACGGGCGTGTACAGCTGTGGAGGTACATCTCAGTACAGTTGTCCTTTAAACCATAGGAAACATGGTAGTAGCGCAGAGCTGGGAAAGCAGGGGCAAAGACACAGAGTATAAATGATATCCTGATGGAATGTGAATACAGAAAGAAAAGCAAAATTCCCAAACCAAAATTCACTGCCCTCAAGTTGACGCTGCCTCACAGTGACCCTACAGGACAGGGGAGAACTGCCCCTGTGGGTTTCTGAGAGCGTCACTCTTTCTGGGAGCAGAAGTGTGAAGGGCCCCCCAAAAGGAGCCTTCAAGAAATGTAAAGGCAAATTGTCAGAAAGAAGACACTTGCCCAAGACAGTCGACTGGGTGAGAAGGAAACCACGAGTCTGTGGTGTAATAAAAGCCAAAGAATTCCCAAAAGCTAGAGGCAAAAATACTGTCAAAAGTCAGAAGTAGGGTGAGAAATTAAAAAAAGAATCCCATGATTAGCTTGACATTTGCTGATTTCCTTAAGAATGATTTAGGTGCAATATTTGGGACAGAAACCAGATTAAGAAGAGTTCACGTGAAAAGCAGATACACTAGAAAATGGAAGTCCAGGATTCCATGATATTAGCCATGGAAGGCACCAAGAATGAATGACAGACAGCACACGTAAGAAAATTCCCCATCACCTAACACATGATAAAGGAGCCTGGGTGGCAGTGGGCTACTCGTTGTGCTGTTACACCAGGTGAGCAGTTCAAACCCACGAGCCAGTCCTCAGAGGAAAGATGAGGCTTTCTGCTCCTGTAGAGAGTCAAGTTTGGAAACCCCAAGGAGCAGCTCCACGGTGAGCTCTAGGCTCACTGCGATGGCTTCAGCTCAACGGCAGTGAGGGTTTTCACATGATAAAAATCCTACATGGCTTTTAAAAGAGATCACAATGCCTAATAAAAGTTAGAGTATTTTTTCCTGTCAAAGTAAAGGTTTACTTTTCTGTAGGTTATCCTAACACCAACAGCCTGCCTTTAAAATTCTACAATATGAGTTTATTATAACCATCTTCGGTAAATGAATGACTAAGTACCCAAATGTACATGTTATTATACCAAGAAAACCACAAACATCTACTATGCTTTCTACAGCACATATAACCTGAGTGATTACTCCACAGAACGGCCCCCGGATACTGTGTTCATCGTTGGCTGACATTTAAGGAGCACTTCCTGAGTACACGGTTCTAAGTCTTTTACGGTATTTACTTGTATAGCAAAGCCATGGTTCTTTCTGGCTGTACTTCTTTCATGACAGATTTGTCTGTTCTTTTGGCCATCCACGATACTTCTTCACTAACCCCGTAATTCAAATGCATCAACTCTTCTTTGCTTCTCCTTAGTCAGTGTCCAGCTTTCACATGCAGATGAAGTGACTGAAAATACCAGGGCTCGGATCAGGAGCACCTTAGTCCTCAAAGTAGCACCTTAGTCCTCAAAGTAGCAACACCCTTGCCTTTCAACACTTTAAAGAGGTCTTGTGTAACAGATCCTGATGTTGTTGTTGTTAGGGTGCCATCGAGTTGGTGCTGGCCCACAGCAACCCTACGGACAACAGAAAGAAACACTGCCCAGCCCTGTCCCAGCTTCACAATTGTCCCTGTGCCTGAGCTCACTGTTGCAGCCATTGTGTCAAAGATCCTGCTCCTCCCTAGTAAACCCCACAATGTGAATAGGGTCTGTGTATTGTGTGCGGCCACGGCTACAGACTCTCAAGCCCAGCATGCGGAGTACAGTGCCTTGGGAAGCATCACTGTGTCAGACTGGCTCCGAGGCTGGAGAGAAGCAGGTGTGTGTCTGACCTTCACTTCAGAGGAATCAGCTTTGGGCGGATGCTGGCTGGTGCTGATCCAGACTCTCTCCTCTCTCTTGTGAAGTCAGATGAGGCTGTCTGGTGCGGCCGCCACACCATTTCACACCACTGAAGAGTTGAATTTTCAGGCTAAATTCATTCAAGAATCCCTTTGAAAATGAATGCGCGAGGAGCTGATATCAAGGGCTCCAGTGGAAAGCAAATGTTTTGAGGATGATGGCAACAAATATACAAATGTGCTTGACACAATGGATGGATGGATGGATTGTGATAAGAGTGGTACAAGCCCCCAATAAAATGATTTAAAAAAAAGAAAACGAATGCACACGCTCTACAGGTTTCTGTAAATGAATGAGTAGTATGGTATTAAAGATACAATGGGCCAAATTAAAAGTGACCCTGTGCAGGAGGAGTGGCAAAGGACAGCTGCGATGAGACATAAGCTGAACACTGAATATTGTCTGTCTGTCGCCCTGAAACTTCTTCAAACTAAAAATAACCCAGGAGTTTAGAATGGGACTAGTCTGGCTTCTAAGAACCACAGACTATGGCTCAATGGGTGAGGTTCCTTGGGAGTCATCACTCTTCTCTGAGTCCTTTGTTAAGTTCCTGTGGCTATAAATAGAGTATAAGTAGAGAGACCTCAGGGGTCTCCTTGGTGGAAGCATTAGAGATATTTTCTGATAGGAAAGGAGATCACCAGAGTTGATCTACCAACGGCTGTAAGAAAGAAACACTGAACACTGTGGTGCCACAAACACATCTTCAAATGATACACCTAAAGCTCGACCTTAATAATCATTCTTTCTAACTATCTGTCAAGCAACTAAGCTGACAATATACAAGTTCTGCAAAATATATGATAAAGTACTAGATCTCATCCTGACTTCAGAGCTGTTCTAGGGGAGAAATCCACTCCAGAAACCAAATCCACTGCCATCGATTCGATTCCGACTCATAGTGACCCTACCTCAGGCTATATCCCAAGGCTATAAATCTTTGTGGGAGCAGACAGTCACACCTTCTTTCATGGAGGGGCTAGCGGGTTTGAAAAGCTGACCTTGCAACGAACAGCCCGACTCTTACCAGACAGAGCCACCAGAGCGCCTTCTAGGGGACCATCTATAGAGAAACTTAAAATGTCATCTATAGAGATACTTTCATTAAGTCGTAAATAGGACAAAGACAAAACATCCGGATGAGGGGGGCCGTCAACTTGAGGCCATGATGGTGTCTGAGGACGCCCAGAAATGCAGCCACTGACACCGGACCAGGAGAACAAAGGACACTGAGAGACTCACGAGTGGCAGCAGACAAAGTCACCCCAGGAGCAGGAATGGGATACAGGATTGGGTACGTGCACTAAAGCACATTAGAAAAGTTTACAAGAATGGTTCTGGGTTTCCAGATCAAGGTATTCATGACTATGAAGCCCTAGTGGCCCAAGTTCCTTCAAGGCCACTAAGGAGAGGCCCCCTCCTAGAGGTGGCCAGGGAAGCGAGAATTATTCCAAGTCTGGTTCCAACACCCTCGGCCCGAGGGAAAAGCTTTTCTTTCTGCTAGTAGCATAGTTATGGGTTGGAGTGCTGCACACGAGGTCAGCAGTTCAAACACACCTGCCACTTCTTGGAAGAAAGATGTGGCTTTCTGCTCCCATAAAGATTTCAAGTTCAAGCTCACCGTCATGAGTCTACTCTGACTCGTAGTGACCCTGTGGGATGGGACAGAGTGTAACTGCCCCTGTGGGTTCCCGAGGTTGTAAGTTTAGGTTTTATTTGTTTATTTTTGTTTTCTTGAGAATCACTGGTCAAAAATAACTCAACGGAGGCGGACTCTTTGTGGATACTACAAAACGGAGTCAGGCCTCTTGCTTTTCAACCACTGCCTCCCGCACCGTGGTGCTCAGAATTTAAGCTGCAATACAGACCGCAGACAACAGCAAGCTCAGGACCAAACTGGAACAAAGTACAATGCTTACTGAAGAGAGTCAAGCTTCAGGGTGCCTGTGGATGGGCTGGTTTGTCTTACTCCGTGTCATGCTCTCAGTCTCCTGCCCCAGGCCAGGCTTCTTACAGATGTGTGCTACAGGGCACGGGGGCCCAAGCAGGGCATTTGGAAAATCAAGCAATACTGTAACTGGAAAAACACGTAGATGCCATGGTACGTGTGTGGTAAATATCTTCTCGTATAGGCATCTCGTGACTTGCACATGACAGATGTCATACTGTGAGACTTCCAAATCGCCCTTGCCAACATCACTAATGGTCACTTCTGAGAAACAATGTGTAGATGAATAAAGTTCATTTTATGTTCCTAATGTATAAAGGATGGTTCTTATTTGCGTTATTACATCTGTAACAGTTTATTTTCTAATTAAGTTCTGAAAGCGTGCCCATCATTCAACATGGAGCATAAATGAAAAGAATACTGTACTTAATACTGTTGTTGCCCTGTTGTAGAAGCCTAATTACAACATAGTGACACTTTATCAACACAACAAAAGCACTTAGGGCGTGTCGCAAAGGGACAGCCTTTTCCAGGCTGAAGTCACTTGGCATCAAACGCATCTTAAAAGGCTCGCAAGGTGTGGCAATATTTATGACTCATGAATTGTCCTCTCATCCCTGCACCGATTACATGAGTTCCACAATTAAATGGGCTTTTAGAATCTTACTTCATTTGTTTACTTCACACAAGAGCGCATTGCAGTAAAGAGCGTGTTTATGTGGGACCCACTTGCTGATATTACCCAAAAAAAGTGGGGTGGGAGAGACTCTACTAGGATTAAATCCAAAGCTCCTTTAACATAAGACAGAGAGGGCAAGAACAACTCCTCAGAGGGGTCCGACTACTCCGGCCTGAATGAGGGAGAGCCCAAACGGGAACCCAGAAGGGCAGCCTCTGGTGGAATAAATGATGGCAAGGAGACTAGGGGATGCAGGGATCAGGGGCAGAAAACAAGGGGCTAGTGGAAAACAAGAAGAAAAACAAGAAGCTCATTCAAGAGTATGAAAGTGGTAGTAAGCAAATGAACTGAGGCAATAATCTCATTTCTCTGAACCTCAATAGCCTCTAGGACAGTGGTTCTCAACCTTCCTAACGCCGCGACCCTTTAATACAGTTCCTCATGTTGTGGTGACCCCCAACCATCGGAGATATTATGTTTTCTGATGGTCTTAGGCGACCTCTGTGAAAGGGTCATTCGACCCCCAAAGGGGTCGGGATCCACATGTTGAGAACCGCTGCTCTAGGTTTAAACCAGGGGTCCTCAAACTATGGCCCACGGGTCACATGTGGCCCGCTGAGGACATTTATCCAGCCCTCCGAGTGTTTTTGCCCCGTTTTATTTTTTACTTGAAAATAAGATATGTGCAGTGTGGATAGGAATTTTGTTCATAGTTTTTTTTTAAACTATAGTCTGGCCCTCCAACGGGTCTGAGGGACAGTGAACTGGCCTCCTGTTTAAAAAGTTTGAGGACCCCTGGTTTAAATCCTCAGTTTCGATTTCCCAAGTCCAGGTTTTGTGACGAGGGTTGCCTAGGACATGCTCAGAGGCAAAGAGCATGGAGGCCATGCCCACATGGACCACATCCCTGCTCCAAGGAGTCAACAGCCCCTCAGCCTCTCCACCGTCTCCGTGTCCTCTGGGGCCCAGAAGGAGAGAAGGGTGGCCAACCAGCAGCCACCTCGTGGGGGAGGGAGGGAGCCCAGAAACAGATGCAGCACTTCTGATTACCTTCCTTTCCCCCTCCTTTCCTGCAGAAGAGCATCTGGAGGAGTTTATGCTGCACTGTACAGAAGCGGCACAAATTTCATGAATGATCCTCCCTCCTGCCCCGGTTACACGTGCTGCTGGGAATCCCATGTTCTCTCTTCTGGATGTTTGCATGCAGTTCGCTTCTGTAGAGTATGTACTTAATGTGACACCAGAGCACTCCTATGGACACTCGGAAGACATTCAGGACTCCAAAAGGAAGGGGGGGGGGGCGCTATTGGAGAAACAGAGCACTCCTAACATCTCGATTTTATCAACACACTCGTCTCAAAGGATGTTCTAGGACTATGCGTGCCAGAAAAGGGATCTTTTAAAGTACTATCCAAGTGCGAGCAAAATTGGCCTTCTATAAACCAACATAGCTGGAAAAGTGTGTCTTTGGTCACCTCCTACTTCCTCTTTCTCTGTTTGCTTCTGTCCTGCCTGTCTCACTCCGTCCATTTTATCCCTCAAGCTTTACCTGGTGCGGAGATCCTGAACTGCCTGACCTACCGCCCCCCTCCCACCCACCCCTACCCCCCACCCCCTCTAATCGTTACTTAGGTCAGTCTCCAAAGCACCCCCTCCAAGTCCCATCCTTCTGCTCAGCTCCAGGGAAGAAATCACACCCACAGTTTACGTCCCAGTAAGTGTTGGTCACTCCGGACCAAACCGGGGGAGAAAGGGGGTCCGGAGTGTTTCAACTTTCCAGAGAAGCCTTGAAATATGAGTCCTAATTTTGGTGGAAAGTAGTAACTACCATTAATTTTGCTTTTATTTCTCATTTGCTGGCCCATTTTTGCTTTCAGAGAGGGGGCATCTTTTAGAGGTGTTATACAGTTTTGTCATACCCACATGCCTTCTTTCCCTTATAACTTCCCCATCCCAAAGTCCTGGTTTGGTCAAGGGTCAGCTCTTCAGCACCGGGAAAGGCATGCTTGTTAAACCTACATTCAGGTGGGACAACGCAGAAGTGTTGTAAATTTGGTATTTTTTATTTGTAATTTTGTCAGAAGATGTTTTCTTTTTAAAGGGGGTGTACTTTATTCTTCAAACATTTAACATCTTGTCTTTAGTTACTTATGAAGTTACCACAGTTAGTCAGCCTTGGCACTAGGACTATTGGGGCTGGATAACTCTTTGGGAGGAGAGAGGCTAGCCTGTGCTTCATAGGATGCTGGACATCACCCTAGCCCCTACCCACTGAACAGCAGCAGCACACCTCCAAAGGTGGGAACCCGGGCCTCCAAGCGTGGTCCAGGGTTCTCTGGAGGGCAAGATTCTCCCTTATTTAAAAACTGCTAAATAACACATTAGAACTTGGTGATGGCGATCAAGGATTGCAGCCTTCAACATCAATTGTGACTCAATGTAACAAAAACCAGAGTCCTCACAACTCGACCAATAGGTAACATCATGATAAAAGGAAAAGAAAAAAAAAAAGATTGAAGTTGTCAAGGATTTCGTGTAGCTTGGATGCACCATCAATGCTCATGGAAGGATCCTTCAAGAAATCAAAGGACGCACTGCATAAATCTGCTGCACAAGACGTCTGTCAATGTTGAAAAGCAACGTTAACTGGAGGACTTAGGTGTGCCGGACACAAGTCATGGCATTTCCAATCGCCTCACATGCCTGGGGAAGTTGAACATCGAATAAAGAAGACCGAAGAACTGAGGCATTTGAATTGTGTGATCCCACATACTTTGGACATGCTGTCAAGAGAGACCAGTCCCTGGAAAAGGACATCATGCTTAGTAAAATAAAGGAACAGCAAAAAAAAAAAAAAGGAAAGCCCTGGACTAAATGGATCGACAGTGGCTCCAACTGTGAACTCAAACATCGGACAACTGTGAGAATGGGGCAGGACCGGGCAGTGTTTCGCTCTGTGGTGCAGAAGGTCTCCCTGAGTCAGGAGGGACTCAGGGCACTGAACAAAAATAACAAAGTAGAATCAGATTACAAAAATGACCAGGCCACCCAGGAAAGGAGCAAAAGGTTAACATCGCTTTTTAATGGGGTGATGTTGTGATATGTAATTCAGAATGGTTCCCACTCTAGTCGCTCAGTAGCCTTATATTAAGGCAAATAGGATATCCAATCTTCAAGGGGGGAAACTGATTCAACAGTGAATAGAGTCTGGGATGGAGGTGGAGAGCGCAGGAATGAGCAAAAGAGAATGAGAAAAAAAGAACTGAAGGAAGGTCAAATTCTGAGTTCTTTTGTTTGCTACTCATTAAAAAATGTTATCTTTTTAAAATATTCATTAGCTTGTGCTACTAGAAAAGAGTATACTAATTGGAATGAATATGCACTGTGTCTTAGCCAATTGAGTTAGTCTGATGACTGCAGGAAAAAAATCTCAATTTATCAGAATTCAGAAATAGCACTATCCCAGGTATCAGGTCAAGCATCTTTTAAACTTTATTGGATAGTGTCAACAGTTAATAAATATTTTAAGTTATGAAAAGCCTGGGGGTGAGGGTACATCTCAATCCTTTTGCGTGTTGCTATCTGGGAAACAATGAAAAACCTAACTATTGAATTTCCATTCCTATATCAATCCCCTCCCATGAGTGAGTCTCCTATCAATATGTCAAGATAAAGGGATGGGCAGGACACAGTGGCAGAAAGAGGAGGCTTTCTACTCCTGAAAGGAGTTACACTCTCGGAAAACTACAGTGGCCATTCTATTCTGTCCTATCGGGCTGCTCTGAGTTGGAATCAACTTGGTGGCATTGAGTGAGTGTCCTTTGAAGTGCTGCAGGTCTTTTCTTAGGCGAAAAAGAAGGATCATCAGACTTTCCACACTGAACTCATAAAAGAAAGGAATCTATTGAAAGAGGTGTTTCACTATACATGACAAGTGGCATCCCTGGGTGGTATAAATGGTAAATGTGCTGGGCTACTAATAGAGAGATGAGAGGTTCAAGGCCACCCAAAGGCACTTCAGAAGACAGACCTGGTGATCAACTTCCAAAAATCAGCTACCGAAAACCTTCTGAAACTCAGCCCTATCTGACATACATGTAGTGGAATGGAGCAGACTCAGCCCT
>NW_022103911.1:702385-703076 GCF_000313985.2 Echinops telfairi | reverse complement strand
GCATTGGAATTGGGCCCGTGCACAGGACCAGGCCGTGTTTGGTCCTTGTGTACTCGAGGTAGCTATGAGTTGGAATCAACTCAATGGCACCTAACAAAAACATCAATGGAGTGTTTCAAAACGTCTGCTCCCCGTATCAGCCTTACGGAACTCTGGTGGCGTAGTGGGTGTCAGCATTATCTGGAAACTTGTTCCTAACCCACCGTCATCCATCTGTTTCTGCTTCTGAGAGGGCAAAATAGAACTTCCCCCGTACGGTTACGTTTTCACTGAAACACTGTCACATCTTCCTCTCTTGGAGTGTCTGCTTCCCTGGAACCACCCACCTTTCTTTTCTTTTTCCTTTTTCACAGTTTTATTGGCACATAATTTACATATCATACAATTCAATAGATCAATCATTCAATCATATCAAGGAGAATTGTGCAATCTTTACCATATCAATTTTAGAACAACCCCCATGGTTAAATCGGCTTTAAAATGAACTGTGCAATCACAGCCGATTCTAGTGCTCCTTCCCCCTCCTGCCTTCATTGTTTATTCCTGAAATCCCCTTTCCCTCCCTGTCGCTCACCCTCACCCCTAAATCCCCTATCAGCCCTTGTATTAGTTAGTATCTCTATGGAGGAGTGGGTACTCCTCCTGTGTATCACAAACTTGGAAACCCAGCAGAAAGGATCAAAAACAAAAT
>NW_022103911.1:700606-701675 GCF_000313985.2 Echinops telfairi | reverse complement strand
GCAAGGGTGTAGGCAATTGCACTGCATTGCACTTTGTATAAATTATCTCATCTGATCCTCCAAATCACTGCAAGAGCCACTGTCCTCATTTAGGTTGTTATGCTTAAAAGTCCCACAGCTAGTAACTGCAGGTGCAAAGGATGTTAGGTTCTGTTGTCCTTAGACAAGCTACACTTGATTAACAAGTGTAGACAAGCTACACTTGATTAACAAATAGACAAGCTACACTTGATTAACAAATAGACAAGCTACACTTGATTAACAAATAGGCAAGCTACACTTGATTAACAAAAGTTCCTTTAAGTTTTGCACTATTGGGGTGAGGGGCTTCAAACAGAAATGGGGAGTGTGGGGGAGTAGAGCGAGAACTCACCGGGAGGAGAGGGCCCGCTGCCCCGTCCTTCCCACAGAGTTGGAATCGAGAGGCGCTCGCCCGCAAAAGGTGTTTGCGCTGCGTCCCCGCGGGCCTCGCGCGCGGCAGCGGGCTTCGCACCGAGCGGCTTTGGGTACCTCGCGAGGGGCGGCAGGTCCCGGCTCTGCGACCGGCTCACGACCCCCCGCTGCGGCCCGGCCACCCCAACCTCTAGGCTGCGCGGCAGCGGGCTACGCACCGAGCGGCTTTGGGAACCTCGCGAGGGGCTGCAGGTCCCGGCTCTGCGACCGGCTCACGACCCCCCGCTGCGGCCCGGCCACCCCAACCTCTAGGCTGTCCGCCAGCGGAGAGTCCACCCGCGAACCGGGCGCCCCTTGGCTCCGGGCCCGGGGAACCGCTTGGCGGGGGCAAGTGGCACACTGGCCCCGAGTCCCTGCGGCGCCGGGAAGGAGGGAGGGACGCAGCGGGGACCCAGAACCCCCTAAGGCTACGCGGAAAGAGTGGGGCGGCAGCCGAGAGCCCCGCGGGGGAAGCCACTGGAGGGCAGCGGATGGCGGACGTAGGAAGAGAGGCCCGACACTCACTGTGAGGGTCGCTCTTCTCCCGGACCCCGTCCACGCGGCCGTCGGGGTGGATGCGCAGGAAGAAGCCCCCGTTTTTGCAGTACAGCCGCTTGGGGTCCTTGAAGTGGCCGGG
>NW_022103911.1:693699-699526 GCF_000313985.2 Echinops telfairi | reverse complement strand
GCAAGGAATTAAAAAAAAAAAGTCCCGGAGTTGATTCCAACTAACCAAAGTCCAGTGAGTTGATTCTGACTGTGATCCTATAATGCAAAGTGGAATTGACTAGTTTCCAAGGTTGCAAATCTTTACTAAAGTAAAAGCCAACTAGCACATTCTAACTGCTCCTTTAAAACTCTTGGCGCTTTGGTACGCAGCCAAGGATTTTAAACCACGGTACCACCATGGAATAACTGTTAAAAAATTAAGGAGCACTAATGTAGTTTACCAACAATAGAAGAGAAAGGAGGCCACCTACCTTGAGGTAGAGGACTGGAATGAGGAAGATGAGCCTTGAATCCTTATCGTGATTGGAGTGTGTTAAAGTCTTAGACCTGAGCTGGCATGAGCCTTGGCTGAAATGGTAAGCATTTCTTGGAGAGAGGGTAATTTTCTGAAATTCCCAAACACAAAAGAGAAGTTTGTTGCTTTGGGTACATTTAAGGAGAATACAGAAAGTACTATAGATGATTTACTAAAATATCTGTAATATTTTAAATAAAATATCTGTAATATTTAAAATAAAATACAGAATACTTGGATATATTAAAGGTCTTCTATGTGCAAAGCATTATAGTAAACTAAGTGCTGCGAGAAATCTCAATGGGGGATGATGGTCTTGCATAGCAAAGGAGATAAGATGGAGGCAAGGAGTAACACCCATGGAATGTGACAAGCCTGAAAACTAAGGTGAGGCGCTGTAAGGTGAAGGGCTAACTCCTGGTGGGGGCTAGGGACATGCTTCTGGAAGGTGCAAGTACAGTTGCCCCCCTGTGTAGGAAGAGGTTGGCCTTCAAAAGGGCTTCTTCTTACATGCGGAATAAGCAGTTTTGCATCTATTTATAAATTAATCTCAGCGTTCTTTATTGCCTTTATAGGCACCGTTCTTAGAAGATACCTTTGGACCTGTTGTAACATCTTATTGCTTCTCTAGTAATTAATTGCTTCTCTAGTTAACTAAATAAAATCTTTGACACATGTTCACTGTATAGTATGACAGTCATGGGTTTAACAAACATTCTCCTTCAACAAAATAAGAGCAGTAGCTTGGCCTTCAAGATGTCAAAGGCCAAAAAAAAAAAGATGTCAAAGGCTTAAACATATATACAAAGCACTGAAATGAAAATAGAACCACAATTGAAAGATCAATGCAATGATTCTAATATAATTCCTATTTAGTTAGTTTGTATGCTTGAAATTAGCTTGTGTGTCACAAAAGAATTTAAGTCGATTTCAGTTTTACTTTTCTTATTTTAGTAAGCACTCAGTATTTAGGTCTGTGGCAGGGGGCTTAAGATTGTGACCTCTCTCTGTCTCTCTCCCTCTTTTAAATTTAAATTTTATTCGTTTTCCCTTTTTAAAACTATGTTTACTCATTAGTTTCCCTAACACATACAAAGAATAGCACACTCTATGTGGCTGCACAGTCCACCACACCAAAACAGTGACTAGTCCAGTAAACCCCTCCATTTTATGTGGTTCTTTCTTCTTTTTTCACTCGCGCTCCCTCCTTACTTTCTTGTCCCCCATCGCTGGCCTCAACACAGTCTTCTAAGTGCATTCCACTTTTTCCTTTATAATAATGTGTCATGGAATATTGATGAGACTGACTCATTTTGCCCAGGCATAATTTCCTCCAATTCTGGCCATATCAAGAGGTGTTTGACATACTTGAGATTGTTTTTTAAGGATGAATAATATTCCATTGGGTGCATGTACAAGAGATTGTTTATCCATTCCTTACAGACTTTTAAATTGTTACTACTTTTTTGCTATTGTAGAAATTGCTGTGATAAACTTGGGCATGCATATATCTGTTCACATTTTGTTGTTTATTTCTGTAGGGTATGCAAGTAAAGAGATAGCAGAGTCATGGGTTATTTGTATTTGCAGTTGTTTAAGGAAGCACCAGTCTGGATTCCATAGTGGTTGTACAATTATACAACCGCAACAGCTATGCAAGAGCATTCCAATCTCTCCATATCCTCTCCAGCATTTATTATTTTCTGTTTTTAAAAATTTAGCTTAGAGTATAAATTCAATTTTTCCAGCATCATTTATTGAAAACGTTATCTTTTGCCCTCCTAATATGTTTTAGCACTTTATCAAAAATCAGGGATCTGTAGGTGCTTGGTTATATTTATGGGTTCTCTGTTCTAATCCATTGGTCTATATACCTTTCATTTTCTCTCCATAAGTCTATCTTAAACCGAAAGTACTGAAGAAAAAATTCAAGCTTCAAGTTACAATACTGAAAGATTCTATAGGCAAAATGTTGAATGATGCAGGAAACATCAAAAATGATGGAAGGAATACACAATCACTGTACCAAAAAGAATTAATTGGCCTTTAATCGTTTCAAGAGGTAGCATATGATCAAGAACTAAAGGTACTGAAAGAGGCCCAAACTGTACTGAATCCATTAGTCAACAACAACGTTCCAGGCATTCCAATGGAAATGTTTCAGCGCTAGTAAGAAAATGCCAGAAGTACTCACTGATCTATGCCAGGACATTGGAAGACAACTACCTGACCAACTGACTGGAAGAGACCTATAATTGTACCCATTCCAAAGAAAGGTGAGCTAAAAGAAGGTGCTTTTTTTTTTCTGAACTAAACAATGATATCACTCAAAAAACTCACTGCCAGGGAGTCAATTCTGACTCATGGAAACCCTAAAAATTTAAGTAAATTTTTGCTGAAGATCTTTCAACAACTGTTGCATCCATAGAGTGACAAGGAATTGCCAAAAATCCGGGCCAGACTCAGAAGAGGTTGTGGAACAAAGAATACTATTGCTGAATGTCAGATGGATCTTGACTGAAAGAAGAGAAACCAGAAAGATGTCTGCTTGTGTTTTATTGACTGTACAAAGGCATTTGACTGTGTGGGCCGTAATAAACTAGGGATAGCCCTGAGAAGAATGGGAATTCCAGACCACTTCATTGTGCTCACGTGGAACCTGTTCATGAATCAAAGGCAATTTTGCAAAGAGAATATTGCATGATTTAAAATCAGAAAAGGTATGAGTCCGTGTTGTATCCTCTCACTATACTTAATCAATCTGTATGCCGAGCAGATAATCCGTAGGCTGCACTATATGAAAAAGAATATGGCCTCCTGATTGGGAGAAGGCTTATTAACAGCTTTCGATATGCAGATGACACAACCTCGCTTGCTGAAAGTTAAGGAGGACTCGAAACACTTGCTGATGAAGATCAAGACTGCAGTCTTCAGTATGGATGACAGCTGAGTGCAAAGAAAACCCAAATCCTCATAAGTGGATCAATAGGTAACATCATGGCAAATGGAGAAAAGGCTGGAGTAGTCAAGGATTTTGTCTGGATTAGATCCACACTCAATGCTGGTTGAAGGAGCCACCAACACGTTGCACTGGGTAAGGCAGCCTAAGACCGCTTTAAAGTGTTGAAAAGTAAGAATGTGTCTTTGCGAACTAAAGGGACAAGCTATGGAATATTCCCTGGTCTCCTATTCAAGTGAATAAGGAAGACCAAAGAAGAATTGGTGCGTTTGAATTATGGTGCTGGCAAAGAAAATTGAAAGTACGTTGGACTGCCGAACAAGCCAAGAAATCTGTCTTGTAAGAAGCATACACAGAATGCGCCTTAGAAGCTAGGGCGGCGTGACTTAGTGTGGCCTACCTAGACATGTTTTCAGGCAAGATGAGTCCCTGGAGAAGGACATCATGCGTGGTAGAGGGGCAGTGCAAAAGAGGAAGGTCTTCGACGAGCTGGATCGACAACAGTGGCTGCAACCCTAGGCTCAAACAGGAACAGTTGTGAGGATGGCACAAGAGTGGGCAGTGTTTTGTTCGGTTGTACACAGGGTTGCTGTGAGTTGGAAGTGATTCGACAGCACCCAATAACAAATAGGAATGACCCCTGTTTGTAGGTTGAAAGAATTAATGTCGTTAAAAATGGCTTCTCTGTGTTGTCATTTGCCTTTGTGCCTGTTCTGACTCGCAGCCATCATCATCTGTACTCAGAAGAAAACAGTCGGTGGTCCTGTGCCATTGGCACAGTGAGCTCTTGGGATAGCCACTGTGTAAGTCCACTTTGCTGAAGGTCTTCCTCTGTCACCGACCTATGACTTTACGAAGCATGATGTCCTTCTTCAGAGAATGGTCCAGCTCAAGAACATGGCCAATGTATGTGAGAACAAGTCTCCTCATTCTTCCTTCCACGGAGCATTCTGGCTGGACTTCCTCCAAAGCACATGTGTTTGTTCTTCCGGAAGTCCTTAACATAGTTAAGACTCTTTAGCGACACTGTAGGTCAGAAGCTTCAATTCTCTGGTCTTCCTTGTTCACTGTCCAGCTTCTGCGTGCAATTAAAAATAGCATGGCTTGGGTCAGCTCATCTTAGCCTTCAAAGTCCCATTTTGCTTTTAAGAAGGTCTTTAGGCAGATTTGCCCAATACAACAGGCCGTTTGACTTTTTAGTTACCACTTCCAAGGGAGTTGATTGTGGATCAAAGTAGAATTAAATCCTTAACCACTTCAGACTTTTCTCTGTTCATCATCATGTTCCTATTGGTACCACTGTGAGGAGTTTTGCTCACTTTTATGTTGAAGTAATCTTTGATCTTCATCGGGAAGTGCTTCAAGCCTTCCTTGGTTTGGGCAAGCAGGATTGTATCATCTGCATATCACATGTTGTTAATGAGCCGTCATTCAATCCTGATGCCAAGTCTTTCATCATATAATCCATTATCGCAGAGTATTTGCTGTGGCAGTTATGTAATCTGTCAACTTGTGAAGGGGTGGAGTCTAGCCTGTCAATCAGGTCGTAGCTTGATGACCTCATTTGGAGGTGCTAAGCAGGTAAATAGCTCACTGGAGGTGAGACACTCCTGTTGACAAGACACATGGAGCTACCCTGATGGAGCCAGAGCCCGGAGCTGGAGGAGACATGTGGAGACCCATGGCAGCACTGAGATGAGTTGCTCCCACTGCCACTGGAGCCACAAGACTTTCCACCCACTGGCCTGTGATCTTCCTGCATTCAGCATCATTGCATATGTTGCATGAGTCTGAAGAGGAATTTATAGAGTGGTATTGGACATATGGGATAATATCGGACTTAAGGACTTGATCTGGACTGGGCTGGAATGGTTTCTTAATATACAATTACTCTTTTATAAAAAGTTCTCTATTACACACATATGAGTGTCTGTGGATTTGTTTCTCTAGTCTAACCCGGATTAACACATTTTCTCAGCATCCAGATTTAATAAGTATGGTGAAAGGATATAACACTGATGCACATTATGTTAGTTTTTATGCCATCTTGGGTGGACCAGGATTCACCCATGATGTGATCTAATACAGTGTGGTCACCCCATGATGGGATCTTCTGTGAAGCAGCCAAATTGTTTTGGGAACAAGAGAGCAGAGTACCACCTCCTTCATCTGGTCGCAGCCTTGGAACAATTGAGGGAGGTTCCATTTAGGTTGTAGTCTACCCTTGGGATAGAGTGACACTGCAAAGGCTAGCTCACTTTTGCTGGCTCTCCATCCCACACCTGCTTCTTGGGCCTCCAGTTATATTGCTTGCCAGTTCTAGAC
Source organism: Echinops telfairi (assembly GCF_000313985.2). Classification (NCBI taxonomy): domain Eukaryota; kingdom Metazoa; phylum Chordata; class Mammalia; order Afrosoricida; family Tenrecidae; genus Echinops; species Echinops telfairi. The sequence continues at coordinate 693,906 of NW_022103911.1, read as the reverse complement.
ATCATGTTGAACTGCTGGTCTCAGATTTACTCAGCTCTCCATCCATCAGCCCATGGTCTTCCTGTTCACCTTCCTGCTTCCTGTACGTCAGCCCTGCAGCTACACAGTCGGGCTGGAGAAGCCTCTAGTTTACGACTGACCCATGGATTGAAACTGGACTGGACTTAGCCACTTAGACAACTGTGTGAGCCATTTCTTGATATAAAC
>NW_022103911.1:680551-693141 GCF_000313985.2 Echinops telfairi | reverse complement strand
CTTTGATAAATCCACAAATCTTTGATAAAATCTTTGACAATTGCACTGTGCTAAATCCACCCTCCCCAACTCTTACCACTTTTAGCCTTGCTCTTCCATGTTGGGCTATCAGGTGTTTTTCTTTTCAGCTCCGTATTAGAGGGGAGACAAATATATATTGTGTTTGACTGGGAAAAGATGAAGGCATGATGGTACAAGAGCGAGCATGGATTGATTTGGCGTACATTTTCCAAATGTTCACAAATGCATAGCAAGAACTCTCAAATAGGAAAATGATCCTGGACTTTCTCATGAAACTGCTTTTTTGCAATTGGATTATCTTTTGAAAATTTGTTAGTTCTTTTCAATGAAAAAGCATTTCTAAACATTAGCAAAAGTTCACCTTTCAAATAGAGTATTTGTTAGAGTAGTTTTAGGTTTAGAGAAAAATTGTGCAGAAAGTCCAGTTCATACTCATTTTTCTCCTCTCCCCCTTGCATATGTAGTTTGTCCTACTATTAACCCCTTGCAGACAATTGGACAGCCCCTTACAGAAGGGTCACAAGAAAGAGATGAGCCAGTCAGGGTGCATTATAGCACCATTGAAACATACAATTTTCCTGTAGCTCTTTCATGCTTCCTCCCCCCGACTATCATGACCCCAATTCTACCTTACAAATCTGGCCAGACCAAAGCATGTACATCGGTACAGATAAGAGCTGAAAACACAAGGAATCCAGGACAGAAAAATCTCTCAGGGCCAGTATTGTGAGTAGCCATACCAAGAGGGGAAAGGGAAGGTGGGGGGAGAAAGGGGGAACCTATCACAATGATCTACTATAAACCCCTCCCAGGGCAGTGGACAACAGAAAGTTGGGTGAAGGTAGACATCAGTCAGTTTAAGACATGAAAAAATAATAATTATAAATTATCAAGGATTCATGAAGGAGGGAGGGGAAAAATGAGGAGCCGATACCAAGGGCTCAAATAGAAAGAGAATCCATCTTGAGAAGGATGATGGAAACAAATGTATAAAAGTGCTTGACACAATGGATGGATGTATGGATTGTGATCAGTGTTGTACAAGCCCCTAATAAAATGTTTAAAAAATAAAAAACACCTTGTATTCATGTGGTGTACTTCTTATACTTGATGTGCTAAGATAGGTACATTATTGTTTTTTTAGATTGGTACATTATTATGAGCTTAAAATCTATAGTTTCCATTAGGGTTCATTCTCTTTTGTTGTTTCTTCTTTAGCTTTATTTTTATTTGCTTTTACTTTAAACTTACTTTACTCCTGAGCTTAAAATATATTTTTTGTTTCTTCCAGAATATATTTTTCTTCTGTGCAACATTCTTTATGGTTAGTGATTAAAAAAGTTAATCCATCCACGAGTTCCATAAGCTTGGCAAGCTTTGTTCACCTGGGTTTGTTCAATAACTAGAGAATCTTCATATTTTAAGGCTATACGTGCAGCATTACTCTTGGCCTTTTTTAGCATGTGCAGAAAAAATTCAGCGCTGTCTTTGGACCACTGACTCTTTTCCAGCCCCACTGAACATCCCTACCCGTGCCACCATTGTAACATCAGAACGGCACACATGGTTTCTGCAGCGTGACCTCCTTCAGATATTTACTTGGTGGCTTTTTGGATATTCATACACTTGACCATTTGTGACCTTCAAATGGACCACAAGACTTGAACCTCTTATTTTGCATGATTTTGTGGTTTGGAATGGCAGCGTCAAGTGGTTAGCACACCATTTTTTGAGATCACCTCTGGCCGATTGCTATGCAGTCCTATGTTTTGACAGATGCATAATGCCATGCATCCTCCATTATGATATCATACAGAATAGCTCTACTGCCCTAAAAATTCTCAGCACTGCACCTGTTCCTGCTTCTGCTCTACCCCATGGGCCTCTTGCAGTCAGTTATCTTTTTGTGGTCTCTATAGTTGGCCTTGTTCAGAATGGAGCAGTGTTGGAATCCATATGTAGCTTTTCCAGACTGGTTTCCTCCATGTCTTCTCATAAGTTGGTTATACTTTTGTTTTTTTTCAGGATTTCAATAAATATCTATTTATGTTTAATTGTATTAAAATAGGTCATAAAAATACAGAAACAATCCAAAAATCACATAGTAGGGAACTGTCTAAATATGCTACAGTATATCCATATGACAGATTACAAAGAAGCCATGAATTATCATGCTATGTAAACTTACCTAATGATAGATAGTATAGATGTATTATCAAATAAAATGTAGACAAAATAGCGGAGTTATTCTAATTATTGTTTATCTTGTTTTATTTTTACATAATGGAAATATGTATGTATGCGTGTATAGGGCTAAACACCAAGGTATCAGCAGCTTATTATCCCTGAAAGGGTATTATGAAAATGATAATAATTATTGTTATTTTTAAACATTATATTGGGAGCTCTTACAGATAGTGTAACATTCCACCATCCAGTCACATCAGGCAGTATTATACAATTCCTACCACAATCTGTCTCGAAACATTTTCTTTCTTCTTGAACTCCTTGATATCAGCTCCCCTTTGTCCCCTTCCTCCCCAACCATAACCCCCAGGAACCCTTATTTTTTTTTTATAATAGTTTTTTCCCCCATATCTTACATAAACTACCTATTCATTAACATACAATTCTGAGGTTTGGTCCCATAGAGTGAGGTTTGCAGTCATCAACTGTGGTCGTTACATAATCTGGTGCCACCTTAAGACTATGAAGAGTGAAGGGGTGGAGTTTATCCTGTCAATCAGGTTGCTGCTTAATGACCTCATTTGGAGGCACTACAGAGAAAAATAGCATGCTGGAGGCAGGACAGACACACTCTCTGCTTGGTATTCCTGATGATAAGACACATGGAGCCATGCTAGAGCCCTGGTGCTGGAGAAGCCTTGTGGAGACCCATGCCAGTGCTGAGATGCTTCCACCGCTACTGGATCCACAAGACTTTCCACCCACTGGCCTGTGATCTTCTCCTGCATTCAGCATCATTTCATGTGTTCTGTGAGACTGAAGAGGAATTTATATATTGGTATCAGACATATAGGCTAATATTGGACTTAAGGGCTTGATCTGGGCTGGGATGTTTTCTCAGTATTCAATTGCTCTTATATATAAAGCTCTTTCTTATACACATTTGAGTGTTCTGGATTTGTTTCTCTAGTGAACCCTAGCTAACACATCAGTTCCCCATTTCCCCCTCCCCACTTCTCTTCACACACCCTCAGGGAACCATCACTCCTGTTACTGTTTCAGAAGGGTTATCTATCTTAACTTTCATGTGCCAAATGATCTTAAATATACAGATGAACATATGCAAATCTAACATGATTAATGAAATAAAACAAATAAAAACCATAATAGTAAGGAGAGGGAATATTAAAGAACTAGAGGATAGTTATGTGGTTCATCAGTGCTATACCACACCCTGAATTTATCATTCTTTCTGTGAGGGACTGTCAATTAACTTACAGGTGGGTTTTGGGTTTCCACTACTTCTATGCTCCTTCACATCCATTTAGAGCACATTAATTTTGATTGCTGAGTGATACTCTATTATATGGATGCAATAACAAAACAAAACTCAATGCCGTAGAGTCAATTCTGACTCATTGAGAACCTGTGGGCAGAGTAGAACTGCTCCCATGAGTTTCTAAGGCTGTAAATCTTTATGGAAGCAGAAAACCTCATCTCTCTTCCCAGGAGCAGCAATTAGTGGGTTTAAACTGCTGACCTTGTAGTTAATAGCCCAACATGTAGCCCCCTACACCACTGGGGCATCTGTGGATGTGTTCTTGCTTATTTAGCCAGTCAGTAAAACATATTTTCCTGTTGAACATTCTTATCAACAACTTAAATAGGACTTGATGTCATTCTTTTCATCACTAACTTTTAGTTAGTGAAGTAATACATTAATACAGTATCTCTGTGAACAATTAAAGCATTACAGATAATGACTAGAGTATCTTTAGGACCCCACCCTCCACCCCAGTTACTGTTCTCTTTCCCTCAGATAAAATGAAACCTTTGTTTTCTCTGTTTGGTGTGTATGTTTCCAGACTTTTGTTGGCATGTTTATCCTCGGGAGAAAGATGAGGCTGCCCTTCTCATAAATATTTAGTCTCAGCAAGCCACGAGAGCAGTTCCATTCCGTCCTACAGGGTCACTGTGAGTCAGAACTCAGTGGGCTTATATTCATCAAGAAGTGCTTCAAGTTCTCTACTTTCACCAAGCCATGCGGTGGCATCTGCATATCAGATTGTTCCAGAGCCTTCCTCCCATCTTGATGCTGCCTTTTTCTTCATATAACCCAATTTCTTGGATTATGTGCTAAGCATGCAGTTTATATAAGCATATTGAAATGTACAACCTTGATGCACACCATTCCTAATTGTAAACCACACAGTACTCCCTTGTTCTGCTCAAATGACTACTCTTAGTCTATGTGCAAGATCCGTTTGAGCACAATGAAGTATTCCTGAATTCCTGTTGTTTGCAATGTTTTCCATAATTTGGTATGATCCACATCATTGTATGTCTCTGCATATTCAATAAATACACGTAAAGTTCAACTTTCAGTCAAATCCATCTGATGCCCTAAGTGAAATCCTTTGTTTCACGTCCTCTTCTTAATTTGAATTGGATTTCTGGCAATTGCCGGTCGACGTACCGCTGCAACAAGATCTTCAGCAAAACTGTTCGCACGTGTGAAAATCATGATACCATTTGATCATTTGTGCCTTCTGTTTGCACTACTTTTCTTTGGAATCGGCACACATGTGGATCTTTTCCTGTTGTTTGACCCGGCAGCCATTTGCCAAGGGTCTCACCGTAGAAGAGTGAATGCTTCAAGTATCTTTCCACTTGTTGAAACATCAGTTTGCATTCTGTACATTTCCGTAGTCTTCTTTTCTTTCTTTCACCAATGCCTTCAGTGAAGCTTGGACTTCTCCCTTAAAAGTCTCATAGGAGTAGGAGGGTAAGTAAAAATACTGCTACTAGGGCACCTATTCACGCACAAATGTGTTTAAACGTGTCCCTGAGATCAGTGCATGACTGCCAACAAATTCTCTTAGTACTACAGTTGTGTTGGTTGTATTCGGTGTCTTCGAGGAAAAGTGCAACCTAACAGTGGCTTCGGCGAGGATCGGCTGGGCCGGGGAGCTCAAGGCAGAGAGGTCAGCTCAGAAGGTGGTGGTGACCAGTTTTGAGGATTCCAAAGGGGTGATCCTGATAGACTTTCCTGCATGACACAGGATGATCATGGGGCCTTATTGGGAAGAAGGTTTTCTTAAATGGAAGTGGAAACCTGCATTGGTGAGAAAAAAGGTCAGAAAAGGTGCACTGAAAATCATTTTCCATCATGACAATGCACCTGCTCATTTTTGTAAGGCTAGCAAGGACTGAACTAAGAATTTCATTGGGAAACATCAGCACACTTCATTGTGCTCCTGTGGAACTTCTACATGTATCTAGAGGCAGTTGTGTAAACAGAACAAGGAAATACGATACGATTTAAAATTAGACAAGGTGGGAGTCAGGGTTATATCCTCTGACCATATTTGTTCAATCTATATGCTGATCAAATCATCAGAGAAGTTCAAATCTATGAAGAAGAATATGGCATCAGGAGTGGAGGCAGGCTTATTAATAACCTTCAATATGCAGATGACCCAACCTTGCTTGCTGAAAGTGAGGAGGACTTGAAGCACTTGCTGATGAAGATCAAGGATTGTAGCCTTCAGTATGGATTACAACTCAATGTAAAGAAGATCAATATCCTCACAACTGGATTAATAAGTACTATGATAAAAGAAGAAAAGCTCAAAATTGTCGAGTATATTATCTTGCTTGGACCCACAATCATTGTTCATGGAAGCAGCAGTCAAGAGATCAAAAGACAAGTTGCATTAGGTAAGTCTATTGCACAAGACATCTTTAGAGTATCGAAAAGCAAGGAAAAGCAAAGCCTGTGGGGGAAGTCAGCCCTTCACAACTAATCCTGGGTTCGGTAGGCTCAATTGTATGGTTAAAATACATTATAGATTATAGTAAAGTCACAGAGAATAAGAGAGATTGGAGAGAGAGTAAAATGAGAGTCAGACACATTTCATGGTAGCATGCTCACTTCCTGGATGGCCATGAACTCACCAGCCAGGTCCACACACAGCATGGGCAGAGAGGACAGGAGAGAACAATAGAGATTTATTACTAACCACGGCTTATATATCTTTGGGGGGGCATGCAAGCCCCCTGATTACTGGTAAAGACATATGTCACAGGAAGGGGTTGTACTATAGGCATATACATCACAGGAAGGGGATGAGCTAGGGGTGTACACGCTATAGGAAGAGGAGGGACTAGGGGTTTACATGTGACAAGAAGGGCAGAGCGTAGACTCAATATGGCAGCCTAACCTGTGTCATCCTTGAATGGGCTTGACCTCCCTGGGCTCTCCTTCAGGGAAACAGTCTACTTCTCAGTATCCTTATCAGAAGGGAGTAGAGACAGACTAAACAGTCCGGTTGCTCTAGATGATGGATAACCCTTAGGGAGAATAACCTCTGACCTACTTTTGTTGACCTCCAAGTGTACAGTCATTTGCCATGTGTAGCATGCAGCCAGGTTTGGCATATATTTGGGGGAGGCAACTTGGGAGAAAGCTTTCTGTATCCCACAAAAGCCAAAGCAAGAGTCGAAAAGCCTCAACCTGCGCAGTTCCTGGAACACGGGGAGGGAGGTGGGGGGGTGAACGAAAGACAAAAGACAGAACACATGAAGCTGAGACCAGTGGAGCCTTTTACCCCAATGATGGAGAGGACTTCCCAGCAACTCTGGCACGTTATTTTACAGGCAGAGCTGCCTAAGGGACATTATCGCGTGCTCAAGGGGAGGAGGGAGCCAGGAATTAGGAGACTAGCTGATGTTCTGCAGAATGCTGTGCTTCGGTGGTTTCCCAGGGAACGAGGGGAAAGTGTCTTCTTTAGCTTAGGTGAAGGCCATATCAAGTGCGTCAGCTTCCTGAGCTATCGGCACCTCCCCCTGGGGCCTTTGCCTCAACCGTGGGAGGTGAAGGTCCTGTCCAACTTGCCCAAGTAGACAGCTTTGCCCCCAACCCTGGCCAACAGGAGGGATGAGGAGGAGTTAGTGGAGGAGGGGCCAGACTGGGTGGGGGCGGGCATGCATCAGTACAAGCTAGTGTCCTAAACTCAGGAGGCATGGGGAAGTCTACCCTGACAGTTCAGTTTGTTTAGGGTATTTTAAAAAAAAAATATTGAGGGGCTCATAAAGCTCTCATCACAATATATACATCCATCCATTGTGTCAAGCACATTTGTACATTGGTTCCTTCATCATTCTCAAAACATTTTCTTTCTACTTGAGCCCTTGGTATCAGCTCCTCATTTTTCCCCCTCCCTCCCATCCCCTCCTTACCTCACGAACCCTTGATAATTTATAAATTGTTATTATTTTTTCATGTCTTACTGTTTAGGGTATTTTTTTGTTGTTGAAAAATATGACCCAACAATAGAAGATTTCTTCAGAAAGCAAATTGAAGAAAACTGCCAACAGTGTATGCTCAAAATCCTGGACACAGCAGGGTTGGGACAGAACAATTGACAGCAATGAGAGATTTGTATATCAAGAGTTTGCACTACATTTGATACAGCTCAGACTACATTTAATGGCTTGAGAGAAGACCTCAGAGAACAGGTTTTATGGGCTGAGGTTACAGAAGATATTCCAATGATTTTGGTTGGCAATAAATGTGACCTGGAAGATGAGCTAGAGTTGGCAAAGAACGGGGTCAAAATTTGGCAAGACATCGGTGTAACTGTTCCTTTTTAATGAGATACTTTATGAGCTGGTCAGACAGATAAATCGTCACATACCAGTGGAAACGAAGAAGCCTAAAAATAAATCATGCCTGCTTCTTTAGACCTACAGTAAGCAGTAGCTCTGAGGCAGATACAGGAATAAAGAACAGTTTACCTAATTGGAAGCTGCCAACCTTCCAGACTTAAAAAAAAAATCTGAAGAGGCTTCTCCTGTTTTATATATTATGTAAAGATTTTAAATTTCATACTGCTTTGCATAAGTTCCCTGCAGGAAAAAATTCTCTGTGTATATCTCTTGGAAAATAAGACAATGATATTTTCCTTTGCAATAGTAGTTAAAACAGGGGCAGAAATAAATATGTTTGACTCTACTCTGATTATACAAAAGAGAATGGATGCATTCCAAGTGTTAAATATTGCTCCTAGAATCAAATGATTTCATATTGACCTTTCTGTCATGATATCTCCCTGTTAAGCACTAAAGAGTTTGAACTATTACACTTTTTATCTGTAATGATATAGGTTATGGTAATTTCCTCTCAAACTCACTGCAGCAGATAACTTTTTTGAGTCATTGATTTCATTTCATATTTAAAAAATTTGAAACATTCTGTCATTATATTTTAATTAAAATTGTGCATAATGCTTTGGAAAAATGGTTCTTTAATAGGGAATAAAACCTGGGATAACTAACTTCTATGGCTTTCAAAGCTGAAACCCACTCTTATATTGCCTCTTGTGTTTTACTGTCAGATTAAATTATAGCTTTAATGGATGATTAAATTTTAGTACATTTTCCAACAAAAGGAAAAAATGTTACTTTGAGGACTGTGTTAGACAGGGTTCTCTAGAGAGACAAAACCAGATTGCTAATAATTATAGATGATAGATAGATAGATAGATAGATAGATAGATAGATAGATAGATAGATAGATAGATAACACAAGAAATAAACAGTTAAATTATAAAGCAGTTATAAAAATAGATATATAACACAAGAAATAAACAGTTAAATTATAAAACAGTACATATGGCTCAGTATAATTCAAACATGTTGGAGAGTTGTGAGACACTGGCAGTCTTGAGGGCCGCCAGGTAGTCCTCTGTAGAGAGAGTCAGGCTATCCTGGCACAGGCAGCAAACAGCAAAGCAGGTCACCAACAGTCAGCCAGGTCACCAGCAGTCAGTCCCCAGCTCAAGAGATGTAAATTCCAATTGTGTGGCAAAGCAAGTCTTAAAGGGACCTCAAATTACAGTGACACAGTCCACAAGTTCGGTGTCCCACAGGTAGTGTAGTTTGCAAATTGAGGCAAGAACAAGCAAGGCTGCTGCACAATGGTGCAATGATCAAAGAGCGAGAGACAAGAAAGGCAAGGCTCGCCGAGCCACTCATCTCTCTGCCCTTCAATTAATCCCACGTGTGTCTATTGCCAGGCTGGCACAATAAACTAACTATCTCAAGGACTAAAGTGTTCCTGACTCAAGTCATGGTGTTTTCTATTGCCACGTATGCATGTGAACCTTGGACATTAAATAAGGGAGACCAAAGAAGAACTGATCCATTTTAATTGTGCTGGAGAAGAACATTGAAAATACCATGGATTGCTAGAAGGACAAACATATCTGTCTTAGAAGAACTGAGGCCATAGTGCTCCTTAAAGGCGAGGATGGTGAGACTTCATCTTACATACTTTGGAGATACCCACCAAGAGAGACCAGTCCCTGGAGAAGGACAGCATACTTGGAAAAGGAAAGCCTCCGTAAACAAGAGTCAGAGGCCTTCAAGGAGATGAACGGACACAGTGGCGGCAACAGTGGCTCAACCATCGGAACGATTATAAGCAGTTTCCTTCTATTGTGTATAGAATCCCGATGGGTGGAAACCAACTCAGTGGCACCTAGCAACAACATAACAACGGGCAGAGAGATAGACGGGGAAGAGAACTAGAGAGGCGTGGAGTGCAGAGAGAGATTTATATCAATAAAATGGCTCACCCAGTTGTAAAAGCAGGCAAGTTCCAAGCCTGGGGAAATTCTAAGCCTGTGCAAATTCTAAGTTCATGGGTCAGATGTTAGGTTGGATGCTTCTCCTGGCTCACATACCATTGGGGATTGGTGAACCGAAGACCATCAGGAAGATTTATGGTTACAAAGGTGAATGAATCCAAGATCAGCAAGTCAGATGGTAGGCTGCTGACAATCCTCAGGATCAGCAGGAATTAGATACACTTTGACTCAAATCCAGAGAACTAAAGGTCAATAAGTTAGTTAGATGCAGGTGTCAGACCCAGCAAAAAGCAAGCAAGTTCTTCCACATGGTTTCCAAGGTTCTAGTAGTTATGGGAGCAGATGGCCACATCTTTGTTCCACAGAACTGTTGGAGGGTGTGAACCACTAAAGGTCAACATCGAAATGCTTAACTACTATGCCACACAACAAATATTTGCACAAAACAAGCAAGCAAGCAAATAAACAAATCAGTCATAAGAAAAGTTCATGGTTACTCCAATACTTTGGAAATTAAGGATTACCTATACTTCACTATCCACAGATTGATATACATTGTCTTATTAGAATCATTCTAAAATGGGGAGTCTTACAGACATTCGTGCAAGATGTTTCAATGTTCTGTTTGTACGGAGAACATTAAGGGATTTAAAGGGGATCATATACAAAGGATTTGTGCTCTCTGGCAGATAGGGAAGGGAGAAGTTTTTTAAACTATAAGCTTAACCATTTCCAATAAATTTATATTTTAAAGGTATTGCCTCTTGAGAGTTGGTTAAGGAAGCATTCTGTCAGGTGCTCGTTTTCTGTGACATTTGCAGTCTGCCTTATTTGAGCAAACTTAGTCTCTAGTTAAAATTTACAAAGGACTAGTAGAAACACAGCAGACAACATCTGAGTGGAAATTTAACTTGGGAGTCAGAATGTAAACTAACACTTGATACGTACCTATCTTAGCTACCGAGTTTTTGTATGAGTCCTTGCTTCATTTAACAGTTGGATTCCCTAGTTTCTTGATGATCAGTGTGACTTCTGCGGTGACTGAAGCAAGAGCATCCCTAACAACTCCCTGCCATCGAGTAATGCAGACACACAGCAGCCCTGTGGACCAGAAGAGACTGCCCTTGTGGATTTCAGAGACTTAACTCTTTACCAGAGTAGAAAGCTCTTTCTTTCTCCCAAGGACTGGCTGGTGGTTTCAAACAGCTGACCTTGCCATTAGCAGCCCCTTGTTAATCACTACGCTACCAGGTAATTCTTTATCCAGGTTAGAAATCCTGATTTTTAACCTTCTTAGTCTCTCAAGCACTAAAACTTTGACAAAAAAGTTAACGTGCTTCTTTATAAAAGTAAAAATGAAAATCTTCGTTTCATTCAACATGGAATTTTAATTTTAGGTCTGAAGTCACCTAGTTCAGATGTGCCAGTACCTTGATTTTTTTTAAAGGTACACCACTAAAATATTTAGGTTACACATACGTTTTTATAACTTCCAACCGCGGCAGTAATCATCTTTGTATTTGAGATTTTCGCCAAAGTTGTTGCTTAGTAATGGATTTGCAGTATCCCTGAATTTTCCATTTTAAGAGCAACAGTCAAATTCACCTCCAAAGTGGTTGTACTGATTTACATTCCCATAAATATTCCCATATTTCCAAGAAGTTATAGTTTTTGCCCATATTTTATTACTATAACACTCAGGATACTAATTAATGGGGGAGTTAACCAAGTAAAATTTTTTAATTTTCTACAATATGGAAAGTACATTGTAGGGATATCTCCATGGAATAAACATCACAGTAAGATCACACATAGAAGCCAGCAGAATAAGATCCCAAACCCAACTCATTGCCATTGAGTTGATGCCGACTCGCAGTGACTCTACACGACAGGTTAGAAATGCCCCTGTGAGTTTCTGTGTGCCCCTGTGGGAGTAGAAAGCCTCATCATTCTCAGAACAATTGGTGGTTTCAAACTCCTGACCTTGAGGTTAGCAGCCCAGTGCATACCACTATGCCATCATGACTTGAGCAATTCACAGGAGCCTGAAAGTCCCCTAAACTTTGAACAAACCTTATCTGGAGCATTCATATATTACAGAGACCCTGATAAAGTGTGTCTGGTTTTCAACAGAAATACTCATACCATATTCCTATTTTGTAAACTCCAATATATTATTAGGTTCTCATATTCAAAGACTGAATGAAAATGGACTACAGACAGAAGTTATAGAAGCACTTTCTTCCTTTGGTTGCCCTATAAGATACTGAGTAACTCCCCACAAGGTTAGTCTAACTCTACAGGGCTATGATTGTTGTCTTTTCTCACAAATACTCCCCCCTCCCCCCAGAAATGTTCCCAACAGCTGAATGGTCAAACAGCAATGCATACCAGACTCAGAAAGAATCATAAGCTCCAATTCACCAGAACTGGCTCATTACAGCCAGTGCTTGTTTGTGTTCAGATAAAAGAACTGAATACTTTTTACTTTCATCACTAAGGAAGCATCAGCCTTTGTCAGTGGTCCAAGTTTATGATACCCTCAGCCAAAGGATGACTTGGTTTATAACTCTCCAGTCAATGACCTCAAGCCTGACCTACAGCAATCCCTCCCTGGGATGAAACAGCAATTTATATACTTCCGACCCTAGTCATTAGGAGACTATGTAATTAAATTTCACATTAATGCTCTGAGGTTAACATCGTCTCACTACAGAAACAGAAAGAATG
>NW_022103911.1:673850-680073 GCF_000313985.2 Echinops telfairi | reverse complement strand
GTATGAGCCCCTAATAAAATGATTAAAAAAACAAAACCCAGAGTCGTAGTTGGCTAAATTTGAAAGTTTCAAGTGGTTTTTTTGTTTTGTTTTGTTTTTACAACATCTTTGTACTATAAGAAAACACATTTCATTAATTTAAACTCTCCAGACAATAAGCCTGTCTGAAAAGTTAATGTTTTGACCATAAGTTTACTTACTAGAATAAATGAAATTATAGTCACTATATTACTTAAGACCTATTACAATTCAAATGGGCAAGAAAGTTACTGTTCTCAGTTTTTACGTAAAAGATAGTTTACACAAATTAGGGGAAATGTTTTGGTCATTATGAAGACAAACATTTATAAATCTCAAACTTTGCATCTATTTGAACTGCAAAAATTGCTAATTTCAAATTTTCTTTCTCACAGAACACCTCGCCGCCTCGCTGCCTTGTATTATATTGGCTAATCTGTTTTGAAAAATGATTTAAAGCAATCTGCTGATTAAGAGATAAGAGAGAGCAGAATTTAAAATTGCGAAACTAAGCAATACAAATCCACTAAACAGGCGATCGTAACTGTACTGGAAGCTTGATCTCTCTAATAATCAATCATTCAAATGCGCTCTCCTCTTCCTGGTGCACAAGGTGATAAGGGAAATAAGGCCTATTTCAGAATTTGTACTGGTTGATAGACGGTCAACTGGAAAGGGTACACTTTCCTGGCTTCGGTTCTTTGAATAATAACTTTCCTGTTGAGCAACTTCTGATAAAAGAAACAATATCCTAAGGGCCAATGTATTCAACTGCTTAATTTAAATTTATTTTTCCTCCTAATGAGTTTGTTTTTCCACAGGGCTTTCTATTCATTTATCTCATTTCCTGATGTACTTAGAATAAATCCCAATGTTTACACACATCTCTCTGGTATTTAGTATTGTTGGTGACATCAGTGTGTAGGCGGGAAAAGGTTGCAAAAGGGCCGACTTTTGAGAGAAATTAGTCATACAATTTGTGTGGCCCTGTCTTCACTTAGAGACATTTTTTAAAATGACTACATACTCATTCAGAGAATAATAATACTGATTAAAAAAAAAAGTTTCTGAGCGTGTCAATTCTCCTGAGATTACACAAACTACAATTCACACCTATAACTCATGGCTTCTGGTGGGTGGTGGTGTCAGCGTCTAGAGTCAGCTCGTTCTGATGTTTCCATAAAATATTCCTGTACAGTGATAAAACACGCAAAGAGTAAATGTCAGCTGACAAGTCAAGACAGCTGCTCATACGTGAACTGTCAACATCATTGTTCAGACAAAAAATAAAAAAGGAGAATAATAGCAAATAACCAACTCCTTTTAAAAATTAGAGGAAAATTTATGACATTGGAATTGAACTCTTTAAGATTAGATGGAAAAGAAGAATGAGTGTTCACGTAGCATATCCAGTTTTAGTCCATTAACTGCAGACGTCCTGGGTGATGCAGACAGTTAATGTGCTTGGCTCCTAATGGGAAGGTTGGTTTTAATACACCTAGAAATGCCTGGATGAAACACCTAGAGCAGCAGTTCTCAACCTGTGGGTCGTGACTCCTTTGGGGGTTGAATGACCCTTTCGCAGGGGTCGCCCAACTCATAATAGTAGCAAAATGACAGTTATGAAGTAGCTTTGAAAATAATTTTATGGTTGGGGTCACCACAACACAAGGAACTGTATTAAAGGGTCGCGGCATCAGGAAGGTTGAGAACCACTGATAAAGCTTTGCTTCTGAAAGTCAGCTGTGGAAAATCCAATGGATACTGGTCTGAGGGTGCTATGAGTCAGAACCAACTGCATGGCCCATCTTATTCAGGATGAACTCTTTCAATCTCTAAGACCACTTGAAACCCTCTTTTCTTAACCTTTAAAACAACACCCATCTCTAACTGATACCCCGTTTTGCTTCTTCTTATTTTACTGAGAAAATGGAATCAGTCTGGATGCAATTCCCTCAAATTTCATCTTCATATTAGTTCAACTTAATTGCATCTCTTCCTGTAGATTCTACTTACCACCCTGACAACAAATTGACACCGATAACTTAAGGGCAGTAAGACCCACCTGCACTTCGGTGTTGGGAGATATTTCCTTTTCCAAATTGAAGGACTTTGCTTTTAAAGCTCTGCTTATTAGAAAGCTATGGATGGCAGTGGAAGCCCAAAATGCAGTTACAGGATCTACACAGGTGATGTCCCTCTAACCGTAATTGAGGGCTGGGAATGACCTGGTTATCACACAGAGGGTACTGGAGAGACGACTGTGGTAGATTAAAATGATCACTCTGACTTGAATGGTTAAAACCTTGTCACTTGATCTCCCTTCTGATACACTGACTTGTTTTGATTTTTAATATTTTTGTTTCTTTTTCATATTGGGGTTTATCTTTGTTTAATTTTGTCAATCTTGGTAGCTTTCTTGACTCTTTGTTTTGTCTTTTTCTATGCTTTTTGGTACATGAACCCCAGGATGGGTGACTCTACAGAGACAACAGTTAGAGTAAGGGTTCCTGGGGGCACTGACACCAAGGAACTCAAGAAGGAAGACAGTGTTTTGAAACGGATTTTGACAGCATTTGTACAAAACTATGTGATATGATTGAATTATGGAATGCTATGATGTCTAGATTAGCTCCTAATAAAATGGTTTGGAAAAAAACAATAAACCAACAACACTACTTTCTCCAGCATCAATTTTCCTCATTTCTAATGAATCATTCTCATTATTCTAATGGATCATCCACATCAGCCTAAAAATATGTAGCTATTTTTTCTATCTATAAAACAAGCCACTCATTTTCTTTGACCACATATCTTCTTCCAGCAACTACATCCTTTTACAGCAAAATTCCTCCAGCATTGTCTAATAGTTGGGGCTTCCACATCCTCCATGTATTTCTTTTTAAGGCCTTTGATGCAATTGATTGTGTAACCAACTTTATGAAAACAAAAGATGACTATGAAAAATACTTCTCCCACATTACATTAACCAGAGACATCACAATCCATTGCCCATTTCTGTGTCATCCTCACAAGGATCACTAAGCTTGACCATTGTTGCAGACACTGTCAATTCATAGTAGAAAGTCTTCCTCCTTTTTGCTGACCTTCTGCTTTACCGGGCATGGTGTCCTTTTTGAGGATCTAGTTTCTCCTGATAACATATCCAAAGTATATGAGATGAAGTCTTGCCATCCTTGCATTCTGACTATACTTTATCCGTGACAAACTTGTTTTTTCTAAAAGGTCTCACTATATTTAATCTTCTTCACCAAGACCACAATTCAAAGGCATCAATGCTTCTGTGGTCTCCCATATTAGTTGTCCAGCTTTCACATGCATACGACATGGTTAAACAAGTTGTGGGTTGGGTCATGTTTGCGTTAGTCCACAGAGTGACATCTTTGCTTTTTAACATTTTAAAAGGTCTTTTGTGGCAGATTTGTCTGATCCATTCAGTTATTTGATTTCTTGACCACTGGTTCCAAGGGTGTTGATTATGGATTCAAGTAAAATGAAATCCGTTTCCTTATTACTTTAGCAGTTTTACTGAAACTTCATCCACATATCATACAATTCAGTAGTTCCTTACATCAAGAAGAGTTGTACAATCATTACTACAATCAATTTTAGAACATTTTCCCTTTTGTATACAAAATATTCTCCCATTCAACAACTTCTGCATGTACAATTCATATTATACTTCATTGATTATACTGCCATTGATTATACTCTTCATATTGTACAACCATTATTGATATCCCTCTCCAAATTGTTCAACCACTATAAATTGAAGGCCTCAAAGGAAAAACTTTCCTTCTTTACCCATGGTAACCATGGGTCAATTTTGGTTTCTTTTTTCTTTCTTTTAGTAGTTTTTTAAATAATACTCACATATCATGCACTTTCATAGTTAAATCATCTATAAAAAGAGTTGTATACACATCATCACAATCAGTTCTAATGCTCCCTCCCTGCTCCCATATTCATTGATTGCCCCCCAATTCCCTTCACCCTCCCTACCCCACCCCATTCCCAATAAACCATTGGATCAGTTATTGTCTCTATGCATCAATTACTTCTGTGCTTCATAAACTGGGATACCTAACAGAAATTTTTTAAAAAGAAGAACAAACAATAATAATATAAAAATAAAAAGTAAGAAAGTAAAGACCATCAACAACACTTAAAAAAGCCAGAAAGAAATTTCTGTCATGGAACAATCAAGAAATATTTGAGCCTAGGGCAAATTCAGGTTGGGTCAAGAGGGAGGTCCACTGACCAAGGATCATATAACACTCTGGTTCCATCCACCGTCTACATGTTTATAATCCTCTTTGATAAGAAAGCTGTTCCAGTCCCTTGCCTGTGGCCCGAGGAGATCTGCCAGAGGCTTCCTCTGACTTGATACTCAGCAGAAGGATTGGTCTCCTAATGTCCTCCATAGCCTGCTACAAATGGGGCGTTCACAAGTTAAGCTCTGATATTTTTCCCTTCATCATATTTGGATTTTGTTATCATCGTCCTTGGATCACACAGGCTGGTGTGCTTCTTCCATGTGGACTAAGTTGAGGGCTCCCTTAGATGGCTGGATGGCTGTTTGTTTGAATAAAAGCCTTTACAACCCTGACACTATTCCAATGGATAGCCAGGCACCATCTGCTTTTTTCAGCACATTTTGCTGTGGCACCCTTACCTTCAGTGATCTCTTCATGAAGGTGAGTATCAAGCAGGGCCATGTTCCAAGAATTAACTTTTCTTTGACTTGGGCTAGAATTTAGTTGGAGCCCAGATCCATCTGCTTATCCCTGGGTTACGAACAACTCTGGTTTACTTTAGTGGTCATATTATGACAAAAAAAAACAACCCAAACCAACAAAAACAAACAAACAAAACAAAAAAGAAAAAGAAAAACATTGATTATCGGGTATAAGGTGATTACATTGATAACTTCAATAATTTATCCAATGACATAGAATTTAAGGTACTGTTGATATAAGGAATTAATCCAAGTATAGTCCAACTGCAAGCTACAATCCATGAGTTATATTGCTTTGTATAGATTGATTTCTTAGTTGACTGAGCTCTGTTTACATCGAACATGGGGGTTGGTGCTAAGGGGGAATTTCCTGTATCAGTTCTTACAAGGGTAGGCTCTTTCTTGTTTCTCAGAGTGTAGCCTATCGTATTAATGCAAGCTGAGCATTGTGATACTAAATATATAGTAGTTCTGGATTCTCTTTCATTGGACACCCACTAAGCCAGGGGTTCCACACAAGGTCTGACAACCACCATTTCCACCGTTTTGATTCCTCTTCCATCAGAGTATTTCAGTCCTAAGTCCAAGGGTGCAGGAAGTTTTGAGTTCTGGCCTTGTTCATTCAGTCTGGCTTCCATGTTAATTCCTTCTGATGTGGCCCTTGGGGGATGACATGTTCCTTGGAAGGTCAGCTCTAAGGTCATCATAGTGCTTAGTCCATGGCATGGACTAGGTAGAAACATATTCAAAGTGTCTACCCAGGAACATAGAACTGGGTTTATTCTCCCCTTAGGTTACCTAAAACATTGTTTAGCATCTCTTTCCAATGTAAGGTTGCTCCTTTCATTAACAGAAGCATCAGTGCCTCCTCTGCATTGTAGATCTCCCCTCCCCTGGTCTTAACTTGATTTTGCAGTAAGGTTCTCCTCTCATTCCTGTGGATTTGTCCAGCCTCGTCTCAGTGTTGTATAGCATCAAGTGGCTGGCCTTCTCTCAGCCAATTTGAGGTCTCCTCTTTCAAGACGGTTCTTATGAACTCTGCATAAGAGGGATGATGTCATGGTCGGTAGGCAGGCATTCTACCACTTTGTTTGAGAATGAGTCTCTAAGATTTGTTTAATTGGGGAATCTCCTTACTTACAGTAGTGGATTCATGCAATATTGGTCTTTTTGTGTGATTGGCTAATTTCACTCAGCATAATGGTTTCTAGGTCCTTCCATGTCATGTGGTGTTTCATGCTTTCATCACTGATTTTTAGGATGCATAGTATTCTATTGTATGTCTGCAACATAGTTTCTTTTTTTTTAATTTTTTAAAATCATTTCATTAGGGGCTCCTACAATTCTTATCACAATCCATATATATATCAATTGTGTAAAGCGCATTTGTACATTCATTGCCCTCATCATTCTCAAAACATTTCCTCTCCACTTAAGCCCCCGGCA
>NW_022103911.1:670144-673750 GCF_000313985.2 Echinops telfairi | reverse complement strand
TGAGCCCTTGATAATTTATAAATTATAAAGCCATCTAGCTCAGAAACACAAAGGCCACATGGAAGAACATATCAGCCTGTGTGATCACGAGGTGTCGAAGGGATCACTGAAGACAAATGGGTGCATAGTTTCTTTATACATTCTTCCACTGTTGGGCATTTAGGCTGCTCCGGTAGCTTGCTATAGTGAAAACCGTGCTGCTATGAACATAAGCATCCATCCACTTGTGTTGTGTCTCTTATTTCTTTGGGATATGTGCCTAATAGTGGTATTGCTGGATCGTGTGGGATTTCAATTTAAGTACTACCATATTATTTTCCATAGTGCTTGTTTTAGGCTGGGTTGACTAGAGAAACAAATCCAGTGACATTCATATATATGTAAGAGAGAGCTTTATATCAAGAAGTAATTATATATCAAGCAAACATCCCAGCCCAGTCCTGATCAAGTCCATAAGCCTGACACTAGTCCATATATCCCTCTTAAGACTTACGCAGCCACATGCAATGATGCAGAATGCAGAAATATCACAGGCTGTGAGTGCAGAGTTGTGTGTATCCAATGGTGGTGGACTCATGCAGGTCTCAGAGTGGCTCAACAGGAAGGCAAAAGCAGAGAAAGAGGGGAGGGTTCTCAGGACCCTCCTTATGAGAAGGCCACATCCACAGGGAAGCACCATCAGGCTGTGACCTGATTGAAAGGCTAGAGTTCACCCCTACACTTTGATTTATCAAGTTGATGGGAAATGACGTAACTACCACAGTGGTTGTATGCATTTATAAGTCCACCAACAGTGTATATGAGTTCTAGTCTCTCCACATCCTCTCCAGCATTTGTTGTTTTCTGTTTATGTTTGTTCAATTGGGCTAGCATTGAGGGTGTAAAGTGGCATTTTACTGCGTTTTTGATTTTCAGTTCCCTGATGGCTAGTGATTGTGAGTATTTTTTCATGTGTTTGTTAGTCATTTATACTTCATTTTTGATGAACTGTCTGTACCTGTCTTATTCCCACTTCTTAATTAGGTCATTTGTTATTTTCTTATTGAGCTATTGTAGCATTTGTAAGTTTGGCAATTAGACCCTTATTCAATGAGTCATTGGTTAAAATTCTCCCCACCCCACCCCCAATCTGTGAGCTCTTGTTTTACCCTCCTGGTGAAGCCTTTTGATGTGCATAAGTGATGTAATTTCAGCATGCCCCAGCCTCTATCTTGTCTTCTGCTGTGCGTGTCTCCTTTAATTAGTCTATGTTTGCCCTTCAGCAGAGCCCTTAAGTTGGTTCCAGCTTTCTCCTTGATGATCCTAAGAGCTTTGGGGTTTACATTTAGGTCTTTACCCATCGTGAGTTGGATTTTGTGTATGGGGAGAGATATAGGTCTTGTCTTATTGTCTGCAAATGGAAACTAATTTGTCCACCACCATTTGTGGAAGAGGCTGTCCTTGTCCCATTGGATATTTCTAGGTCCTTTATCAAAGACTAATTGTCTTTAGGCTGATGCATCTAGGTCTGGGTTTTCTGCTCTGACATCCATTTGTCTGACATCCACTTTGATCCCTTTCTTTTTTCTCTTTTTAATGACCTCTTGCTTTCTTCATGAATGATGTTCTCCCACAGCTCATCAGTTCTTTTGTCATTAGGGTTCAATGCAGAGAGTCTGTTCTTGCAACTTGACAAAATGTGTACCATTTTGTTTGGAACAAATAAAGCGTACAACCTAGGAAAGCCTATGGGGCAGATCTGCTCTGTTCTGTTGGTTTGGAGTGAGTCAGAATTGACTGGAGGGTGCACAACAACAGCAACGATATGCCCAAGGCAAACACATTTTATTAATTACCTAAATTTTTGTTTATTACCCAGCATCATATTTCCCCCAGTCTCGATCTCATATGTCTGGTTTTCATATGAGTTCGAAATTCCTTGCTTTTTTCCCTTTTGATCAGGATCTATCTGTTGGGTCCAAGACAAAAATATTCAGTGATGGGATCTGGACACCATCCATTTCTTCTGGTCTCATGGCAACGGAGGGTATGGAGTTTGGGGAGGAAATCAATACATTTCATTTCATTCTCCGATTCCTGGGCCTCCTTTTTACTTTGTTACTCCAGGCGAGTAGAGAGCCATCATTGTGTCATGGGCAGCCACTCCCAACGTTTTAAGACCTCACAGAACTAGGAAGTAGAACAGAAACTCTAAAAACATTAGGGTCATTTACTACATAGACCTATGAAGCTATTGCCTTAAATTTTATAACCAAGAAAACGAATTTCCAATTTGATGTGATATAAACCAAAAACTGAAGGAGAACTTGAAGCACTTGCTGGTGAAGATCAAAGATTGCAGCCTTCAGGATGGATTACAAGTCAATGTAAAGAAAACCCAAATCTTCACAACTAGACCAATAGGTAACATCATGATAAAGGGAGAGAAAATTGAAATCATTCAGGGTTTTGTCTTGCTTGGATCCACAATCAAAGCTCATGGAAGCAACCATCAAGAGATCAAAAGATGCATTGCTTTGGGCAAATCAGCTGCACAAGACTTTTTTAGAGTATTGAAAAGCAAGGGTGTTATTTTTAGGACTAAGGTTCACCTGACCCAAGCCATGGTATTTTCAGTTGCCTCGAATGCATGTGAAAGTTAGACACTGAGCAAGAGAGACCAGAGAAGAATTGATACCTTTGAATTTGGTGCTGGGGAAGAATATCGAAAGTCCATGGAAAGTACCATTGTTAAAAGGGCAATTTTTCTGGAAAGAAGTAAGGCCCCAGGGATCCTGGGAAGCACCGATGGCAAGACTTCATCTTACATACTTTGGACATATTGTTAGGAGAGACCAGTCTCTGGAGAAGGACATCATGCTTGGTAAAGTAGAGGGTCAGCGAAAAGAGCAAGGTTCTCAAAGTGATGGATTGACACCATGGCTGCAACAGTGGGCTCAAACACAGGAACAATTGTGAGGCTGGTGCAGGACCAGGCAGTGTTTCGTTCTGTTGTGCACAGGGTTGCTGTCAGTCAAAACCAACACGATGGCATGTAGCAACAACAAACTGAAGATTGAAGACTTTTCAGGGGAGGAGTAAAGAGATGAAAACCTCACCTTTAGAAGTGTACAGACTTAATGGAGGATACTCAAAGAAGAATAGGTCCAAAATTTGATATTCGTGTTTAATAATTATTTCTATAATTTGTAGCAATACTTTTAAACTTATCCTCATATGGGTGCACCTAATTGTATCTACCCTTTCATTTACTGATGGGTACTTGGGATGTTTCTACCTTTATGCTATTGTGAATATTGTAACAATGAGCACTAGCGTAACTATGACCATCTGTGCCATTGCTTTTAGTGTCTGTATCTCAGGAGTAACACAAGGTTTTCTATTCCCATAAAGAGTTACAGTCTCAGAAACCCACAGGGGCAGTTCTATCTTGTCCTATAGGGTCACTATGAGTCAGCAGCGACTCAATGGCAGTGAGTTAGTTAGTAGTAGTTAATGTATGTATCTTAGAGTGGAATTGCTAGGGTCATATGTTAATAATATTTTTAATTTTTTGAGTACTTGCTATACTGTTTTCACCATAAATGTAGCCGTCTTACATTCTAA
>NW_022103911.1:666384-669426 GCF_000313985.2 Echinops telfairi | reverse complement strand
AAATGTCGCTGACTTGTAAAATAGTGTTTCCCATTAGATAATGATCAAATTATTCTGTCTGCATAGTATTTATTCATTTAGTGAAATCATTCTAGGCCTGTTCCTTTAACCAACCTGTGTTTCTGAAGGTCTATTAAGCGTGACCATTTGAGTTTACAAATTCTATATGTCTACAATTGATTTTGTGAAGAAAGTATTGGGTTCTGTGGTTCTTCAGTCTGGAAATCTGGTGATCCGAAGGGTGCTATATAATCATCAGCTACCTTGTGAGCCTGTCAGCTTTTTTCTTCTAAACACTCTGGATACAGCACTGTATTCAAACACACACACACACACACACACACACACACACACACCCCAAAAAGCTGTTAATTGAAGGCCTCACTATCCACAGGAATGACCATCCATGCCTCTTTCTAACTTCACTGATGACCTCTTTACCTTTTTAGAATTTCAGTGTTGAAAATAGGCACAAATACATCTTGTCATCAGTTTATTTGAACAACAAACAAATAAACTAAAAACATGACATTACCAAAATAAACAGAACATGCTTAAGTAGCTAAAGTTAATTAGTTTTAAAAAATTCTTTTTTGAAATAAGTTTAAACTTACAGAAAAGCAGCAGGAAGAATATAAACATTTTTTTTAACAGCTTGAAAATACGTTGACATGATATCTGTCATCCATGGAAGCTTTTGAGCATACTCTCTGCAAACATGATGCTGTCATACATTGTTGTCGTTATTAGCTGCCCTTAAGCCATCCCTGAATCATGGCGACCCCATGCGCAAGGGAACAGAAGACTGCGGGGTTCTTTGTCTTGAACATAACTGACTGTTAGGATGCATAGGGCTTTTTCATTGACTGGTTTTCAGAAATTGAT
The DNA here is from genome assembly GCF_000313985.2 of Echinops telfairi. Lineage (NCBI taxonomy): Eukaryota > Metazoa > Chordata > Mammalia > Afrosoricida > Tenrecidae > Echinops > Echinops telfairi. The sequence goes on along the minus strand of NW_022103911.1, from coordinate 668,541 downwards.
TGGAGGCCTTTATTCCTAATTTGGCTCAGTCAAAAAATTCTTCTGAGACCAGCTCAGTATCATAGTAACATGCAGTTGTTCATTGAAGTGCAGTGGCCAGGAATTGAACCCAAGTCTCCTGCATGCAGAGTTCTGCCACTGCCCCTGTGTAAAACAGTGTGGAGTCCATATCTGACCTCCTCTGGCTTCCCCGTCCCCATAAGGCAGAAGTCAGACATGCCTCCACCCTCCATTTTTCTTTACCCATTCTGATACAAGCAATGTCTCCACAGTACTCTATTTCTAGGCTGGGGTTGATCATTTGTTCTCATGGCCACACAAATTCAAAGACAAAGCTCACAATTATGGGAGCTTATTAGGGAAGCGGCTATGAGTCAGAACTGTGTCAATGGCACCTAACAACAATAACAGCAGCAGTTAGCAAGGCCAACAGGATCAGGAAACAATAAGGATATGGGCATTGATCCATAGCAATCTCTTCTCAGCCACCAGCCAAGTCTCTCTCTCCAGTCTTCAGCCTCTCAGCCACATGGTCCCTTGGCCTCTGGCTGCATGCATCAGGAAGGCCACTTGTAGCTCTGCCTCACTGTCTCATGGGCTCTGAGCCACTCTTCTGCTCTCCTGGTCTCCTTGCCTGGCCTCTGGTCTCAGTGTGGCTCCTTTGCTTTGTCCCACGGTCCCCATGCCACAACTTCTGGAGCCTCTGGTCTCAGCCTCCCCCATTTCAGAGAGAAATCCTGACCATGCTCCACTGGTGATTCTTTTCCCAAAGCTCTAGGTGTTCATGTTGTGCTTCCAAAGCCTCTTTCACCCATGGAGTGACTAGTGGGGTTGAAGCACCAGCCTATCAGTTAGTAGCCCACTGTGCCACCCGGGCTCTTTATTGATTCCATCGTACGTACTCCTTTTAGAGTTGTCAATTATATTTTGAACTACATCCTTACGTCTTTACAATTTCTCTCTGGCAGTAGACATTTGGGTTGTTTCTGATGTATTTGGACCTCTGCCGAGGCTTCTTTCCATGTTGCATATTTTAACGATCTGGACCACATTTTATATGGTGTGTCCATTCTGTTCTCTTCTCCAGAAACCAGCTCCTGGACTGTGAGTATGAAGGAGGAGAAGTGAGGACACCAATGGCTTCTAGGTCACTGGTTTGGCAGTCTGGTCCTGGATCACTAGTGGGGCTCGAGTCTTTAGCTATTTGCTTTGCCTACTAGGCTGGGCAGGAATTGTCTGTTCTTTGATCGTTCAGATGCCCACTGTCTGTGCAGACTAGAGCACCCGCCCTACCCTGGACTGACCTGGGTGTTGCTGTCCTCTGCACGGGTGGCATTTTGTCGTTGTTTTGACCCTCTGAGCTTTCTTTGAGTCTCTTTCTCCTCTCCGCGCTCTGACGGCATCCGTCAGCCATTGCTCGGCCATTGCTCACCGCTCTCTGTAGGGCTTCTGGTAACATCCCTTTCTAAAGGGACTTTAAATTTTCTGAGGACCTGTGTATGAGGTGACCATGATCATTAAAATCCCGAAAAAGGATCTTTAATACTGAAGATGAAAGCTGTGTAACAGTCCCTGATTATATAGAGCAAGGACCTGCACTACTTAAAAATGTAAACAATTTTGGGGTCCCAACTAGGTGCCAGATACCATATGTCAAGAGATTTTCATTTCTTCCTTAATCCCTACGTGGGAGGTAAGTACTCTCACCCCTGTTTTCCTGATGAAAGCTCAGAGAATATTTGTATAAAGTTGCCTATTAGTAATAATAATAATTGGTGTTTGGGGATCAAACAATGGATGCGGGGGTGCGGGAGGGAACTGATTGTGCTGACGTATATACAACTCTTCTGAAAAGCGACTTGGCTGTGAAAGTGTATGATATGTGGATTTCATATCAAGAAAACCACTTTAAAAAAAGGAAAAAGAAACCAAATGATTAATGTGGGTGAAGGAGGAAGAGTTTTTGCTTAGCAGGTATTGAGCTTACGTTAATGCTGTGGAATAATTTGGAAAAGGATATCAATAATAATTGCACAACATGAAAAGTATAATCAATGGCACTGAAATATACATGTAGAAGCTGTTGAATTGGAGAATAAATGTTGTGTATAGTTTTGCCATGATTAAAAAAAATAACTACACAAATAGCAACGAGTA
>NW_022103911.1:659668-664703 GCF_000313985.2 Echinops telfairi | reverse complement strand
TAAAATCCTTATTCTAGATCTTAACCATTACGATAATTTCAGGTCCAGGTCCTCAGAAGATTTGAAACCAAAAGGATCGGTTTTGTTGAAACCTCTCTGGCATTGTAGTATTATCAGTGGGGCTTGGGGGAAAATAAATGACCGCTCCAACTGGGTAACTTAAAGAGAATGTTTACAAGACTCGACTCATATAATGCACTAAGAAAACGGTATGAGCAGAATGACATGGATGAAATTAATGACATGCTGTGAAAAATGTAACCAATAGCTGTATAATTTGTGTCACATGGGGATTTAATTTGCTATGTAGAATTTCACCTTAAGGACAATAACATATTACTATCTTCTAAAGTGTTGGTAGAGTGCTACAATGGCAGCACCCTGCAGTACTCTGTGCTGGCAATACTGAGAGCTGTTCTCAAACAGAGGCCTGAAAGGACAAGCAGTTCTGAAGACAGGAGGTGTGGCCCGGGCAACGGACTGCAGCTACTTTACTGCCTCCCTAGGAAGAGAAATGGGGCAGTAAGTACCCTGACCTCATTTTTCTCTCACAGTCTGATGTCCTTCAGGTGGTTCCTCTAGCCCACTGGACTTCAGAAGGCAAATGAGTCTTTTTGTGTAATCCATACAGATCAGCCTCTCCAGGAGAAGAAAAAAGGAGAGGGGCAAGCAGTAGGAGGTGACAGAAGATCAGCACAGCGCAGAAGTGGACTTTCTGGGCTAGTGGAGAATGGGAGGTAGAGGATATTATTTAGGGATTCTAGCACACTGATTAAACTCTGATGTGTTATAGTAAAATGAAATTTCTTAATACGATTTTTCAATCCAGGTCTCTGTAACTCATACCAAATGATAGGGTGGGACGAAGCAAATAGGTTGTGTGAACTACTAAAAGCAGGAGATTGTCCATTATCGCTGTCATTCCTTGCGTGTGAATAGCATCTCAGAAGCAGGAACGGAGAGAATGCTCAGGACCATCAAGGAAGAAGAGCCACCAATGGACCACACGAGCGATTCCTGCCTCAAGTGAGAGAGAGAACACGAGTTTACACCAAGACCAGAGGCCGAGCAAGGAGACCATGAGACAGCGCAGAGGACCACTGAGGCAGAGGCCAAGGGCCGTGTGACTGAAAGGGTGATGAACAAAGGCTTGGCTGATGGCTGAGGAAAAGTGCAGCCGTGGACCAGGCTATATCCTTAATGTTTACTGATCCGGACTTGTGGTAACTCTTTAACTTCCCTAACAAATCCTCATCATTGTGAGTATTTTCTATGAGCTCTGTGTGGCTACTGATGCAAATTATTGATCCCAGCACAGGAGGAGAGTATAGTGGGAGGGACGGCTGGTGGTAGAATAGATAAAAGAGAGATGGAGAGTGGAGGCATATTTGAACTCTGCTGTGGCAACTGGCTGTCAGCTGGTGTGGAAATGGAGGAGATCAGACGTGGTCCCCACCCCCACCATCTTCTCCTGTGTCCTGTTGATGTTGTGCTTGGTTCAGGAACCATGTATGCTCCATACTTGTAAACCTTCTCATGACAGTGGAATGCTATACTGTATTAGTACGACTTCTAGATTAGAGATTGAACACCCAGTCCAGAGGGGCAGGATTGGAGCCAGAATGCAGTTTCCACACAGAGAAATCCTGCCTTGAAAGGAAGGATCCCTGGGGGTGTGATCGGTTATGCGTTGAGCTGCTAACCACAGGGACCGAGGTGGGAATCCACCAGCTGCTCCGCAGGAGACCGTTGAAGCTCTCTGCTCCAGCAAAGGCGTCTAGCTTCAGAAACTCTGGGGAGCACGTCGACTCTGCCCTACAGGGTCACTCTGAGCTGGAATTAATAAATGGCAGTGGATTTATAGACTATGTTAGCTGTATCTACTGGTCTGCACTCCCACTCTTGCCCCAGGGGATTTGTGGCCAAGGGGATTAAGGCTAAACTATGCTGTATGTTTTCCAGCCCTGTGGCCTTCTTGTGCCCTGGAAGATTTGACATTCTTATTTAATTAAATTTGGAGCTGTATTAAACCTTTCATGGTGTGAACCGTATATGTGGCCATGTGTGTGGTTTTCTGTTGCTGGCCAAGAGAGACATTTCTGCATCTCTGACATAGAGGAGAATATGGTTGATTTAATTCAGCAAGACAATCAGAGGAGTTTTTGCTTAAAAAAATCCTGTGAATTTTGTTGAATAAATACAAGGAGACTTTTCAAAAAGTTTGTGGAAAACCCTTATCTTTCCATTCCACTTTTTCCACGAACTTTTCTGAAGCCTCTTTGCATAATGACACTTATTTGGACTGCTGAAACGTCCTTGGTATTGGTTCTTGGTGGCATTGGCTAAGTGAGGCTGGTAGATAGCTAGGTTCTGGGTAGGGGAGGTGCTACTAGATCTTTCTATTTAGAGCTCTCCATGAGTCCTTTCTTGTTTATTTGTTCTGTTCCCGAACTTGGGCCAGGCAGAACTGGGGGTTCCATGTGAAAAACTACATCTTCCACACCATTTATCTTCTTCTTTTATGGATGAATCTCTGCAAAGACTAGCCTTCACCTATAATTCCTTTCCCTGATGCGCTGTCCTCCCCATTAATGATTGCAATTCGAATTTTCCCTCCTATACTAAAAGTGATTAGCAGTGATTTTCTTCCACTCAGAAATTTTTTTCTGCCTTTTGGATCATCTTTTTTCATCCTTTCTCTTTTCTTCTGCTTCCAAGTTTACTGTATTTTCCTTTGTTCTTTTTCCAAATTCCTCCACCAACCTGTCCGATACGCTCATTTTAGAACCCCACTATGCTTCATTTCTGAACAAAAATCTGCTTCTTTGCTTTATTACTTCTGCTTTAATAATAATCCCTTGATTTCTAAATTTAGCCTTTATTATGTTGCACCACCCTCTCGGGCCTACTTGCCCATGTGAGCTATCCACACAAAGGAAACAAGTTCCCAGTCCGATCTACTGGTAGGAAATTCATACGTGGAACAGAGAAGAAGGAACTAGCTCATCCTGGTAATTGGGCAAGAATAAAACATAAAGATAGAAATTAGCTGGGTAATAAAACAACAAACAAAATGAATAAAATGTTCCTTTTGTGACAATCCTTTTTTTCATTACCCTTTGCTTCAGGAAGGAGTACTGTAACACTTAAGTTGGAATAGACCAATATAGCTGATTCACAGGCCTGGCCGTGGGAGAGCTTTGATTTGCCCCCAAAGCTGGAACTGGCATTGGAATATGCGCCTGTAATAGTGGCTTTAGGAATGCTGTTGTTTTCCGATGTTTCAAACTGCTTGTAAACCCCATGATTCTTTGAAATGTTCACATTACAACTGCATCAAAGTCACAAATCTCTGAGCCTGAATAGTATCCTTGTCCTGGTTTCTCTCGCACTCTTTCTCCTTTTGGCTTCACTCTGCTTTTTTGAATATCATGTCCTTAAATAATATCTTGCCATATTGCTATGAATGTGGAGAAAAATGAAAAGGTGGATGTTCCCTTTTTCCCTCTGTTATTGGATAGTAAATACTTCCTTTGAATTCTTTGGGAATGGACATTCTAGTCTTAATCAGAACATAAACTATCACATAGTAATTCTTGGAGAAAGTACAAAAGCTATTTTGTTTTAAACAAACAAACAAAACCCCATAGAAACCCCAAGTATTGTTACTATTAAGTATCAGAATATTCCCTCCACACATCAGAAATATTGTGAAAAGGGGAAAACTAGTACATTCTGGAAGCTCAAAAGATTGAAAATTAAGGCAGTTTACTTGGGGGATTTGCTTGCACATTTAGTTTGAATATTTTGGTGGAAAAATAGAATAGAGAATTGGAGTTATCAGAAAAGAGAAACGATGGATAGTATTATTGGAGAGTTTGGCAGTGTAATATAATCATTTGATTGTTAAAATCCAACATATCCCTCTCATATTTTGAACTCCTTCTCTTTAATGAAGAATTGACACTGTCATTTCTTCTCCCATGGCATACCAATAATTCCGCTGGCCGTCAGTCTGTGAAACTTGGACGTTGACTGAGGAAGACCGAGAAGAATCGATGCCTTTAAATCGTGGTGCTGGAGAAGAACACTGAAAGTACCCTGGACTGCTAAAAGGACAAGCTGATCTGTGATGGAAAAAGTAAGGTCAGAGGGCTCCTTAGTGGCCAGTGTGGCAAGACTTCGTCTTACATACTTTGGACATATCATCAAGAGAGACCAGTCCCTAGACTGGTCTAGAAAAGGACATTGTGTTTGGTAAAGTGGAAGGACAGTGACCTAATATGAACAGTCAATTCTTACATTATTTAAAAATTCAACATTTCAAGGGATAGCATACAATCAGGAACCAATAGTATTAAAGGAAACAGCTAAGCTGCACTAAAGGCATTAGGAGAAACAGGCTTTAGGAATTGGCTAAATGCTGGCTGGAATGTTCCAAGAACGGATGATGTAGCCCTGGAGGGAGTACTCACTAGTCTATGGCAAGAAATTTGGAAAATAGCTGCTCGCCCAACTGACTGGCAGAGATTCATATTCGTACCCATTCCAAAGAAAGGTGACCCAACAATGCACAAATTATAGAATGATATCCTTAACATTACATGCAAGTAAAATTTTGCTGACAACCATCCAACAACAGTAGGTTGACAGAGAGCTGACAAAATGTTAAGCAGGGTTCAAAAACGGACATGGAATGAGTGGAATCATTGTTGATGTCAGACAGATATTGACTGAAAGCAGAGAATACCTGAAATGTGTTCATTGGTGTTTTATTGACTCTGCAAAGGCATTCGACTGTGTGATTAAAAACCAACTATGGCTAGCATTGAGAAGAATAAGATACTGGGGTACTTCATTGTGCTCCTGTGGAACTTGTGTATAGACCAAAAGACAGTCTTCTGAACAGAACAAGGGGATACTGCATGGTTTAAAATCAGGAAAGGTGTCTAACAACAGGGCTGCATCCTTTTACCACTTACTCCGTCTGTATGTTGAGCAAACAATCTGAGAAGCTGAACTAGATGAAGAAGAA
>NW_022103911.1:638533-659184 GCF_000313985.2 Echinops telfairi | reverse complement strand
AAACAAATCTGTCGTGGAATAAGGGCAGCCAGCATGCTGAGGCTGACAAATACCCAGACGAGTTTCGCCTGAGACTTGACAACACTCCTGCTCATTCATCACACAACAGCATGCGTTTTGATAGATTAGACATCTGCCTAGCAGTCCTGATTTGGCACCTTCTGACTACTTCCCCCCACCCAATCTTTAAAGGGCGCCCATTTTTCTTCTGTTATATAAAAAAGACTCCTTTGACGTAGTTAAATTCCCATAATCCTTCGCTCTTTAGGGATGAACTAAATGGCTGATATCAGTGCTTACAAAAACATCTTGACCTTTATGAAGCTTAGGCTGAGAAATAAAATTTTTATTTTTAAATTCCATTTTCCATGAACTTAATTAAGCTTCCTCATACATGGCTCCCAGTTCCCCTCCTAAGAGCTAGGACCCTTTCTTATGTATCCACTGAAGAATATATATGTGTCAACAAGTAAATGCTTGTTTCTATAGAAATGATAGTACTATACCCTCTTTTCCACATAATACATATTGAATAACTTACCTTGTTAACAAATAAATGCCTCATTCTTATTAATGAATGCATATTCCAGTGTATAACTTGCTATACCCCATTAATTGGTCTCCAATTAATGGACATTTATTTCATTTTTTAGTCTTTTACTATCACAAGGACTGCTATAATGAACACCTTCATAATATATCATTTTACATATATACATATGCATCCGTGTGATAAAATCTTCCTACCGATCTTTATTATTTTATAGAGTTTGTAAAATTACCATAGAAATGATCACTATTTTGTAGTAAATTTTTAATTTACATTTTAATTGAATTCCATTTTACTTCTGCCTCTAACCTTTTTTCAGAAATAAGGTACACGTAGATCCCTAATTATGTGCAAAAATAATTTCTTTTAGAAAAATCAGTGTAAGACTGGCCCCAATGAAGTGGAGATTAAAGATGTCCCAAATATTCAACTTTTCCAAAATGCTATAACACTCCATTGTCCCTGATATCAGCCACCAGTCCTCCCCTCCGTATGTTTCTGCACGTCCCAGGGTGCTACACTTCACTGCACTCATGAACCAGTAAGTAAATGGCTCACATGGCTGTGAGTGCTGGTAAGTCCCCAAATCAGAAGTTCAGATGCCCGTCTAAAGGATGCTCCCCTTTATAAGGCTGCAGCAGCTGGTGAAATCAGTTCCGGTGATAGGCAGTATGAAGTCACAAGACCCGGAGGTCAGGCAGAGGCAGTCAGATGCGGGATCCCAAGCAAGAACCGAACTATTTGAAAGCCTATGCATGCTTAGCGGAGAAGGGCGGGTCACCAAAAGGTGGCTTTGATGGAGGGGTGATTTTCATTTTCCCATAGCCCAAGGAAACAGGGTTGAATCACACTCTAACTCTGTCTCCTCAACACAACAGACAAAACCCAAACTCACTGCCATTGAGTCCCTTCTGACCCATAGTGACCCTCTAGGAGAGGATGGAACTGACCATGTGGGCGTCTGAGACGCTAACTCGTACGGGAGTCGAAAGCCTCATCTTTCGCTCAAGAAGTGGCTGATGGTTTTGAACTGTTAACCTTGTGGTTATCAGCCCAAGGTGTATCCAGTAGACCACCAGCGCTCCTTGCACAACAGACAGTTCCCTCCCAAACAGGATTACAACCACGGGAGTAGAGGCTAGAATGTATGATGTATCACCAAAGTGAGAACTACAGCTAGGAGGCTGTCAGATGTAAGGACCTACAACTCATTATGAATCTGCCCTTAACAGCCTTTAGGGTACAAAGCCTTTCCAGTTTAATACCTCAAACAACATCCTAGCATGCCATCTTCCAGGATGGATTTCTCAGGTCTTTTCCATCTTTTCTTCTTTCTAAGTTTTTATTTGGCTTTTTATTTTCTTTATTCAAAGGTGGTGTGTTTGTTTTTAATGTTCTATAAGCCTAAAAAAGCCCAAGCTAACCACAGTCCCTGCCATCAAGTCGATTCTGACCCAGAGCGACCCAGTAAGACAGGGTAGACTTGGCCCTGAGAGGAACTTTTCAAGAAAATGGCTGGTGGTTTCGAACTGCTGACCTGCAGTTAGCAGCCCAATGCATAACCACTGAGCCACCAGAGCTCATATTGGCCTAAGAGTGATGGGGATTTTTTATCCCTCGACTCCCTGCTGTAGTTCCCACGGAAGCAGTTGCTGTGTCGCTGCTAACTCAGGGTGACCCCATGTGTGTCTGGCAGAAGTGAGCTGCAGAGGGTTGTCCAGGCCTTGTCTTCAGAGGGAGATCTTCGAGCATTTCTCAGAGGTGCCACTGGGCTGGCTGGAACTTTCAACCTTTGGGTTTGCAGCCTAGGTTACCGGTTTGTATCATCGTGCACAGTTCAGCAGGAACCTATTTGAAGGTTCCCTTCTGCTCAAGAGTTTGAGGTTTGGAGGTTGGTGGCTTTTATTCTCCGCTTTACCCTTTAGCTAAGGGCAAAACAGCTGTTTTCTTTCTGTGTGTTTTTTTTCCTAGCAGGTGGCCTCTATTCAAGGATGGTAAGGGTCTCATCAGACTATGAGGCGTGAGAGCTTTTAGTAGCTTTGATGTGTTTCCTCAAAAGAAGAGCCTATGGGTGCCAGGTGTTTGCCATTGACATGATTAATTCCTAGCTCATTTTGACCCTTCACACTTAATATAGCCTCATTTTTCCAGCCATAGACCAAACAGGGAGCTGGGGGGAAAGGTTGAAGGTTTTTGCCCAGCGTGTCAAGGGCTGGGCGTCGTGAAGAATAATTCCATGATAGACTTCTTACCTGGGTGAAGCAGGGCTGAAGCACTGGGCGCATGACTAGAAAATTGACCATATCAAACCCACCGGCGACTTTGGGCGCCGTGGAGAAGATCACAGCTGTGGGGCAGTTCTACTCTGACCAACAGGGCGGCTATGCTTAGCAATCAACTCAGTGGCAACGGCTTTGAAGTTCGGTACCGAATCTAATCCCCTCCTGCTAAGTCATCAGGGAGAGTTTCCATTTGTCTGTCCTTTAATAATAACTCCTCCAGTCTTTACTGAAACTTTCAGTTACTTCATGTTCAGTGTTGTTGCCAAGAAGTGGAAGTTTATTTCAGTCAAAACAATAGAAACTTAAACTTGGTCGAATATTAGTTAAGCAAAATGGGAATATTTTTTTCTTAGCCAATATGTGGCTTACTTGTCAATTAGGTAATCTGATTACAAAAGTCAAGAAAAAGAACACATAGATTAAGCACTTTTCATTCCAGAAGGAAACAGCCAGGTATTAGGATCCCATTTGTGCATTTTATTAGATTTTATTTATATTCAACCTATCCCATTTTCATCCATAATAATTATCTAAAAAATAAAAGCACAGGCAAACACAAGCATCACTTACTATGAGCCAGGCACTTCATATGTACTAACACACACACATATTCTCACAATTGTTCTTATGTTTGAGCCCATTGTTACAGCCACGGTGTCAATCCATCTCTCCAAGGGTCTTCTTCTTCTTCGCTGTCCCTCCGCTCCACCGAGCATGAGGTCCTTCTCCAGGAACTAGTCTCTCCTGACAACAGGTCCAAAGCACAGAGACAAAGACCAGACATCCTCACTTCCAAGGCACTTACTGGATGTACTTCTTTCAGGACAGCTTTGTTTGTTCTTCTGGCAGCTCATGGTACTTAAACAATGTGTAGCCAGCCCCATAATTCAAATGCGTCAATCCGTCCCCAGTCTTTTTGATTCAGTGTCCAACTTGTCCATGCACATGAGGCAATTGAAAATACCATGGATCAGGCCCAACTTAGTCCTCCAAGTTCCATTTTTGCTCTTCAGTACTTTAAAACGGTCTTGTGCAGCAGATTTGCCTAGTGCAAATCATTTGATTTTCTGACCGCTGCTATCGTGAGCACTGGCTATGGATCCAAGCAGGATGAAATCCTTGACCATTTCAGTCTTTTCTTTGACACGCTTGTGAGGAATTTGGTTTTCTTTACATTGAGTGGCAATCCATACTGGACGCGGAAGTCTTTGCGTTTCATCAAGACATTCTTCAAGTCCTCTTCATTTCAGCCAGGAAGGCCGTGTCACCTGCATACCCAAGGTGGTCAATAAGCCTCCCTCCAATCCTGGTGCCTTGGTCTTTTTCATATAATCCCGCTTCTCATATTATCTGCTCAGCATACAGAAGGACTAAGTATGGTGAAATGATACAACTGACACGCACTTTTCCTGACTGTAAACCACCCCATGTTCCTTGTTCTATTCAAAGGATCGCCTCCTTGCCACGGTACAGATTCTGCATGAGCCCAATTTGGTGCTCTGGAACTCCCATTCTTTTCAATGTTGTGCATCGTTTGTTATGATCCATAAAGTCCAATGCCTGGGCCCAGTCGATGAAACACAAGTAAACATCTTTCAGGTATTCGCTGCTTTGAGCCAAGATCCATCTGATGTCAGTAATGATATCCCTTGTTCCACATCCTCCTCTGAACCTGGCCTGCACCTCTGGCAGCTCCCTGTCAATGTACTGCTGCAACCACTGTTGGGTGATCTTCACTAAAATTTTACTTGCGTGTGATATCAATGAAATGATTTCTGCATTCTATTAAGTCCCTTTCTTTGGAATGGGTGCACATGTGGAACTCTCCCAGGCAGTTGGCCAGGTAGCTGGCTTCAGAGGTGAGTGAGTGCTTGCAGTGCTCCATGGGCTTGTTGAAATATTTCCGTAGACATGCCAGCAATTCCTGGGCCTTGTTTCTAAGCCGCACTTTCAGTGTGACATAGCCTTCTTCCTTCAAAGCCATTGGTTCTTGATCTTATGCTACATTTTGAAAGGTTGAAAGTCAACTAGTTGTTTTTTAGGACAAGGACTGTGTATTCCTACCATCTTCTTTTGATGCTTCCTGCATGGTTCAATATTTTGCTCATAGAATCTTTCAGCATCACAATTCGAGGCCTGAGTTTTCTCTTCAGTCTTTCAGCTTGATGCATGCTGAGTAAGTACTTCCTTTCTGGTATACAATAGACAGTATATAATATGCGTGAGACTCAATATCAGTTTTCGCTCTAAGAAGAGAAAAATGATCAACTGCGCAAGTCATGGTGAATACAGAATAAAAATAAGCCTATTGTGCCAGAAGCTCAGAAATTTTTATTTCTATAAATTAAGATAAAGTTCTTTCATGCTTCTTTAAAAATGTTTATAAAGATAAACATTTTATGAGTTTATTTATAAACATTTTACAAATAAAAATTTATAAGAGTGTTATAAATCATACCAATGGCATCCTTAATCAATAATTAGATCCATAAATGATTTATTTATACTTTGTAGGCAGAGTCTAATCACAACCTTAATTAAGCTAAAGCAGTGCTTCAAAAGGCCAACACTGCTTGTTGTAAAGACATTTTCTATAATCTGTTTTGATGCAAAGATGACTATTTTGAGAAATAGATGGACTATGAATGTACCAGACATAAATATGAGTTTCCAAACTGAGATTTTATCACGATGAGGCAGCACAGAATTCTAGGATAATATTTGAGACCCTTGGAAGGCATACGTTCCATGTTACTGGTGGAGGTTAGAACCATAAGCCTCAGCAGTCAGCCCACCAAGGGGTTAAGTCTTACTTGGAAAGACTGAGAAATCTAAACCAAGACACACGCCACTTTTCTAATCTTAGAAAAATTTCCTTCTACCAGAGTCTTTATAAATATCCGTGTCCTTTTTCATTTCCCTTCTTTTTCCAATGATTTTAAAAATAATGCTTCAATCCTCTCAAATTTTGTTAGTAAATGGCACAAGGTCAGCCTCATGATTTTTTGTTCTTGTTGTTAACACCAAATGAATTTTCCAAGCATCCTTTATTTCTTAGACCTAACTTCTCCATTGAGCTTTTAGAAAGTTTAAAAAATATATTTAATTCACATTCATACACTCTTTTTGGTGTGAGGGTCTGAGTTTTGATGAATGCATAGAGTTGTGTAATTACCACCACAATCAATTCCCAAGATCTTAAAAGAAGATTTCTCTGTGCTACTCTTTTGTAGTCAAATTCTGTGGTTTAAGGATCTAATGTCAAGGCATCATGTTTGTGTGCTTTGACCTAAGGGGAAAACTGCCAATGCTGCAAATGGTCTAACTGCATCCTCCACACCCCCTGGTGCTCCTGTGGACAAGGGCTCTCTGACAAGCAACTCTCCATGTCACACACGCCAGGCACAGTGTGTGGGTGCCCTCGACACCCAGTTCTCCGGACATCAGTCATCAAACAAGCCAATCACATCCTGTTGATAGAAGCAGATGTCTCCCCACTCTCTTAGTACTACAAAGCGCACCTCCTACAGCCTCTGCTTGTTCACTCTGGCCTATCCGGTGACCTGTGCAGCAGGCTGTGTCCTCTCCCCCAAGTTGTGATATATGTGATTAATAAAATGCTCTTGATTTCATTTATCCAGTGTTCAATGTCTTGTACTCCACTATCTCCTGTCCTAGCTCAGGAGTGTCTCCCAAGGCATCTTGGATGGGCTGTAGCCACCACCCCATTGGCTAGTGACCGAGTGCTTAACCTTTGTGCCCCTGTTGTTGTTAGGTGCCATGGAATCGGGTGGGACCCAGAGAGGCCCTGTGCACAACGGAACAAAACACTGCCCGGTGCTGCGCTATCCTCCCAATTGTCCGGATGCCTCCACCCCACCTCAGATCATTCCTGGTGAAAAATACTCTTCATTTATACATTATTCTTGTCCCTGAACAACTTTTCCAAGTTCATCTTTTACCATCAGGACATCCATCTCAATAAGAGAAAAAATATATATATTGTTAAGATAGCCTGCATTGGCTCAGAAGCAAATGTGTGTGGCAAATTCAAAAGTTTAATTCATGCTCCAGTAAAAGCTCAGGTTTGTTGGCATGGATTGTTTCAAATTATTCAAACATTTAAGTCTCAATTCATCACTTTTCTACCTTTCTAGTCACTATTCACTGTTCAGTATGAATAATACTGGGAATTCAGTTGCAATGCTCTATAAATATTTTTATATAAATAAAATGAGTGGAATAGAAAAAATATTTCCTCTTCCAAAAAACCTATGCTCAGAAGCACATAAATACATCTCTGATATTGAAGTCTTTCAGGAAGCATACACCATGTACGAAATTTTTCAGTAAAAATTTCTATTCTAGAAACAGTTCTAAAATTCAACTTATTTTCTATTTTGTTCTTCCCAAAACCTGTGTATGTGGACAGAGTGCTTAAAATGTAAAAAATCATACATCAGCAGAATAAGAAGAAAAGCAGAGGGCCTGGATTACAAATAGAATAACAGAGGCTCTGAGTGATCCAAAGGGTCTACCAGGGGTCCTCAGACTACGGCCTGCAGGCCACATGCGGCCCGCAGAGGACATTCATCCAGCCTGCCAGTGGTTTTTCCCCGTTTGCTTTGTTACTTCAAAATCAGCTATGTGCAGTGCGCCTAGGAATTTGTTCATAGGTTTTTAAACTATAGTCCGGCCCTCCAACAGGTCTGAGGGACAGTGAACTGGCCCCTTGTTTAAAAAGGAGCCCTGGAAGCTGTCCCACTCTGGCCTGATAGAGTTCTACTTTTTATTAACAAGTTAGCTAAGCAAATGGCAAGTAAGCAGCAGATACAGTCTGGCCAAACTGGTTTCTGCCTTATGCAAAAAGAATTTGATTCTTCACACTTAAGGATATTTTTTTAAAAAATTTAAGGAAATCTAGGATGGGAACCACAAACCAAACTCGTTGCCATCTGGTCAATGCCAACTCATAGTGACTCTGTGGAACACAGTAGACAGCCCCCTGGGGTTCTAAGGACATGGTAGAATTGTCCTTACTTCTGAGGCTGTAAGACTTGACCAAAACAGAAAGCCTCATCTATCTCTTAGGAACAGCTGGTTGATTTGAACTGCTGACCTTGCAGTTTGCAGTCCAACTTGTAACCCATTACGCCTTCAGGGCTCAGCTTGGAATGGGGCACTCACCTGTTAATAAAAATATACTATCAACTGACATTGACTAGGCGCTAGTCCATGTTAGTGTTGTCGCTAGCTGCCGTGAAGTTGGTTCTCCCTGGTAGTGACCCTCCGTACAACAGAATGAAAGACGGCCTGCTCCCGCGTCACCCTCCCAACTGTTGTTCGAGCCCCGGTGTGAACGCTGCTCCAGGCAGAGCTTTCTCTTTTCCATCGACCCTGAATTTTGCCAAGCATGACATCCTTTTCCAGGGACTGACCTCTCCTGACAATATGTCCCAAAGTCCACAAGACAAGTCTTGCCATCCCCGTTTCTAAGGAGCTTGCTGGCTATATTTCTTCCACGACAGCTTTGATGGTTCTTTTCAGAGTCCCGGGGATGCATACCTTGTGCTGTTTACCTCAAGGCCAGCAGTTCAAACCATTAGTTGTTAGGTGGTAGAAAAATGGTGCTTCTACTCCCATGAAGGTTTACAGTCACGGACACTCACAGGGCGCAATTCTTCTCTGTCCTGCAGCGTAGCGATGAGAGGCATGTGATGGCAGTGAGCCACGGCTGCTAGTTCACTTAATCCAAAACCTATCCCTAAACTTAACCCTAAATCTAATAATATCTAACCTTAACTTTAACATCAATACAGCTTAACTTTCATGATTCCTTTAAGACCTAATGCTCTATTTTGTCCCCTAATACTAGACATGGGAGGGGGGGGGATGCTTTAAATGACTTTAAAAATTATATTGCATAAATAAGGCTAAAGATTCTGGGTTCATTATGAATTCCCAGAACTTTTTCTAACAGGATAGAATTTGACTATTGTGTTATGTGTCAACAGGAAAATTGAAATGACTTCAAGGTATACGTCAGAAAAAAGAAGAAAATAAGGAATCTCAATAGTACAGAAATAATTTTGGATTTGGAATAAAAAGATCTGATGTAAAATCTGCTTCCCTCCTACCCCACCCCAATACTGTCATGAACTAGTCGTCGCTTGTCTATGCTGACTTCCACATCTATAAAGAAGTTCCTAAAGAGTCTCTCAGTCCTTCCAGCCAATATGGTAGGCTGGCCTGATGAGAGACCCACCCCTTTCAGAAGTATTAGCAGTCTTGAGAGTAAAAAAAGACGAGAGCCAAATAAAGGATAAATAAGAAACTACAGCGAAAACGCCAAAGCTGAAACAAAGCAACCACATAGTGACATTAGAACAAGATAGACCACTAAACCAAGACCAGCTGCCAGTTTCATCTCACGGGAAACCCATGTGTGTCAGAGTAGAACGGAGAAGTTACAACCATAGGAGAAAAGGAGACAGGGCAATGGCCTCACGCATGTGAGACAATAGAAGAGATGTCTCTGCATACGTAAGCTTAGAGACACAAAAGGTGAAATGACCCAAGAAAACAGAAATCTCTGGTGCAGGGATAATCAGCGTGGAAATGGCAAACTGTATCCTAAGAATCTTTGGTTTGTTAAGTATGTTATATTTTGAATATAAACTTTGTTGAGTTAAATATTCATAGTCAAATTTAACCACTGAAAGACTAGAAATAAAAGGTGCTCCTTTTCTCTAGTTTAGTAAAAGAGAAAAGATGTTTTTAAAAGGCATGGCAAATTAATGAAAACAAAACACAAGAATAAAGAGGTGGGTATAAGTTTAAATATATTAACAATAACAAAGAAAATAAATATGTCAAACTCCGTATTAGTTATGGCTAATAATAATGATAATACTGGCTTATACTAGTAACCATTAGTATTAACCATACTAATTCAGGACTAACTGTATGATTTATCTTATGAAGTTGAAGATATAAATGAGCTAGAGTGTTTTTTAAATGCATATTGTTCAGTACAGCAAGAACCTTGTTCACAATCAAATAGGCTTTAAGTTTTTCCAATGACCTTTCAGACAAACTGACTGGAAGACTATTCCCAAAGCATTCAGGAAGTTCAGTCCTCAGTTTCAGGAATCAGTTAATGACTCGGTTGGCTCCAGGCCAACTCACGGATGGCAGCCTCCCAACAAGACTGCAGCCCCCATTTCAATGAAGATTTCTGGGCTCGTTAACTTCTCACCATCTGTTTAGCGTTACTGGACTGAAGTTGGGAAAGAAGACAGAAAAGAATCCATTTGGTTGCCAATTTATTTTGTCCTTTGTTCGGCCTCTTCAGGAGTATAAGTTCAATGTCAACAGGATGCTAAACATAAAGCAAAGCTCTCAATCAAAAAAAATTTGTTTCCTCATCAATAGCATTTGGGATTATCAAAAAAATGTTTTGATACTACTACTACCAGAATATAGCATTTTGTTTTGCATTCTCATTTTTTCATCAATTTTATTGGCATATAATTCACATATCCTACAACTCAATAGTTCAATCACATCAAGAAGAGTTTTAGGACACAGCATTTTAGAGCCTGATAGGACTATGGAAAATGTCTAGTCCAGGATGTTTTTAAAGATTTTCATTGATGTCTTAAAGCCCTGTGGTTTTGCAGAAATCTTGCTGAAGAGGGATTCAGCATCAGAGGCTCCAGATGCCCTCCTATATATTCAGATTATATGTATCTGGGCTTTTGATCTACACACTTAGCTTCAGTATGAAATTTCACTTGAAAAAACTGCTATGCTCATAAGTAAATGGATTTGGATGGATGGACAGATGCATGCATGCATTCATAGACAGATGAATGAATGGGTGGAGACTTGATGGATGGATGGATGGATGGATGGATGGATGGATAGATGGATCAGTAATAAGAAGATATAGAGTAGAAAGATAAATTAATAGTCAGCTTAGAAAACAAATAAACATCAGAATGACTGAATGTAACCTTTTGTTTAACAGATGATGAAACAGGTTCAGAGAAGAAAAGTGACTTGTTCTCTGTTGATAAAATAAGGAAATAGCAAGTAAACAAAAAGAACAAGAGGAAAATCTTACTGTCTGTCCTTACGATGTGATTTTGCTTCTTCTCTTAACAAAGGGGATTCAGGCACTGTACTTTCCACTGGAATGAGGGATCTAAATAAATCTTTTTCCCCCAACAGCTTTACTGGCATATAATTCACATATCACACAATCAATAGCACATTAATAAGAGTTACATAATCATCACCATTTTAGAACATTTTTTAGAACATTTTCTTCATTCTTGTGCTCATCATTATTAGCTCCCCATTTCCCACCAACCTCCCTTGCCCAACCCCCAAGGAACCATTAATCCAATTACTGTCTCATTGATTTACATATTCAGGATTTCATATACAGAAAAACATTTAAAAACAAACAAACTAAACTAACAAGAATAACAAAATGAAACAGACAAAAACCTCAGTGAAAAAGAAAGCAGAAAATATTAAAAACTAGAATAAATGTAAATGGATCAAAAGGGAGATCAAATGATAGGGTAAATTTTAACTTAATTGCATCTGCAACAATCCACATTAGAATACATTCTGCATGTTAGCCAGACTATTCACATCCCTGGTTCATGGTCAGAAGGGGTTAATCTACCTGTCGGAAATATATAAATAAATCTGTGTCTCAGCTCTCAGGGGCTTTTGAATCTGTGACCCACCCCAGAGAACGTTTTAAATTAGGTGGCACTATTAACAGTATTTAATGCAGTTAGTAGAATCAAGAAGTCAAGAACAAAATACCCCACCCCAAACCAAACCCACTGCCATCAAATGGATCCAGACTCACAGTGAACCAAAATAGGGTTTCCATGGCTGTAAATATTTATGGAAGCAGATAACCTCATCTTTCTCCTTTGGAGTGGCTGGTGGGTTTGAACCACTGACCTTGAGATTATCAGTCCAACACTTACCAGAAAAGACCAGAGTCCCAAAATAACCTAAGAAAGTCTTTTAAAAAGGAAAGGACTCACATTTTTAGAGCAGTTGAAAATTGAGATTGCATTAACAATAAACTTAACATTTAGACCATCATCATAAAATAAGTCATTGAAGAAAGTATTGGAATGTATAGGATAGAATATCAGACTTAAGGCAGCTCCTAAAACCAAAACCAAGCTCACTGTCATTGTTACTCATTGTTACTCGATTGTTACTCATAAAGAACCCTATATAGTTTTTCTAAGGCTTTACATCTTGAAGGGAGCAGACAGCCTCACCTTCCTCTCTCACAGTGTCTGGTGCAGCTGAACCGGACATGGCATTTAGCAGTCCAATCCCCAACCCGCAGCAGCACCAGGGCTTCTTTCTCCATTAAAACCAAACGCACTGCTATGGAGTCGATTCTGACTAACGTCATTCTACAGAACAGGGTAGAACTGTCCTGGGTTTCTGAGACTGTAACTCCCACGGAGCAGCTGGTGGTGGAGGCGACCTTGCAGTTAGTAGCCTAACACAGAGCCTACAATGCCACCGGTCTGGTGGCATAATGGTTTGGCATTGAGCTCCCAATCACCAGGTTAGAGGTTCAACCCTATCAATTGTGCTGTGGGCTCAAGATGAGGCTGTCTACTTCCTTTAAATTCTCAGAAACCCAAAGGAGAAATTCTGCCCTGCCCTATATAAGGTCTTTATGAATCAGAGTCTACTAGTTGGCAGGGGGTTTGGTTTTAAGTTTTAAACAAGGACCATCGCATCCACTTTTTCCAACTTGACTCTAAGTTCTTAAAGCCTCAGAGGCAGATCTCATTTGTAACTCAGGGACTGCTGAGTAATAAATAATTTTTGAGAAATGATACTTGAGTAGTAATTATATTTGAGAAATTCAGTAAAAGGCGGAGGAAAACACAACACATTAAAAGCCAGTAACAACAAAGATATTTTATTTGCCCCACGTAAATTCTTACTAAAATATGCTAATGTAGACTAAACAAAAACGAACTCACGGTCATTGCGTGTATGCCGATTCCGAGGAACCGTACAGGACCGGGGAGGTCTGCCCCTGTGGGTTTCCACGGCGGTGACCGGCTGACGGGATAGCCAGCTGCGCCTTTCTGCCGCAGGGTGCTGGTAGTTCCCAGCTGCCGAGCTTACAGATCGCAGCCAAGTGCTTAACCTCCCTGGCGGTAATCCCGAGTGTGGCTCGGGGTAAGTGTTAACTGTCCACTGCAGAGAAGTCCCTTAACCACTTCTTGGAACTCCTTATGGTAATACAACAGTGTGTTAAATGACGCTATCCAAACCCAAACAAAACACATTGTCATCAGGTCAATTCTGACTCACAATAATCCTATATAGGGTTTCTGAGGATGTAAAACTTTCAGGGAGCAGGTACTTCCATCTTGGAGCAATTGGTGGTTTTGAACTGCCAACCTTGAGGTTAGCAGCCCAAAGCGTACCTAACAGCACCACCAGAGCTCCTTTAAGTGAATCCTTAGCTAGCAGAATCGTATAGAAGAAAAGCCATTTATTAGAATATTCCATGTAAAAACATACAACTCTGATGCTGAATAAAAGCTCCCAAACCAAACCCGCAGCCACTGAGTCGATGCCGACTCAGCTTTTTTATGAGTAGGGCCTGATGCCGAATAGCTGGTAGTGAAACAAAGCATAATGATTTACCAAAAAGTCTTTTAAGAAAATCAACAAAGATGGCTCAGTGTACCCATGTGTTAAAAATATCGCTACCAAAATGTTAATTAAATATAATGGAACAATTAAAATTGTGGAAGAAATAGGAATTTACCATTAATTAACTGTATGGGCCTCTCTGGGCTGCAGTTTCTCTATCTGTAAAAGACATTTGGAGTGGAGAGCTATAAAACACCTCTAGCTAGGAAAGCCTCACACCACAGGCAAACGACCACAGGGATTTGAGCCCTGACAAAACATTCATAAACCCGACTGACTGACCATTCCGTTAGAAGCTAAAACATAACAGAAGTATTATGTTTTTATTTCCTTTAACTAAAAATAAAAGCCATCATTATTAAAAGAATTCATATAATATAGGTCAGTCAACGAAGAAACTCTAAAAACTGAAAACTAGAACAGAATTAGCAGTATTTTCTGAATCTGGCTAAGATTATGAATACTTAGGGCTAAGCATTGGGCTGCTAACCAAAAGGGGAGCATTTGGAACCATCTGTTGAGAGAAAAAGGTTGCCTGTTCCCAGAAAGACTCACAGCCTCACAAAATCTGCAGAGCAGTTCTATTATCTGTCATTCCTATAGCCAGCACCACAATTCAAATGCATCCATTCCTCTTCAGTTTTCCTTAGTTAGGGTCCAACGTTCACATGCATATGAGACAATGGAAAATACCATGGCATGTGTCAGGTGCACCTTAGTCCTCAAATTAACATCCTTGCTTTTCAAAACTCTAAAGAGGTCTTGTGTAGCAGATTTACCCAATGCATTGCGTCTTTTGATGTCTTGACTACTGCTTCCATGAGCATGGACCCAAGCAAGACAAAATCTTTGAAAATTCAATTCCCCCCACCCCCCATTTATCATGATGTTACCTATTGGTCCAGTTGTGAGGATTTTGGTTTTCTTTACATTGAGTTGTAATTCATGCTGAAGGCTGAAATCCTTGATCTTCATCAGCAAGTACTTCAAATCCTTTTTCAGCCAGCAAGGTTGGGTCATCTGCATATTTGCAGGTTGTTAATAAGCCTTTCTCCAATCTCAATGTCACTTTCTTCTACATAGAATGGTGAGACGCTACAACCCTTTTGCACACCTTTCCTGATTTTAAACCACACAGTATTCCCTTGTTCTGATCACACAACTGCTTCTCGATCCATGTACAAGTTCTACATGAGCACAATGAAGTGTTGTGAATTCCCATTCTTCTCAAAGCTATTCATTGTTTGTTATGATCCACACAGTCAAATGCCTTTGCATAGCCAATAAAACTCAACTAAACATCTCTGGTATTCTTTGCTTTCAGCCAAGATCTATCTGACCTCAGCAATGATATCCCTTGTTCCACATCCTCTTCTGAATCAGTCCTGAACCTCTGGCAGCTCCCCTGTCAATGTACTGCTACAACTGTTGTTGGGTGATCTTCAGCAACATTTTACTTGCATGTGATATCTATATTATTGTTCTAAAATATGAGCACTGTCTTGGGTCACATTTCAAACGTGGATCTTTTCTAGTCAGTTGACTAAGTAGCTGACTTCCAAATGTCCCGGCAAAGATGTGTGAGTGCTTCCAGTGGTTCTTCAGTCTGTTGAAACATTTCCATGGGTTTTCCATCAATTCCTTTCCTGTTGCTGTTAGGGGCCGTGGAGGTGGTTCTGATTTGTAGGGACCGTGTGTACAACAGAATGAAGGAAACGCTGCCGAGTGCTGCATCATCCTCACAACTGTGGTTACACTTGAGTCCATTCTTGCAACCACTGGGTTTTTCTGTTTCCCTGGCCCTCCACTGACTAATGCGATATTCTTCTTCAGGGACTGAATGTACTGGAGACAAAGTCTTGCCATTCTCACTTCTAAGGAGATTCTGGCAGTGCTTCTCTTGCACAGAGTTGTTCATTTGTCTGCTAGCTTACCGTGTGTTCACATTCCTCACTAATACCATAATGCATCATTCCCTTCTCATCTTACTTATCCAATGTGCTGCTTTCTGGCCATCCTTGACCAAGGATATTTGTATATGCGTGTTTACCTTTCTTGTAAACATATCCATGTATGTGGTGGTATATACAGGGAAAGCCTATTGAAAATTACCTAGACATAACTAAACTCATTGAAGAAATGAGTCGCTGGGCCTGGGGGCTCAGGGCCATCATCTCAGGGAACACTAAAGTCAATCGGCACAACATTGTTCACAAAGACAATGTGTTACATCTCACGGGGGTGAGTAGTGAGCAAGGTCTTAAAAGCTTATGAGTAGCCTTTAAGGTGAAAATATTGACTGCTCCCTGTCTGGAGGCAAGAAGCATGGTGAAAATCGAAAGATACGTGAAAACAGTCCAGTGGATTAATAAGCCACACAAACACCAATCCCCACAATATGAGATCAGAACTATGGGGCCTGGCTACCACTGCCAAGGGTTCTGTCAAGGATCACATTAGAAGGTCCTGGATAGAATGAGAGAAAAGTGTGGAACAAGATTCAAAGTCATCAAAGAGACCATGTTTATTGGTGTGTTAGGCTTATCAGTTGGTATATTAGACTAGAGAAACAAATCCAGGGAGACTCATATGTGTATAAGAAAGAGCTTTATATCAAAGAGTAATTGTATATTAAGAAAACATTCCAGCCCAGTCCATAAATCTGATATTAGCCCATAAGTCTGATACCAGTCTATAAATTCCTTTTCAGATTCACACAACACATGCAATGACATCGAATGCAGGAAGACCCCAGGCCAGTGGGTGGAAAGTCTTGTGGATCCAGTGGCAGTGGAAGCATCTCAGCACGGGTGTGGGTCTCCACGTGGCTCTTCCAGCTCCAGGGCTCTGGCTCCATCAGCATAGCTCCATGTGGCTGGTCAACAGGAAGATGGGAGTTCCTAGAATCCTCAGGAGAAGGCCATGCCCACACAGAGGCATGATTGGTTATGACTTGATTGACAGGCTAGACTCAACCCCTATAACCTACTTAGCAAGTTGACATGACATTATGCAACTACCAGAGTTGGAAAAAGACTAAAGGGACCCTAAGGCTCTGGCCCTTAGTCACCCTTCAGTCTGGAACTGACTTTACCCCTGAGTTAGAATAATCAGTCGTTTTAGATCAAAAGGATATCAGGACAAAGAGTTAAGGAAGGAAGAAGAATGGAAACAGCAAACACTGGGAGGAAGTAGGAAAAGGGAGGACACCTTGAGGGAACGGAAATGGATAAGTTGAAAAAAAGTGAATCAATTGTTAAATGTACAACTGCTCTGTAAGTCTTCATCTGTCCTTGCTTTGGGAGCTATCGAGTTGGTTCCGACTCACAGCGACCCCATGCACCCCAGAAGGAAACACCGCCCCGTGCTGCATCGTCCTCCCAATGCTTCCTGTGCTCGATCCCATCGTCATCTAAGCCACAATCAAAAGTCTTATCTATTTATCTATTTTAAAAAGGTAACTCGAGTTTGCAAACAGAAAAGGAAAAGAAACAACTGAAGTAGGTCTCAAAAGAAGATCTGGCTAATTGCCGCAAGAACCTGTCTAAAAACAATCTGATATTTCAACAAGGCAATTTTCTTCGGAGTTCTGAGGACAGACCTTCCATAGCCTTCTTTGGTAAACTATTCCTATATTCAATTATCTCTATGGTCAACCGTTTTCACGTCATACCAGACTTGTTTATACTCTGCCACTTGGCGTCTTCCCCAAGCCTCTCTGTGATCCCTGGAGGGAGAGCGGCCACTGCTGCTCGACAGGGAGTTCTGTCTCTGCTTGGGTTTCTGACACCAACCTCTTTTCCTGCTGGCAACTGTTTTCGTTTTCTATCCTGCCGCAACAAATGGCCACAACCTTAGTAGCTTAAAACAACACAAATTCATTGCCTTACACCTCTGGAGGCTGGAAATTAGAAATAGGTCTCCCTGAGCTTTTAGTATTTCCCTTATACTGCCTCTCCACCACTACCTTATCCCAGAGTATTTCCATCTTCCACAGAGAAATCCCCACTATCAGCTGTTGGTCCCTATTTGCATGTGGACTGGTTTTTTGCTCAATCTCATGCTTATGAGATCCATGTTTTGTTTAGCAGCCAACATTGCTTTTAGGTTTGTGGGTGGCACAGTTTGTGCTTGTCTACTAATCTAAAGGTTGGTGGTTCAAACTCACCCAGCAATCGCATGGAAGAAAGACCTGAGAATCTTCTTCAGCAAAGATCATCATCAAGAAAACTCTATTGAGTGATTCTACCCTAACTCATAGGGTCCCCGTGAGTCAGTGAGTTAGTTAATTGTGCCAGCCTGGCCGATAATCACATGTGGGGCTAATTGAAAGGCAGAGGGATAAATGGGTGGTGAACCTCATCTTTCTAGTTCTCAGGTCTCTTGCTTTGTGATGGTCGCACCAGGGTGCAGCTGCCTTAGCAGTTCCCTGCTTCAGCTTGCAAGATTGACTTCCTACAAGACACCCCCAAGGAGAAGCCGCATGGATCTATCCCGATGCAGCCCTGGGTGCTGGAGCAGCAGTGTGGAGACCCCTGCAAGTGCTGAGATGCTTGTTCATTCACTGACTCAGCTTTCCTCCTGCAGTCGGCACCATTGCCTCTGTTTTGTGAGGTGGAGGACTTTGTGGACTGGTGTTGGGTTAATGGGTTAATGTTGGACTTGTGGGCTTGGGCAGCATTGGGTTGGGATGTTTTCGTGATGCACCTTTTCTTTACATAAAACTCTCTCTTATATATGAGTCGCTGTGGATGTTTCTCCAAAGTACCCAGACTAATACAGTCAGAATCGATTCAACAACAATGTGCTTTGTTTTTGATAAGGCCTAAAGTACAGGCTTTTAAGATTATCTTTAGGTTCATACACTGGACTATTGGTTTTCAATACTGGTTGGACACGGGTATTAAAAAATCCTGGGAACATTTAAATAGGTGACCATCTGGGAATGTGGTAGGGCTTGTTTTTATTGCTCGGTGCCATGGAGTTGGTTCTGATCTAGGCGAGGGTATAGTAGGCTTAAAGATTCTCCAGATGGTTCTATTGTG
This sequence comes from Echinops telfairi, assembly GCF_000313985.2. NCBI lineage: Eukaryota > Metazoa > Chordata > Mammalia > Afrosoricida > Tenrecidae > Echinops > Echinops telfairi. Next base: position 640,573 of record NW_022103911.1, on the reverse strand, counting down.
TTGCCAGGATTAAGAACTACTACGATAGACAAATAAGACAAATGCTTCTTAGACTTCCGTGATCAAAAGGAGATTTACTGATCATAAGAAGTCTCTATCTAGTAATACAAGGTGGCATAGTAGCTCTGTGTTGAGCTGTTACCGAAAAGATAAGCAGTTTGAAACCACTAGCCAGCTCTGAAGGAGAAAGAGCTTTCTGCTCCCATAGAGTTCAACATTGTCAGACACTCACAGGGGCAGCTCTACGCTGCCCTATGGGGTTGCTGCACCGTGAGTCAGATGACTCGATGGCAGTGTTTGGTTTTTAAACTAGGACTACCGATTCTCTTGGACCCTCAACATATTGAATTGGTTTCTTGAGCCAATAGATCTGGGATTACATATTTTTGTGCTCCGTGTGATTCTTGTAAGACAGTCTCCGAAATACTGCAGGAGACCAATGACTCTTTGTAGTGAATTAAGTGACATCATCAGTTTCTCCTTTCAAACAAGAAAATAGCGGAATAAAAATGTAACACATTGAAAGGATACCACTTTAATATATTATGTAATTATATATATTGGAAAGATCTATCAGTCTTAACTTTTTTTTGGATGTTATTTCAAAGTATAAAGCTATTTGGGAAGTTACAGCCTTTTCCGTCTACTGCTCTGAGGTTAACACAGGAAACCGTCTACTTTTTTAGACTTCAAACTGGTGTTGTCAACAGGCTGTGAAATTCCCAGTTTGGTTTTCATTCACAGTGAATAGTGCACAAAGAAGCTTCTTCACATCACCAGATAAACACATTGGGAAACATTACAACTGCAGCTGCCAAGGGAAATAGCCAAAGAAATGGAATGAAAGCAAAAATCAGAAATGAATAAAGCACCACAAATTAGTCCGAAATGAGACTTAATTGAGTGTTGTAGTTTATTAGTAAATAAGAATATTCCTCTTAGAACTAGAGCTGGCATTTTGCATTTGAAACGTTTTCCTACCATTTGCTCCCATTAAGGAGAACTCACATATAACTGGAGCAAAGTATTGCTTTATATGGCACTGGTCACATTTCAGTTCTAACTGACAAATCACTCTACATGTTGAAATATCTTCGGTTATTGACGTGTTCTCTTAATCTATTGATTCATTTGGGCACTCACAGAAAACTACGTTTTATTTATTACATTGTTGCTGTTGTAGTTACAAAAATAAACCCCCAAATTCACTGCCATCAAGTTGATTTCAACAGATAGTGACCCTGTAGGACAGGGTAGAACTGCCCCTGTGGGTTTCTGAGACTGACTCTACAGAAATAGAAAGCCTCATCTTTCTCTAGAGGAACAGCCGGTGGTTTTGAACTGTTGACTTTGTGGTTAGTAGTTCAATGTGAGTTGTTATAGTTAGTTTCTGTCAAATTGACTCTGATTCATGGGGATCTTATGCATAACAAAATGAAGCATTGTGTGGTCCTGCACATCCTCACAATCTTTGATATGTTAGAGCCCATTGTTGCAGCCGCTTTGTCAGCTCATCTGGTGTTGGTTTATAGAATTTTCACTGACCTCCCACTTTGCCAAACATGATGTCCTTTTCTAATGATTGGTCTTTCCTGATGTATTGGACCCTGTTACTAGAGAAACAAATCCAGATAGATGCATGTATGTATAGAAAAGAGCTTTATATCATGGAGCAACTATATATTGAGAAAATACCCCAGACCAGATCAAGTCCATACGTTTGCTATTAGCCCATATGTTACTCTTCATAAATTACTCTTCAGAGTCACACATTACATGCAATGATGCCAAATGCAGGAAGATCCCAGGCTGGTGGGTGAAAAGTCTTGTGAATCCAGTGGCGGTGGAAGCATCTGCATGTGGCTCCTCCAGCTCCTGAGTGTATCTCCTCCACAGGAAGGTGAAGCAGAGAAAGAGAGTGTGGCCCACCTCCAGGAGAAAGAGAGGAAGTTCCCGGGATCTTCATTATAAGGCCACACCCGCAAGGAGGCATTATCTGGCTGTGACCTGAGTGACAGGCTAGACTCCACCCCTTCACAC
>NW_022103911.1:635917-637267 GCF_000313985.2 Echinops telfairi | reverse complement strand
GCCAAAGCCCTGGTGGCATAGTGGGTTACACGTGGGGCTGCCATCTGCCCCTCCTCAAGAGAAAGACAGGGCTGTCTAGTTCTCTAAAGAGTTGCAGTCTCAGAAAGCCACAGGGGCAGTTCTACGCTGTCCTATAGACGCACTGTGAGGGGAATCTACTTGATGGCAATGAGTTTTGCTTGGTTTTAGAATTTTCCTTATTAATAACATCTTAAGTTAGTATGGTACATTTGTCACAGTTGTTGAGTTAGTATCGATACTGGCTCAATAATCAAAGTATTAAGCAAAGTCTGTAGTTTATTCAAGGATTCATGGTGGCTCTGTGGTTAAGTTCTCAGTTACCAATGGAAAAGTCTGTAGTTTGGATCCACTAGATGTTCTGTGGGGGAAAGTGTGGCCAGTTACTTTCATAAAGGTTACACCCATGGACCACTGAGATAAACTTTAAATCTTACACCAAAAATATTTCCTGCGGTCTTCTTGGGCCCAGGGAGTGGTTTGGCTGAGCTAGTCAAGGAGATCAGATAGAACACCTAGCGCAGTGGGTTTGTGTGAATGGGGAAGGACTGCTCAGACAAGCAGTGGGAGAACAACTGCGTAACAAGAAGAGGGCACCCAGTGTCACTAAATGGTCATGGAAGTGGCCGCAATGGTGTATGTGTTTCTGTGTACATTGTCAACAACAACCAAAACGAATCAAGTAAAAGTGGATATACGGGTATTTTTGCCCCAAAGGTAAATATGCATATAAAAACATCTTCTGTCAAACCTATATGTATATCTCTGTGGGTGTACTCCCACTCACCCCACACCTGTGCAGCCTACATCTCTTGTTCACACGTGTACTCATAGACGCCCACTGGTGCAGGATTGTGTACGCAACAGAATTTGCCTCTATTGTCATTAACTCTTGCAGTCCTTCCAGGGTCTTCCCCACCTTCGTCAGTTCCTAATCTCCCTCCCTCGTATTGTATACTGCCGTCCCCTTCACCCAGGCTAAAACTCGCCAACCCTCTAGTCTGTGAGTAATGAACTTTTGAAAGTATCTAAGTGGTTCCCCAATGGCTAATGGTGACACGTTGGGCTGTGATCTGCAAGGTCAGCAGTTTGAAACTACCAGCCACTCCTTGGGAGCAACAAACAAAATGAATAAACAAACTTACTACCCTGGAGTCAATGGCCGCTCACAGTGGCCCAGCAGCACAGGGTAGAGATGCCTCTTCTGGTTTCTGAGACTGCACCTCATTGCTTGGGGAGGGAAGCTTTGGCTCTCACTGCCATTGAGCGGATAGTGACTGAGATAGTTTATTGTGCCAGCCTGGCCGATAAACACAAGTGGGATTAACTGAA
>NW_022103911.1:633567-634591 GCF_000313985.2 Echinops telfairi | reverse complement strand
GCCTATACCCATGTACATGCTCCCGTCTAGTCTAGATTGGGAAGCAGCACTGGGGTCATGAGAGTGGGGGGTGAGGAGGCCTCAAGGGAACAGAGGTATATTGTGTGACCCATTAGTGCTCTACTGCACCCTGATTGACTCAATCCTTCCCTGCGACCCTTCTGTGGGGGGACGTTCCATTGTCCATAGATGGGCTTTGGGGCTCTGCTCCAACCCCCCTCCATTCTCACCAATACATTTTTGTTTCTTTATTGTTTGCTGTGAGTCTTCTGCTGCCCATTGCCTAGTCTTGATGACACCTCATGATCGCACCGGTTGGTGTGCTTCTTCTACATTGGCTTGTTGCTTCACTGTTGGATGGCCGCTTGTTTAACTTCAAGCCTTTTAGGCCCCAGACACTGTATCTTTCAATAGCCGGGCACCATCCTCTGTCTTCACCTCAACTGCTTATGCATCCATTTTGTCTTCAGCGATCGTGTAGGGGTGGGGGTGGGTGGAGTGTGAGCACCACAGAATGCCAATTTGTTAGAGCAAAGTGTTCTTGTATTGAGGGAAGGGATGAGCCGAGACCCAAGGCCCATCCGCAGCTTCAGTGTATTGGATAAATATATGTACATAGGCCAATACCACTATTATTATGGATTAATGTATTTACTTAAGTGGACACCTCTGTTAATCTCCCTATCTATGCCTTTGCTTCCTAGCCCTTGCCTCTGTTTCCAGGAGGCCTCCTCCTGCCCACCCTCACTTTCCCCCTTCGTCCACCTCTCAGTGCTTCCTCTCCGCTAGCTTGGTGTTGCTCTGATACGCACAGGATCCCCACCCTCTCCTAGATGCTGGTTCCGCTTCCTTAGTTGTTTCCCTGTCCATGAGCCGCCCGCTCACCACCCCCTTCTCCCCACCTCCTTCTTCCCCCTCTATCTTCCGGGGCCATTGGCCCCATTTCCTTCTCCCCAGGCTTCCCTCCCATGGTCCAACCCATATAATTAGACAACCCATCCATGTCCTAGTCCGAACAATAAGA
>NW_022103911.1:630303-631490 GCF_000313985.2 Echinops telfairi | reverse complement strand
ACATGGTTATTTTCTATACATTAAAAGCTGTCAAGGCAAAACTTTATGATCTAATTATTATCGCCAGAAATTCAGGCTTATAGAAAACACTTTGAATCAGGTGCTGGGGGTAAAGTCCCCTTATGCCCACCTGCTATTGGAGGAAGGTATGCGAGAGACTAGATACTGCGGCGGGAAGAAATGGAGCTAAATAGGAATGTCTTCTTCTATAGGGAGAATGAATCAACCGTGTGCTCACTTTAAGGCAGCACAGCATTAAAGGGAGAAACTGTGGAAAAAATAGACTACCGCAGGAAAATATACTCGGACTATATCTCTAACTACCAGAGTGGTGGCTTTCCTACCATGGAACAGTGGCTTTCCAGATTGCCTCCGTACACGGCAGGGAATAAGTCCCAGTTTTATTTCCCTTAGTGCTAGTATCCCACATTTCCCCTTTCTGCATTGCGTTTAAGATTTAATAGTGTCACGGAGGCAACATGGTCTCTCTTCATATCTCTAAGCTTCCTATAGAAGTGACATGAGACTGGGAGCATCAAAACTATGATGACAAGTAACACAGTCAGATTAGCACTTAAACTATGTGAGATACTTTGAATCCAAGTACGAGGATCTAATCCTTCCATGCCATCCACCAATTGCTTAATTATATCAGAGCCAGGAGATGCCTCAAGCCTGTCTTTGAATGTATAGAAAATATCCTTTTTAAGCTGAACAACATCTAATGAAATGTTTCCCTTAAACTCTTACAAATGTTTCCTAATCAAATCCCAATTATGCAATGTTACATTATATAGGTAAGGAGTTACACAGAAATCAGTTACATTCCAATCACATTATAACATTAATCAGCAAGTCCAAAATCTTGATCTTTCAGCAAAGCAACAGTTTGTAGTAATAGTCCAGTCACTATTGCAGAAAATGTTCAGTTATGATAGAGTCCCAGAGTGTCTCTTAGACACTCTTCCGTAATGGAAGAAATATCTCTGCAGTCAGCGATAGCCACTCTCAGGAATCTGCGAGGTCTTCTTGACGTTTGGGGTAACTTCGATAAGCAGGACGGGGTCATGTCACAGCCTGGGTGTCCCTCCTTTCTTCTGGACCTTGCTGGCTGAAGAGAAATCCATCTATCTCCTTTGCCTGTGAAAATATAAACAAATAGCCCCTCTCTTCGGGGTGTCATTAAC
>NW_022103911.1:627232-628731 GCF_000313985.2 Echinops telfairi | reverse complement strand
CAGTTTGCTTTTTCTACACTCTCTTTGAAGATGACCCGTCTTCCCACAACTAAAGCACTTTTTTCCATGTCTGATATAATTTGCCAATGCAGCTGCCATGAGGTCGGCCTTGTATTCCTCTGTCTCCACATTCCTGCATATCCTGAGATAAGCTAGCAGGATGCCCTTTCCCTATAGAGCCGCAAGGCAGTTTTACAGTGCTTATTAGCGAAATCATAAGGTAGCTTATGCACTGAGTCTCTTACTGCCTGGACATTCTTTACACACTTGGAAATAGCCTCTTCCTGTCGAGACACAAAGTCAGCATAAGGCTCATCATTTTGTTGTCTTTTAGCCGTGTAGCTCGGCTTTCTCTTTTCTGATGGAATTATCTTTTCCCAGGCACTTAAGCAAACTCCACGTATCTGTCCTATTGTCTGTTCTTTAAACTGTAGTTGGGACTCAACTGTGATATACTTCTCATCCCCTAGCAACTGATGAATTCCTATATCTATCCCATTCTCAACATTCTTACGTGCTAGTACCAGAACTGCTTCCTTCCACAGCACAAGATATTGTAAATATTCTGAAGAGGAAAGACATATTTTCGCTAACGCTCTCCAGTCAATAGGTGTCCAGCTTTTGGATTCTGATAGAGTCTTTATCGTGCTAATTACAAAGTGTGAGTCTGGGCCATAATCATTGACTGCCTGCTTAAGATCTTTTAGCAACTTAAAGGGAAAGGCCCTATGAATTCCTTGTGGGTGTTTCCCGTAAGGCTGTCTGCTAACAACTCTAATGGGATAAGACATTCTAAATTCTAAATCTCCTTCTGCAATCCCTCTTTCTACTCTTGAAAGTAAAGATGCTTTTCTATACTTTGCTTCTCTACTTCTATTCTCTGAATTGCTCTCCTTAACCTGTATATCTCCAAGTTGCACTTTCCTAACTGCTACTTCTGAGTCAGCTCTCCTAGTTTGCATTTCTTAGGAGCTCATCTCTCTACCTCCAGCACTGGCTTGCTTGATTGTTTTACAATCTCTGGTCTTTCTTACACTAAATTCCAAAAGGGGAGCAGATGATTTTACTGTGTCCCCTTCTGACTCAGTTTTTTCAGCTCTGCCTAAAATCTTCTTATCTGCCTGAGACCCATTCTAACTGCTTCTCACCTGATTTAAGTTTGTGTAGCTTAAATGTTCCTCAGCACTCTGCTGGTTCTGTTTCTCTTCTTTCTCTACCTTTGAAAGCAAGGGAGTTTCTTGGGATTGCTTAATAGCCTCGCTTTGGGTCTTGGAATTTGCTGCCTCTCCTACTTTATTACCTTTAAATCTACAAGGCTCCAGTCCCCCGAGGACATATAGGCTATGTCCTTGAGGTTTCTTTTAGAATCAGAGGCCTTGCATAACATACCAATCCCTGCTTTTTCAGTTTTTCCTAAAGTTTCATTACCTAAATCTTGCTCAGTCACACATACTTTAGCTTGCTTTTCTAGATTTGGATAGCTCACACAAGACTTCTCA
>NW_022103911.1:624792-626106 GCF_000313985.2 Echinops telfairi | reverse complement strand
ATTTATCATATTACCTTTGGTCCAGGTGTGAGGATTTTGGTCTTCCTTATATTGAGTTGTAATCCATAGTAAAGGCCACAATCACTCATCTTCATCAGCAAGTGCTTCAATTCCTTCTTACTTTCAGCAAGCAAGGTTGTGTCATCTGCATACCACAGGTTGCTAATAAGCCTTCCTCTGATCCTGATGCCACATATAATGCAGCTTCTCTGATGATTTGCTCAGTATATAGATTAAGTATGGTGAGAGGATACAACCCTTACACATACCATTCCTGATTTTCTTTTTCTTTTTTTAAAAATTTTTTTTATTATTACTTTTTTTTGTGAGGCAGTGAGTGAGGCAGTTAGTGAGTGAGGCAGTGAGGCAGTGAGAGAGTGAGGCAGTGAGTGAGTGAAACAGTGAGGCAGTGAGTGAGTGTGACAGTGAGGCAGTGACAGAGTGAGAATGAGACAGTGAGAGAGTGAGAATGAGACGCCATTCCTGATTTTCAAACATAAAATATTCCCTTGTTCTGCTGCACAACTGCCTCTTGATCCACATACAAGCTCCAAATGAGCACAATGCAGTGGTCTGTAATTCCCATTCTCCTTAAGGTTATCCACAGTTTATTATGGGTCCACACAGTCGAATGCCTTTGGATAGTCAATAAAACACAGTAAACAACATTCTGGTATTCTCTGCTTTGAGCCAAGATCCATCTGACATCAGCAATGATATTCCTTGTTCCACATCCCCTTCTGAATCTGGCCTGAACTTCTGGCACCTGTCAATGTGCTGCTGTACCCATTGTTGGATGATCTTAAGCAAGAATTTACTTGTGTGTAATATCAAGGATATTGTTCTATCATTTGAGCATTCTGTTGGGTCACCTTTCTTTGGAATGGGCACAAATATGGATCTCTTCTAGTCAGTTGGCCAAGTATGTCCTCAAAAAAAAAAAAAGAAAGAAACAAAGAAAGAAAGGTTCATATCATCTATAAAAGTAAATTTCAGGTAGAGGGAACTAGAATGTGAAATATGAATTCAGACTGGAACCTGTATAAAAAAATGTAGCAAAATCTTGGTGTGGGGAAGGCCTTTCTAAACATGACACAAAAATCAAAAGAAAATATACCAGTAGATGCTTTACAGATATTTTGTAAAACAAAGAAAAACCACTCTTTGTTTCTCACTAGTAATCTAAAAAGACTCAACAGATTATTTGTCAATAAACTTTCAATAGTAGAAGACAAAGCGTGTACATAAGCAAATGCGGTGAATAAAGCTGATGGTGCCAAGCTGTCAAATTATATAGAACACATGCTGGAAGAT
>NW_022103911.1:611172-623434 GCF_000313985.2 Echinops telfairi | reverse complement strand
AAGTGTTCTTAAAGCACAATGGAAATAACTAATGTATGGCTGTGTTCCAAAGCCTTGATGGAACTGAGGGGAGGAAAAGGCAAGTCATAGTTAATTGTATTTGGCTGAAAAGAGATAACAATGGGGCCTGTCTATGAAGAGGTAAATAAAAGTGCTTAAGAAAAAGGAGGTGCCAGAAATTGTATTTTAATGACCAAGGATAAAATCAATTTCAAAATAAGAGCTTTGAGAACATAAACTAGCAACTATGAAGTAGGTCACAAATAATAAACACAGGTAATATGGCATGCCTACCTACTGCTGGCTAAGTGAGGACTTTGTTATCCCAGGAGTCAATATAAAACAATTGATAAATTCTCTGTTCTACATAAAGACCTAAGCTGTCTAGCTAGATTAAAAATAACATCTTATTCAGTGGTCATAGATGAAAACTCATTTAAAATGGCCAAGGGCTATATTTTGTAGGATAGTTTATTGAAAAGTATTTCAGACTGTGTGACTGAAGGATTGTAAATAATATAATCCACATCTAAAAGAGGGAATGGCAAAGCTTAAATTGTGAACACCTGGTTTTCAGAAGGCAATGAATGACAGTGGAGGCCCAAAACCCATCTGCAGGGTCGACTCATGAATTAAGGCCCTGATGAATCCCCTCTGACCATAGCTGAGGGATGGGAATAGCCCCGTTGTCAGACTGAGAGCATTGTAAAGTCAATGACGGCAGATGTAGTTAGGACAAAATATAATATCTTATCATTTGATCTCCCTTAGATTCATTGTAAAGCTTAGTTAAAAAAAAGTGAAGGGGAAATACACATGGAAATCCTCTGTCATGGATTAAGAATCTCCTCCGACCATGGAACAGATATGTGAATACCGTTGCCAACATGCAGAAGATATTGGAAAAGTGGATTGATGCAGGGTAAAAATTTAGCACCTATCATTTGAACTCCTTATGATCCATTTAAATTTACCATATATACTCGAGTATAAGCTGAGTTTTTCCAGCACAGTTTTAATGCAGTTTTTGTGGTAAAATTAGGTGCCTTGGCTGATATTTGGTTGGTTTATACTCGAGTATATAGGTATTCTAATTTCAGTACTTTGTGCTTTCTTTTTGATTGAGGTTTTATTTATTTTTCTTGTTAGGTTGTTTTTCTGCGTGTGAGATCTAGGAGAGGTAAATCTAGAGACAGTAACTGGATTAATGGTTCTTTGGGGTATTGTAGAGGAGGTTGGGGAGAAATGGGGAGCTAATAAAGATGAGTACAAGAATGAAGAAAATCTTTAAAAACTGATTAGAGTGATGATTGCTCAACACTTCTTGATGTGATTGAACTATTGAATTTTATCATTTGTGAATTATGTGACAATAAAACTATTGAAAAAGTGTTTCATAGCTTTTGAAGGGATTTCACTAACATCTATTACATCTTAAAGATCAGTATTTCATTTGTAGCAGTCAGTTAATTAAAATTCATTTGATTTTCACTTTTTATTGAGTGTCTACTCCAGACTACTTTCTACTCTATCAAAACAAGACCTCCTATTCTGCCACATACTAGATTGACTTGAGATGAGCTATCTTCTAACTTTTTTGAGCATGTGCCCCAAGATATACATATTTATTTATAAATTAAATATAAGGGGCTTCCAAAAGTTTGTGGGGAAATTGAATGAAAAGAGAATAAGATTTTTCCACAACCTTTTGAATCCCATATGAAGCTCTAATTCCACAAATTATACTCTCTCTCTCTCTCACACACACACACACACACACACACACACATATCCTACCAAACAAAAATAGTGTGTAAATTAAATGACCTTAAGAAAAAACTTAAATTACAGAATGAGATGATATCTTTTAAAAGTAGAAATTCTAATATATTCCTCCTGCACCCCAATTGGACTGGTGAGTAAATACTGAAAGGATAAACTCAGGGTCTGTGTGTGGTTCAAACCCACCAGCTGCTCTGCCTGTGGAAGAGGAGGCTATCGGCCCCGGTAAAGATTTGCAGTCTTGAAACCCTATATAAAGTGGTTGTGAGTTGGAATTGACTTAAGGATAGGGTTGTTTTGTTTGTTTGTCTGCACCCAAATAAGAAGCCCTGGTGGCACAGTGGTTAGGCGGTTGGCTGCTAACTGAAAGGTCAGCAGTTTGAAGCCACCAGTTAGTTGCTCCACAGGAGAGAAGGCTTGGTGATCTGCCCCGTGACAATTATAGCCAAGGAAACAATATGGAGCAGTTCTGCTCTGTCCTGTGGAGTCGCTGTAAGTCACTGGCACACAACACTAGACTATCTTACTGTGCACTTGCTCCTGTTCAGAGATCACTGGACTCTGGTACGGTGCCAGACTGTGTACCTGGCTAGCTAGCTATCTTGGACATGATATTTAGCCTCTGCCTGCCTCGATCTGAAAAATGCAAATCCTAAGGGAGCCTACCTCACAGAACTGTTGTGAGGACTGGGTGCTCCCTATGACACCTGGCACAGAGCCCTGGTGCTATAGTGGGTTATAGTTCGAAACCACCCGCTGCCCCAGAGGAGAAAGATGAGGCCATCCACTCCTGTAAAGCGTTGGTCATGGAATCCCACGGTGCCTCTAGGGCTCCTGGGAGTAGGGGTGGACTTGAGGAGCTCGGGTGGTGGTGTGTGTTACACGTTGGGCTGTGGAATGCAAAGTCAGTAGTTTGAACCTATCTGCCACCCAGTGGGAGCAGCATGAGGCTGTTTATGCCTATAAAGATTTGCAGCCTTGGAGGGCCAGCACTCTTGTGTCTCACGGAGTCGCTATGAATTGGAATGGGCTCAATAACTGCAGCTTTGGTTGGAGCACCTTGTATGGAGCAATCTATCTATCCTCAGAGAATTACTGAGTCAAAGCTAGATAACAGATTTTGAAAACTCGTTTCATATAATTAATGAAAAATGATAGTATTTCTCTAGTTTTCCCTATCTCTGTGCCCTTTTCCTGCATTGTCTGCCCTGTGCTGAAGAACACTGCATGGTTGTTCAGATTTTTGCCAAGTATAACTTGTGTATTCCACTTGAGCCACAAGGCTTCAGTTTCTCCAGGGAAAGACAGCAACTAATTCGTGATAAAACCATCTCTTCATATTCTATTTAAAGTCCAGTGGTAATTACTAATCCTGGCTGCACTTTATAATCATTTGGGGAGCTTTAAAAATACAGCTGCCAAGCCCCAGTCTCGGATTTGTCTAAAAGCTTCCCAAGTGGCATTAACATGCCACCCAGGCTTAAGAGCCATTGAGCAAGAGAAACATCATCCCTTTATAAAGGGGGTGTTCTATCTGCCATCTAACGCAATCACTTGGAGAACTTCATAGAAAATACCAATGTGTAGTGCCCTGACCTCAGGCTAATTAAAGTCCCATCTGGAGATGCAGTTTGGGGATGCATGATGGATTCTTACAAGCTCTCTAGGTGAGTCTCATGTGCAGCCAAGGTTGCGAACTACTGCCGCATGTAAACAAAATACTAAAGCAAAGTAGGTGGCAAGCACAATAAGAACTTGACAGCAGGTTTGCAGGCAAGAATGTATGCATCATTCAAGGGCATTTGAGTTGAAGGTTGGTGTGGTGTATTCTTGTTTCTTACTTTCGTAGGCCAGCGAACCCATTTGGGAAAATTGGCCCTGCTTCTTTTCCAAGACGTAACTCTTTATGGGAATAGGAAGCCCCTTTTCTTTTGAGGAGCAGATGATGGCTTTGAACTGCTGCCTTGGTGGTTAGACACCTCCCAGGAGGCTAGGACTCCTTTAAAGGGCAAAGCACTTTGCCAAATGCATTACTATAACTATTTACCATTATTTTCCTCAATTATGTGCTCCAACCAGTTGGAGACATTAACTACATCTTTTCTAGTACTTTCCTTTCCTATTGGGGTACCTCTCCAGGAGGGGCCCAAGCCCTTTTTGTTCCTGAGACACTGAGCTGCAAATGGAAAGGCCAGTCAGTGGTTCAAACCCACCAGGTGCTCCATGGAAGAAAGATGAGGCAGTCTGCTTGCTTCTGTAAAGATTTACAAGGGGTACCCCTCCCCAAATGGAATTTGTTTTCAGAGATATATATATATATATATACACACAAAACAACCTTATCACCTTCAAAGTATTATTACACTTCATACAGTTGTCAAATCTGAGATTCCATTCTTGGAAACATTTTTCTTCACCTCTTCTACACGGTCAAATCGTTGTTCTTTCATGTTCCTTTGTACTCAGGGAAACAAAAAGAAGTCACACAGCGAGTTCAGGTGAGTCAGGTAGGTGGCGCAAGAGAGGTATGCTGTTTTTGGCCCAAAACTGGTGCACTGAGATGGCTTGAGACTGTTCTCTGGGCTGGTCAGGGGAGTCTCAGCAAACACACGTTGTCTGACAGCAAAGCTTTTCACATTGCTAGTCAACGGTCAGAAAGAATTCAATGGAGGCTGAATCTCTGTGGAGCCTCAAAATGGATTTAAGGCTATCACTATAAACTGCAACTCACTCACTGCCACGGAGTCCCAACTCAGCAACTCAATAAGGCAGGGTAGGACCTCCCTTTTGTAAGCCTCATCATTTTCCTTCAGAGCTTGTGGGTTTGAACTGACCTTGTGGTTAACCTCTCAAGGAACCCACTCATTAGACCACAAGGACTCCTTCCAAAAACTCCCTGCCATTGAGTCAATACCTACTCAGGGACGGGACAGAATAGGGTAGAATTGCCCCCTGTGGATCTCAGAAACTAACTCTTTACAAGGGTAGAAAGCCCCTACTTTCCCCTGTGCAGCGACTGGCAGTTTCAAACTATGGAACTTGTGGTCAGCAGCCCAACTACTAGTGTTCAGAATTTAAGCTGTATGACTGCACTGAGTTGTAGTACTATAGTGCTGTGTGTGCATGTACAGAGAGAGATCCTGAACCGGGTGTTCTTTGGTCACTGGGTAGGGCATAGGGGAGAAGTTGGCACCAAGCTGATAAAACAAGAAACAAAACCTCCTTAAATACCTCATTCAACCATCTGTGCCTTTCTGAGTTCCCAGTTAGGGAGGTAACATACCATATATACATGAGTATAAGCTGAGCTTTTCAGCACATTTTAAAGGCAGTTTTTGCGGTAAAATTAAGTGCCTTGGAGGATATTCGGGTCGAACATATACTCGAGTATATATGGAATTTTTCACCAAGCTGCTTTATCCCTAATGTGTAGGTGTTACGCTTCTTGCACCACAGGGGTAAAAATTCAACCATTGGGTTGGAGCAAAACTTGGCAGTGAAGAAAAAGAAAACCCGAGGGGTCGGCAAGGCCCTCTGGATCAAGTCAAAGACTACTGATAAGAAAATAGATGACTGGTATTAATGTGCTATATATTTGCAAATGCTCAGTTTCAAGAGATTCCCCCATGTTGGGCATTAGTATGTGTGGAGAACTGAGGTGCACTCCCTGCCATCGGCTACAGGTGGGCAGTTCAGGGTAGAATGTCCCTGAGTGCTGTGCTCTCTGGATGCCCGAGTTTCAGTAGACAGATGAATGGGTGCTCATGTCTCAGTCGCCTTGACTGTAATGTTATCACACTTCTACCAGTAGAGATGCCTGATAAACAAGACAAAACAAACAAACAAAACAGGGCCCTACTTACCAAGCACAGCTTCTTAAGGCAGTTTTGGACATACATGAAGCACCCAATCTTACCAGCAAACAACTCCCGTCTCTTTGGTTTCCCCATAACCAAAGAGGAGGTATTGCACAGTAATGAGGGCAGTACATTAAGCTCTTAGTGGCAGCTCCCAGATAAGAGCATGTACAAACACGTGGACCAGTACACCCTTGCTCTAATATGATTGATCATCTCCTTCTCTTAGTATTTGAGTGGTCTAGGTTTAAGCCATGACTAACAATTAAGGCTACAATGAAAAGTTCGGCTCACTGTCATCGAGTCAATTCTGACTCACGGTCACCTTAAGGACAGAGGAGAACTGCCTCTTTGGGTTTCCAATACTTCACATCTTTAGGGGAGCAGACAGCCTCACTTTCTCTCGAGAAGCTGCATGCCTATTTTCTTCACATGCAAGCACCCAAACCTCAAGGTACCCAGGTCACTCTTGTTGAAGCTCATTTAGATCACCATTAAGCAATTGCATCGCTCAGTGATATTACCCATGAGACCAGTGATCTGAATCAGGTTCAGCAAGAGTAACCTGGCTATCTTCAGGGTTGTGCTTGCATGTGAGGAAACTGGGAATGGGATATCTCTGTATTGAGAATAGTGGTTGCTTCTTTGGCCTATCGCCCACCATTTTTGGCAGTGACACCTAGGATTAGTGCCATTGTCTGAATTGCGTAACCTAACTGTAGTTAGCCTAATGCATCCCATATTCTCCCTTACTACATGTAGCCTAATTTAGACCATGTTTTTACTCCCTGTGCCCCACCTGTCATTTTGGAAATTTTGGAACTTTCTGCATTGCTCAGAGGCAAGCATTTTGGATGTGCACGTCTCCTGACAGGGCCAGATAACTCTGAGCTTCATTAAGACATCAGAGATTACATCAAAAGCATAATAAATGCTTATTTGCTTCATCTGTTAGTAGTCCAAAGCTAATTCCTGCTGGTTAGTCAACACACACTCAGATTGTCTTGAGACTTGAGGAACCTTTTTTGTTTTTTCATGCTTGCTAATAGTCAACAGTTGCATAAAACCTGAGCTAATGTAAAATATCTGTATGCGACCCTACCGGGGTATGATTTCCAAAATAAAAAATGGATGTACTGTATATACTCGTGTATAAGCTGAGTTTTTCAGCACGTTTTTAATGCAGTTTTGTGGTAAAATTGTGCCTCGGCTGATATTCGGTTCGGCTTATACTGGAGTATATACGGTATTCTGATTTCAAATGGGACTCCATCAGGAGAGCTTGTGCTGCTGTGGAACTCCTCACCAATGTCGCCTTTAATAAACACCTTTTTTCTAATTTGTAGTAAATTGACTCTGGTGCTCCCGGGCACAAACGCTTATTAGGGGTAACAGTCATAATCGAAAATAAATCGGCCTTAAGTTTCATCTTGGCTGTGTAATCAAAAGACCTTCGGGCTTAATCACAGCTGACTGAATCTAGGACCTGGAGAACCTAAGTGCAGAGCCACACTGCAGATTATCTTCTCATGCTGCTCAGAGACCTGCTGATAACTGACTGGTTTTATGGGGCCAACGGAAGGGATCTGACTGTGATGGTCGGTTAGTCAGAATGGCCTACTCATGTAAAGGCTCATGTTCAACCAAGAAGGTGCCAGTCTTTTGGGTAGATTGTTGGAAGAGACTATCATTAAGGTCTCTGAGATCCCTAAATCTTTGGGAATACCAAGTATAGAAGGCCCAGGCTGATCTTAGTACCTAGCTCAAATCTCAGTGTTATGCTTGCAGTGGTCAATGTTGAAGAAAGTGGTGACAACTTTAGTTGGGTAAAAAGGATTACTTCTGCTTGCTGCACAATACTCTATGCCAATGAATCAATACCAACCCACAGCAACCCTGTAGGCCAGGGTAGAATTTCCCGTGAGTTCCTGAGTCTGTAACTCTTTTACAGGAGTACAAAGTCCAGTGTCTGGGAGGGGCTGGTGGTTTCAAACCACCAACCTTGAGGATCACAGCCTAACGTATCACCACTATGTCATTAGGGGTCCCTGTCTGCTATAAAAGCGGTGGATTCCAAGCTCAGCAGTCCTCTTCTGTAATGCGGTAGTTACATAATTTGTTGTCAGTTTGAGACTTAAGAGCAAAGGGGTGGAGTTTAGCCTGTCAATCAAGTCACAGTTTGATGACTTCATTTGGAGGTACTAAGGAGATAAATAGCTCGCTGGAGGCAGGACACAGACACAATCTCTGCAAGACATTCCTGTTGAGAAGACACATAGAGCCTATGCTCTATGCTAGAGCCCGGAAGCTGAAAGAGCCACATAGACCTGTCAGTGCTGAGATGCTTACAACACCACTGGATTCACAAGACCTTCCACCCACTGGCCTGTGATCTTCCTGCATTCAGCGTCATTGCATGTGTTTCTTGAGTCTGAAGAGGAATCTATAGATTGGTATTGGACATATGGACTAATATCAGACTTATGGACTTGATCTGGACTGGGCTGGACTGCTTCCTCGATATTCAATTGCTCTTGTATCTAAAACTCTTTCTAAACGCAAGTGTCTATGAATTTGTTTCTCTAGTCAACCCAGACTAACACAGATGCACTATGTATGCAGGCTTCCAATCAGCAACCCCTTTCATTACCCCTTGGAATTTAAGGTAATAGGGAACTGACACAAACAAATATGGAACAATGGCTGTGGCTTCTGCTGTGAAGAATTCCTTTGCCATGGCTTCTGTAACAGCTCATGTAACAGTAATAAGCTAACTTGTGAAGTTTGTAAGTACGGTAGATCTTAGAGCCCAAAGTTATTGACATAAGTTTCTTTCTGGTAATATAACGCTTTAGATAGCATGACTAGGCTATTGTTAAATGTTTACTACCATGACATTATACAAAAGATTATTTTCCAAAGATTTCATTAATAGCATCACAAAAATAAAAAGTCTTCCGAGTCCTGTGAATGTATCTGTGTGTCTCCATGTCCCGTAATAATTTCACTGTCTGTCTGGAGTACCAACAGTGTCAAATCCAATGCTCGGCGCCACGCCTCCATCTTTGGTGTAATGACATCATACACTTTTGGAATCTGTTCCAATTTATTTGAAATGTCTGAATTGAAAACACTATTCAGGTCCCTATAGGCATTCAAGATGTAAGATGAGGGAGAGCCCGAGTCTACGGCGTTTTGGAGATGTTGCTGAATGAAAGTGTTGGCTTCAGGTTCTGATGAGTAACTGGCAGTGTTCCAGAGGAGAGTTGAAAGGTATCTGTGCCATCCGGTGGCCATGCATTCAAGCACAGTTGCTCTGTACTGTGCTAGAGACGAGGCCAGCCACGAGGAATGATGATGAAGCCACCTTGAACAGGCTTCGCTTACTTTCTTTGGAGAGTTTCCTTCAATAATTCGAAGATGGCTAAGACACAAAAGTTCAACGGCACCACCTCCAAGGAGGACCTTTTGTTCTTTCAGAGCAGCATTCAGACGACAGGCACATGCCCAGAACCTGTCTTCTTTGGCTTGCATCTGTGCAATGACGGGGCTAGTGAGCACCACTGTAACCAAATGAATGCCTTCGCTGTGAAACAGGATTGCTATTCTGTCTTTCTTATCTATCACGTCCAAGGGAATTCGTCTCCAGAAGGTCACACAGATGCCCATGCCTACACAGTCTTCATTCACTTGTGTGGCGTAGGCCACTCGCACTGCTCCCGTAGCCTCTGCGAAAGCCTGCAGCACGTGACCACTCACGGACCCAATGACCAACCGTTTACTGTACATGCATTTTTCAGTTAGGCGTTCAGATGCATTCCCTTGTGCCAGGACCAGGTGAACATTGAACCGGGTCAGTATTTGTAATATATGATTTTCCCACAGCTCTTCTGTGCTGGCTTGGCTAACCTTCGTGCTTTCCAATACTGTTTTAATATTTGTAGACTTATTAAACCCCGGGTGGCGATACGTCTCTGTAAGGTCACCTTGAATGAGAACTACTCGCATGGACTGGTTCTGCAATTCCTGGATCAGAGCAGTGTGAGCTGTGGGTACAAGTGTGACATACCCTGGGCAGACACAAGTGAACGTTTCGGGTAAACCTGGCAGGCAGCAAGTGAAGATTCTAGAGGTGTCAAACATAAACGGCACGGTGCAGTCCCCTCGTTGCACACATGCATTTTGATACTGCAGTCGTACTGCTGCTTCTACCAATTTCATGCTGCCGGGATCTCCGTGACTCAGGCCTGCTACCAACTCTACCAAACCGTTACAGCTGGGCGCTTTGGAACCAGCTGCTCTGGGTGGTCCTAGAAATCCACTGGGTTTGTCTTCCAATCGATTTCTATCTATGCTATTAAAATGCCGACTGTGGATTAGTACTGACTTTCTGCAGCAGGTGCCTGGAAGTGGCCCGTTTATCAGAGTTTCCAGAGATTTGATTTTCTCTGCTTCAGCTCTAGCCTGACGTTTGAAGAGGTCATGTGATTTCAGAGGTTTCCCAGAGAGACTGTATATGGTCCTTGGGTGCGAGGCATCTTTGAGTTCGGGCTCTTCCTGAGTCAAACCAGGATCTGACGGGGTCTGTAGAAAAGGGCCCAAACTGGCACTGAAGGTTTCAAGTCCAGAAGAGCTATTTGTGTTGTCCATGTGGGCAAACAGGTTATGGACAGGCACTTGGAGGGAAACTACCTCCTCACTGCAAGAGTTCAAGCCTTCTGACATCACTGACACTATGATTGGAATCGGGACACCCAGGTGAAGACATTCTTCGGCAGCACTGCTCCAAGCACCAACCAAAAAGAAGAGAGTATTGGTTCCAGTTCCATATGTGTTATGCTGGGCTTGGACTGCTTCGTTGAGAAGCTGGCCCACTGCACTAGTTAAATCCAAACTCTCAAGAAGTCTTACTAGCGAGCTGACTAACACACTTTCATGAGACTCTTGATCTATAATAAATTTGGATGCTTTCACTGGGCCTAGGAACGTTCTTCCTGTTTCTGCCAAGGACACCAGCTGTTGAAGTCCCATGTGCCTTCTTTTGTTTAGGACCCTGCAAGCCATCACCGTGAATCTGCAAACAATCAAAAACAAAAACCCTTGCTATTTAGTGTACTTTATGGTTACAGATGCTACACAGAAGGAAAAAAATAAAGATAGTACCTGATAGTGGGTGGTTTCTGGCATATTTAATTTCTATTGAGAATGACCAGTGCCGTGATATATTATAATATACAGTATTAATGTAAAGGTATGGGAGTATAGAGGAGGAGCACTGTCTCTAAAGTAGGTTCTCTAAAGGAGCAAAACCAGTTGTAAGAATAGCAAGGAGGTGACATCTGCCCTCCTCTGACGTTGCCAGGGTCAAGGGAATCAAATTCAACATCAGCTCAAGGCCAATTTCTATATGGTGGAAGTTGGACATGCCTCCACGCGCCAACCTTCTTTACTAATTCTGACACTGACCTTCCCTCCCCCAGCACTCCTGGCTGGGTTCAATAATTCATTATAGTAGTCACACACAACTCACAGGCCAAACTCACGATTACGAGATTATTAGGGACCTTAATTCATGATAAGAAATGCTCAGGATACAGTTCTTCCTGTCAGATGAGCCTCTTCCCAATCATGCCTGCCTGCACACCTTTCTCTGGTCCTGGGCCTCTCAGTCATGTAGCCTTTTTGCCTCGGCCCCTGCTTGGGCAAGTGTTACAAAGATTTTTAGTCCCAAAGGGGACTCCATTCCACCACAAATTTCAGCCTGAAGGTGCTACACTTTAGTTTTATGGATAAGTAAACCTAGATGCCTTAATTTTTACTTTTTCATGATTGTTGATATGCTGTGGTCCATGTTTTTTTTTTAGATCATTTTATTGGAGGCTCTTACAACTCTGGTTACAGTCCATATATCACTTGTATCCAACATATTAGTACATATATTGCCATCATGATTTTCTAGATATTTACTTCCTATTGAGCCCTTGGGATCAGCTTTTTTTTTTCTCTCCCCCCTCACCCTCGTGGCCCCTTGATAGATGATAGATTATAGATTATTATTTTCATATTCACACTGACCGCTGTCTCTCTTCCTTTCTGGTTTCTATTGTTCTTCCCCCTGGATGGGTGTGTGTGGTTATGTGCCAAACATTGCGATTTGTACCCCCTTCCCGCTACCCTTTTGGTATCGCTACTCCCATTCCTGTTCCGGGGTTCTGTGTCGTGAGCTTTATCTCTTGCCTATACCTATGTACATGCTCCCGTCCAGTCCAGAGTGGGACGCAGCACTGGGGTCATGATCGTGGGGGGTGAGGAGGCCTCAAGGGATCAGAGGAATATTGCGTGATCCATTGTGCTCTACTGCACCCTGATTGACTCATCCCCTCCCTGTGACCCCTCCTTGGGGGGATGGATGTTCCATTGTCAACAGATGGGCCTTGGGTCTCCACTCCTACCCCCTTATTCTCACCAATGCATTTTTTGGTTAGTTTTTTGTTATGAAACTTCTGATGCTCATTGCCTGGTCCTGATGACACCTTGTGATCTCACTGGCTAGTGTGCTTTCTCCATGTGGGCTTGTTGCTTCACTGTTGGATGGCCACTTTAACGTCAAGCCTTTATGACCC
>NW_022103911.1:606612-610965 GCF_000313985.2 Echinops telfairi | reverse complement strand
GTGAGGCCCAAGGCCCATCTGCAGCCTCAGTGTATTGCCTTATAAATACATGTACATAAGCCAATACCTCTATTTTTATGGATTAATGTATTTACAGAAGTATCCATCTCTGTTAATACCTCTATCTAGAGCTTTGCTTCCTAGAGCCTACCTCTGTTTCCTTTTGCCTTCTGCCCCACCATCACTTTTTTCCTCCTTCTTCCACCTCTTAGTACTTCCTCTCAGCTAGAATGGTGCTGTTCTAATACTCACAAGATCTTTACACCCTCCTAGATGTTGGTTTCAATTCCCTAGTTGTTCCCCAGGCCATGGTGCCTTCTGCTCACCACACCCTTCTCCCCACCTCCTTCTTCCCCCAAGACCCTCCAGGGTGTCAATGGCCCCCTTTGCTTTCTCCCTGAGCTTCCCTCCCGGGTCTGCTTTGCTGCCTTAATTAAGGGCCTGGAGGTATTCCATTCTACAAGCAAGACTATCTATCACCTGAAGGCACTCAGCTTTCATTGCTCTGCGAGGCAGGAAGGCCACTACTGTATCTTGGGCTTTTAGTGCTGTTGCTGCTGCTCCTCTGCTGCTCACAGCTGTCTCCTGGATTGAGGAGGTTCACCTCGCAGGGATCTTGGGGCCCACAGAATGTGTTCCACACCTGATTCTTCTTGCTTGATGGTAATGGGTGCTCTATTCCTGCTTCTGAGATGGCACATTTAGAACCTTGATTTATTTTATTGATCAACTAGCCGAGCCTCTGCATCAAATGGTCCCAGGTGGGAATGTCCATCATTAAATTCTTCCAAGTGGAGGTGAACAGAATAAAATTTGTTTCAGACTCCTTAAAACTTGGGGACAAGTAGGAGTTTCCATGGGTCCATGGGTCCATGCAACTTCCTATAGTGCTGCATTAGAACCTCTGTGTCAATGTTCGCTACATTCTGATCCTATTTCTGATCTAAGCATCTCTGTCCTGCTAGTCCTTTCCCAATCACTTCTGGCCACTCTCCTATAAATTACCCATATTTTTCTTGTATCTGTAAAATCCATGCGAGGAAACTGTGCCAGCAAATCTGATGTGGATTCTCAAAGGGTTGCTGTTTCCATACACCTTATGTACATGCTCCCACTCAGTCATTTGGGAGGGCATTATAACGATTATGGCCAGGTGAGTCCACCAGTGGAGCATATGAATCCATAGTTTATTTGAAAGAATTGCCTCACACAATTGTGGAGGCTGGCAAGTCCCAAATCAATGGTTCAGGTGGTAGCCTGGAGGCTTCCCTTGTTTCACGTGATTTCAAGGGTGGACAAACCCCAAATTATCAGGCCAGGCTGCTGGCTTATGGGGTTGTGGGAGCAGGCTAATCCAAAATTTGCAAATCAAGGAGCTGGGCGAAGGCTTCTCGAATCCAGAACCAGCGTGTTAGAGTTAGACTAACTTAGAGGATAAGACAAATGTAGGGCAGACAGCAAGTTTTTCCAGGCCATCCATATACATATATCGGATGTAGGCCACATTCCCAAGGAAATTGTCTGGGGACTGGCTGCTCACATGAGATCACCAAATGGAAGAGGATTATACAATCATTATCAAAATACTGAGACATGGCCTAGCCACCTACATTAACCATCACAGGAGCCTGTGATAACAGGGGAAGTGGACATGCAGATAGTATGTTTCCAAAAGAAGGCAATCTTTGAGCTGATTTTGAAGTTAGTAAACTGAAGGGGTGATAGTACATGCACATACATGTGAAGACGGCACTATGTAATGATGGTGCAGTGGCAACACAAGTTGGGCTGCTCCCCACAAGGTCCGCAGTTTGAAACCACAAGCTGCTCCACAAGCAGAAGACAAAGGTTTGCAGTCTTGGACATCACAGGGGCAGTTCTGACCTGTCCTATAGGGTTTCCATGAGTAGGTATTGACTTGATGGCACTGCGTTTGGCTCTGAGTTTGATGATGTAACATAGCAGTTTGGTTTTAGAGGAATATAAAGAATTTAGTGAGGAATAGTGGACACTGAAGCTCTAGAACAGCCTGTGGGCCGCAAGTCCCTTTGGGGGTTGAACGACCCTTTCACAGGGGTCGCCTGATTCATAATAATAGCAAAACTACAGTTAGGAAGTAGCAACAAAAACAATTTTATGGCTGAGGGGGAGAGTCACCACAACATGAGGAATTATATTAAAGGGTCTCAGCATTAGGAAGGTTATGAACCACTGCTCTAGAAGGAGGAAAAAAGTCAAACCCCTTAAGACATTATGTGTCAAGCCAATGAGCTCAAACTTGATCCTGTAGTGGGAACCACTGAAGTGTTTTACGTCAGGATGTGAAATGCTTAGATTAAGATATACATAGCTTGATGCAGCGTGTGAGCACTCTGAATCTCTAAGCCTGGGTTAGAACGTTACTGTTTTCTAGCTGTGTCAATTCAGCAAGTTACTTAGCTGTTCCTCAGTTTCTACATCTGACACTGAGAAAACGTAAGGTCAGCAGTTCTAAACTACCAGCTTCTCTGAAGGAGAAAGATGAAGTTTTCTACTTCCACAAAGATTTGCAGTTTAGGAAATCCACAGGGGTAGTTCTACTCTTTCCTGTAGGGTCAGTGCAAGTCAGAGTCAACTTGTGTTAATAATAATAATAATAATAATAATAATGTATGTTATGGATACAGTGCCACTCTGACAACAATGTAAAGTACTCATTGGACAAGCACCGGATTGGAGGCAAAGAGGTTAAGTTAAAAAGCTTATGTAATTATCTAGGTGAAAATATATAAGAGGAATGAAGGGAAGGGATCGATTTGATTATGAAACAACAACAACAAAAGTACACTTTTATGGGAAGCTCCGGAGCACTTGGCTGTATTCCAGGCAATATTTCAGAATCCCATCTAACATAATTAGGAAAAACCTGTCATCGAATGAATTTACCTCAATAAAAATAACTTGAATAAGAGATGCCTCTTAACTGACAAAGCTGCTTATAATAAAATCACCTGCACTGAGTCCTCAGCTCCCTGTTATTTGGATACTGGAGCTAAGATTATAAATAACATAAGCTTCCCTTTGTAGTCTAAAACCTTATGAGTTTTTGAGTCATATTATTTTATCACAATTTTTAAAATCCTTAGTGCTCCAAAGCAAACAACTCTTGGACTTTTGCATTTTCTCTGATAGTGCCCACATCACAGGTTAATCTATATCTAGAGTTATCCTCAAAGATGAAGAGTATGGTTCAGGATATACTTTAAGATCAGCCGACTCAGACTTAGAGAGGACACCGTCCTATATGGTTTTCTAGGCTGAAATCCCTAGGGAAGCACCTTTTCTCCCTCCAGGATCAGCCTCTGGGTTCGCACCTCTGACTTTTGCATTAGGCCAGTCACTAAGAGTCCGTCCAACCAACCAACCAACCAACCAACCAACCAACCAACCAACCAACCAACCAGCCAGCCAACCAACCAACCAACCAACCAACCAACCCACCCACCAACCACTGCCATCAAGTCCATTCTGACTCACAGTGACCCTAGAGGGTAGGGTAGAACTGTCCTTGTGGATTTTCCAAGAGCGCAAACCTTTATGGGAGTAGAAAGCTTCATCTTCTGCAGAGTAGCTGGCGAATTCAAACTGATGACCTTGTGGGTAGTAGCCCAACGCAGGACTCATGACAACACCAGGGCTCCTCAAGCCATGGTATGTTCAACCACTTGATATGCATGTAAAAGCTGGAAAGTGAAAAGCAAGGCAGAAGCATGGGTGCATTTGGATATGGGTGTTGGGAAAGAATATCGAAAGAAGCCCACTATGCCTTTCTCATTGCCGTTGAGTTGACGTCGACTTAGTGACAGTATAGGACAGGATAGAACTACCCCTGTGAGTTTCTAACACTGTACTGTTTACAGGTGTAGAAAGTCCCATTTTTCTCCCAGTGGGGTGGTTGGTGATTTCGAACAGCTGACCTTGGGGATGCAGCCCAAGGGTAAACACTCCGAGCCACTAGGGCTCCCACAGGAGACCTTAGGTGGTGCTAATGGCTAAACAGTCAACTGTTAATAACAGTTGGAAGGTCAAGAGCACCCAGAGGTGCCAGGAAAGCCTGAAGGTCTAAGACCCGTAAAGGAATGATGGATAATCCAATGGAGGGCAGTTCTACTCCTGATACACATGGGGACACCATCAGTCAGTATCCACTGATGACAACAGGTCCAGTGGCTCCTGCCAGATCCCTGCCCAAGCACCAAGCACTGTGGAGGATAACCAAAAGCAAACACAACACACACACACACACACACACACAAAACCTCACAGCTATAACCAAAAGCAACCACCACACACACACACACACACACACACACA
>NW_022103911.1:595002-606512 GCF_000313985.2 Echinops telfairi | reverse complement strand
ACACACACACACACACACACACACAACCTCACAGCTACAGAGTTGATTCTGACGCATAGCGACCTTAGAGAACAGAGTCGAACTGTCCCTGTGGGTTTCTGAGGCTGCAACGCTGTATAGGACCTTGCAGTCAGTAGCAGCCCAGGATAGGTAGGGTGCAGGAAAAGGGGTAGCCCCCATTCGCCCCTACTAATCCCAGCCCAGAGACAAGACTGAGCCACTTCACCTAAACCACGCAGGCCGGAGGTGCTAATCCTTACCCCAGCTCTAAGAACTCAGAAAGGCCAACGAGAGCTCCTCTTCTCTCCACGTCTCCCCCGAGCCTTTGCCGGTAATGGAGGTGGAAGCCCCGCGCCACCGGCCGCGCTCCTTTCCCCACCGCGTTCCGGGCTGGAGTCGGTTCTGCCTGGGGAACTGCAGACCGTTCCCGGCCGCAGTTTGCGCATGTGCGAGGGGAGGGGCAATCCGGCCGAGTCGGCGGGCCTGGTCGCTTAGAAACAGAAAGGCAACGCCAGAAAGGAAAGTTCCGCTTGGCGAAGGCGGGCGTGTCACGCGATTGGTGGAAAGCAGACCGAGGGGCCGGGCCCAGAGCCTGCTTCCTTTTTGTCTACTAGACCTGGTGGTTGTCAATCAGTAAGGGGCCTGAGTGGGCGGGGCCGCGCAGGAGACCCGTTGAAGCGGTCTCAGTCCTGGCTTTGCTGCGGGGGCGTTCGGTTAGGCTGCGGGCTCGCTGTGCTTTGAGGCGGGCCCGGGGGCGTTGCTGGGGTGATGGTGAGTGCGAGGCTTGGAGGGATTGCTACGACTGGCTAACATTTCTCCCCAAGGCAGGTGGGGACGGGGCGACGGGGGAGGATTGAATTTAATTTAAGAGCTGTCTGATCCATCCCCGTTTTGAGATCCACTGGCGTTCTTAGTAAAACTCTCCGTAGGTTGCTAAAAAGAAGCACTTTGTCCCCGCGTCCAGGGGAAGAAAAGCGGTTCTCTGATGGAGATTTCCCAACCTCTTCCCTAACATTTCTTTGTGTCAGGCTAGGTAGCTGGCTCCTGCTTCGGACGGTCCGGTAGCAGTCGTGGATCTCTTTTCCTTTTCTTTGAAAGGTTTGCCCCAGGGTAGTGCTCACTGACGTCGTTTGCAAAGACGATTTCACCTCTGGAAGGCCCATTCCTTCGTTGGAGTTCACCTGCATTTCTGATGGAACCAGGATTCATCTTTCAGAAGTTTTATTTTTTAAGTAATTTCCCAGAATGTTAGGTCCAAATTGAATCATGAGAAATACGGAGATCATGTCTTCTCTAAATTATTTTTAATTATCCCTAAGGGAATATTTATCAGGGGCTTGATGGTGTAGGGTTTAAGGGTTGGGGTGCGATACGCCTGGTCAGCAGTTCGAGACCACCAGCAGCTCCGCTGGAGAAAGACTGGCCTTTCTACTCCATAAGCAGTTAAAGTCTGGGGAAACCAATAGGGTGTCGTTATGAGTCAGCATTGACTCCTTGACAGTGAGTTTGGATCTGTTTTTTAAAGGAATACTTACTTAATCAGATAATCCAATTATTTAAGCAAATAATCCAAGAAATTGGAATATTATCATGAAGAATGAAGCATCAGGATTGGAGGAAGACTTGTTAACCAAGTAGATAACACAGCCTCACTTGCTGAAAGCCAAGAGGACGTGAAACACTTGCTGATAAAGATCAAAGACTGCAGCCTTCAGTATGAGTTACAACTCAATGTAAAGAAAACAATAATTCCTCCAACTGGCCCAATAGGCAACACTGATAAGGAGACAAGGTTGAAGTTGTGAACGATTTCAGTTTGCTTGGATGCTCAGTCAATACTCATAGAAGCAGCGGTCAAGAAATCGAAGGATGTATTGCATTGGGCAAACTTGTTGCACAAACATCTCTTGAGGATGTTGAAGAACAAAGATGTCACTCTGAAGAATCGGCTTGCATCTGAGCCAAGCCATGGTATTGTCAACCATCTTACATTCCAGCTTTCAAATCTGGAATGTGAGTGAGGATGACAGGGGAAGAATCCGTGCATTTGGCTTGTGCTGTTGGTCAAGAATACTGGAAGTACATTAGAATTCCCAAAGAACGAACAAATCTGTCTTGGCAGAAATATGGCCAGAATGCTCTTTCGAAGCGAGGATGGCGAGACTTAGGACACGATTATCAGAAGAAAAGGATGTGGCAAAGTAAAGGGTCAGTGAAACCTGAGCAAGGCCCTGCAAGGAGATGGAGTGGCATAGTGGCTGCAGCAGTGACTGAAAACATCATAGCCGTGAGGATGCCTCAGGACCAGCCAGTGTCTCCTGCTGTTTTCCACGGAGTTGCCATGACGTGGAATTGAGTGAAAGGCACCAAAGAGCACGGAAGCCAATCGCATGCAGTGGACACTCTGCTTTTAGAGTCTAAAGAGCATTGCTTACACGGTTTGTGCTCCTGTAGACTTAGAACAACAGACTGAACCCAATTTAAATATTTAGTGACAGACAAACCAGTGACTCATTTACTCCATTGTCAACAGGGAATAAATCGGCCTCTGTATAAGGTTTTTCACTTTGGGGGCTATCGGGTTTAAGACCCCCAATGCCAATAAAATAATTTCAGAAATCACTCATCTGTGAAAATGTAATTATTAAATAAATCCACGTATATTTTGTTAGGACTTCAAAAGGATACCATGTTCCAACCAAGCATAGCCTTCAAAATATGAAAGTTTGTTGTAAGACTTGGAGGTGCAGAAGAAGGGAAAGTGTTGAAGCAGCGGCTTTTCATGGTAACCAAGTAAATCCCAAGTTCCCACCAAACACCATCCACTTGGTTTTCCAGCTGCCTTCTTGGACTCCCATCAATTTTATCACTCAATTTTAAGAAAAAAAACTAAGTGCAAATGTTTTCTCTGAAGACATTCATAAGTATAAACACATGTTAGCAAGGAAGGGACGTTGTTGAAATTCATTAATTAATAAGAAAGGATACTTGAATGTGCTTGCCTTCTGACCTAATTTGTGTGACATAAATTGATCTAGTTCTCGTTACTCTTCCAGTGGTGTAGCTTCCCTTTCATCCCCATGTGTCTTTGTTACAGGCATCCAGCTACCACCCAAGTGCAGAGCATTGGAAGAAAAGAGCAGCAAAAGTTGAATTGAATGACACCCAAAAGCAAGAAATTAAAGAAGCCTTTGATTTGTTTGATGTTGATGGGTCTGGAACCATAGATGTGAAAGAATTGAAGGTTCTCAAGTGACTTCTAATTCTAAAACATTTAAAAAGCCATATTTATTGGTGCCAATCTTTTATTTCCCAGTAGCTTTCAGAAAGCTTGATATAAGGTCTATTCTCTGCATACACTTGCCCTGGAAATTGTTAAGCATTTGCAATTTGTTTTTTAAATGAGGAGAGAAACAAGGCCAAGCCCAGGAGTAAACACATGTGATACCAAACTCAACCCAACCCAGTGCTGTAGAATAACTACCATCTCAGAGTGACCATAGAGTAGAGTTGCACCTTTGGGTATCCTAGCTGGTTTTGTTTTTTTAAAAAAATCATTTTATTGGGGGCTCCTACAGCTCTTACCACAATCCATCCATCCATCCATTGTGTCAAGCACATTTGTACATATGTTGCCATCATTTTAAAAACATTTTCTTTCTATTTGAGCCCTTGGTATCACCTCCTCATTTCCCCCTCCCCTCCCCCTGAACCCTTAATTTATAATTTATTTATAAATTATTATTATTTTTTCATGTCTTACACTGATGTCTTCCTTCAACTACTTCTCTGTTGTCTGCCCCGCTGGGAGGGGGTTATATGTAGATCATTGTGATCGGCTCCCACTTTCTCCCCCCACATTCCCCTTCCCCTCCTTCTTGGTCCTGAGGGATTTATCTGTCCTGGATTCCCTGTGTTTCCAACTCTTATTTGTACCTGTATACATGCTCTCATCTAGTCAGATTTGTAAGGTGAAAGTGGGGCCATGATAGTGAGGTGGAGGAAGCATTAAAGAACTAGAGGAAAGTTGTATGTTTCATCGGTGCTATACTGCGCCCTGACTGGCTCATCTCTTCCTTGTGACCCTTCTGTAACGGGATGTCCAATTGTCTACAGATGGCCTTTGAGTATATGAATTTTTGTTCTGGGTCTTTGATAGCTGATCCCATCGATACCTCATAATCACAGAGGCTGGTGTGCTTCTTCCATGTGGACTTTGTTGCTTCTCAGCTAGATGGCCGCTTGTTTATCTTCAAAGCTAGGCTGTTTATCGTAACAGAAACAGACTGCTGTATCTCACTCTTTCAGAACAGTTGGGTGTGTTCCAACCACCACCGTTTTGCCTAGCCAGGGGGAAAAGAGAGTAACTAGTCCTTCTTAGGTCACTAAGAAGATAGGAATGAGATCTTGCCATGTTGTAATGCATTTGCTTCTTATTCCAGATTGCCATGCGGGCCTTAGGATTTGAACCAAAGAAAGAAGAAATTAAAAAAATGATAGCTGACATTGACAAAAACGGAATTGGCACCATTGGTTTTGAAGATTTTTTTGCCATAATGAGTGTGAAAATGGTACAGTAATGATTTTGCTTTTCAAAGAAATATAGGTAATAGCCTACCTTTGGGGTCTAGAGCAATCAGAAATTTCCCAAAGGACTCCATGAAAGTCGGTTGTGAATGGTGGGCGGATTAGATAGAAATAGCAGGATTAAAGATGAGACTGATTAATGAGAAGACCTTCCATTATTAGGAAATAATGAGGGTAAGTGGTAGTTTAGAGGAAAGGGGGCAATCATTTTGAAGGCTGGAACTTGGCAAAAATGGAGTGCCGTTCTCATCAGGCACTTGCGGAGATGAAGTAGTAAATGGAGCAGCAAGCTCGCTCTTCTCTTGGAGTTTGCATGTCTGGTTGTGGCTCTGCGTTCCTGGAGTCAATAAAGAATGCAGTCTTTCTACCACCCCCGTGACTGTAAATGCCAGTAAACTTTGAGTTTAAATGCAGTGAGGGTTGACGTGAGGGTGTTAAAACAATTGTTAAAAATCAGAGCAACAGGAATTAAACTCACGGCAACCTGTGATGTTGCGCTCCTAGATTGCAAAGATCTAGTAAGTCTACCTTGGCAGAATAAATAAATGAAAGACTAATGCCATTTAACTTTTCTTTGGTGTGTTTGTTTAAAGAGTGAAAAAGATGAAAAAGAAGAAATATTGAAGGCTTTCAAATTATTTGATGATGATGATACAGGAAGCATAACACTAAGTAATATCAAGAGGGTTGCTAAGGAACTAGGAGAAAACTTAAAAGACAATGAACTTCAGGTAAATTTTGCTTTTTTGTGGTTGTATAGAACTCGATAAATGTGCGTTATTATAGTAATATTCTTTCTTTAGCTGTGCTCTTAAATACACTTGATTTTAAGTATGTAACTGAATACTTGTGTATTCAGTATATCGATCTTTTAAATAATTTCCTATCTGTACATTGTATTTTACAGGAGATGCTTGATGAAGCTGATCGTGATGGCGATGGGGAAATAAATGAGGAAGAATTTTTGAGAATGATGAAAAAGACCAGTCTTTATTAATACTGTTTCTTTGTTCCATTTTGAAAGTTAACGAATTTGTATTTGTTATGTAGTTTCATAATTCAATAGCTGAATATGTTAATTCTCAAATTGTTTAATTATGACAGATTGGCCTTTTGATGGTTATTCCATGTGTCATGTGACGTTTCTATCAATGTATCATTGTTAAAGCTACATCTCAAGAAACAAAGGAAATGGGATGACTTCCTTTAAGGATGACTCTAAGGACAGTGTTAATCTCAACTGCCATTTTTTAAAGCTCCAGGATCCAAAGTCTTAGGACTTTTGTTTTTTAGAGTTTAATGAACTTGGCCCAACATAAATAAATTTTGCAAACACATCATTACATTCCCTATTATTTTCCTTTTATGCAACTTTAAAAATCCTGATGAGCATTTGCTTTTGAATCAGTTATTCAGGTAAAGTATTAAATAAAACTGTCAACTATCTTATTTACTGGTTTTCTTCTAAAACAATTCAAAGCAGTACCATATTATCTATAGTTCCCTATAAGGTTGGCCAGCAAAGGGAGAAAAACCAAAATACCCAATTCACTGCCAACTAGTCGATGCCAACTCGTAGCAGCCCTATAGGGCAGGATAGAACCGCCTCTGAGTTTCTGAGACTGAACACTTGATGGTACTAGAAAGCCCCATCTTTCTCCCAGAAAATGGAGAGGTTAGCATTTATTTTAAGACTTCTATGCTAAGACCCACCTGCTTCCATCCAGTCAATTCTGACTCTCAGGTTTCGGATACTGTAAGTCTTTAAAGAAGCAGACAGCCTCATCTCCATCCTATAGAGTGGCTGGTGGGTTTGAACCACTGATCTTGGAGTTGGCAGCCCAATGCTTATCCCAAAGCACCAGGGACTTCTTTATGTTAGGGCAGGGCTGAGAATTTTACATGTTGACTCGGATAATGCTGTAATAACGTTGGAAGTTGAAGGTATGATTGGCATCATAGGAGAAAAATAAAGTTTACAGAGGTTTTAAAAATTACTTCATTTCCCATATAAACTAAAGTATAGATTCTAAATCCGTTCTCTTATTTCTCATTATGCTGCTCACATGTAGATAAAAGCTTTCAGAATAATGAAAAAGACCTTTTCTCACTCATCTTGTATGGCTCTCTTGTAATTTTAACTTAAATTCATCTCCAAGAAAGAGCCAACCTCTGAAGCGAGTGTCTTTGGAGCAAGAAGGCCAGTGGACAATGCAATTTTAAAGGCTCCACCCTGCATAGCTTCACTCTACTGAAATGAAAACTACAGGTATTTGTTTTATCCACACCAGTTTTTTGTTTTGTTTTTGAAGGATGGAATATCCATATGAACAGTCTTAAGTTTATTTCCCAAATATCCTTATTTTCTAATTGTGTACCTTTTCTTGAAACCAAAAACCCAAACTTACTGCCATCCAGCCAGGTAGACCTGCCTTTGTGAGTTTCCGAGACTGCAACCCTCTCCAAACATCCAGACCACACTCACTGACGTTGAGTCTGCTGACCCATAGCGACCCTATTGCACAGGGTAGAACGGCCCTGTTGTTTTCACAACTGTCTGGAGTAGAACACCTCGGCGTTCTCGCTCCAGTGGTTTCCAACTGCTGACCTTGCAGTTGGCAGCCTGATGCGTAACCACTATGCCACTGGGGCTAGAAAATCTCATCTTTTTCCTGCAGAGAGGCTGGTGTATTTGAACGGCTGAGTTTGGTCTTCTAGTTTAAAAAAAAAAGTACTAAATATCACAACTAAAACTTTAACCTTTAAATTGTCAAAAGATATTTTGAAGTGTGAGATATATACTTAAAGAAGTCCCTGAGTGGTGCGCATGGTTAAGCACTAGGCTACTCATGCTAGGTTGGCAGATCGAGCCCACTCTGGGGCACCTTGGAAGAAAGACCTGCTCCCTGGTGTTTTCTTGGCTGTGATCTTTGATAGCCAGACCAGGCTTGAACCACCAACTTTTAGGTTAGTAGTCAACTGCAAACCATTTGTTCCACACAAGGATCTTTCTGAAAGGTCAGGGCCACTGAAAAAAACCCCATGGGACACAGTTCTACTCTGAAAAGCAGGGAGTCACCGCGAGTCGAAATAGACTCAATGGCAGTTGGATTAATTTACTTAAAAATACACAGGTACAGGTTGAAAAAGCAATCTTTGTACTCAACTGCCATCGAGTCCATGCTGGCTCACAGTGGCCCCCTGTGAATTTCAGAGCCTGTTAACTGTTTACTCGAATAGAAAGCCCAGTCTTTCTCCCTCGGAGCTGCTGGTGCTTCTGAACTGCTGACCATTGGCACTGTGGCCCAACATGTAAGCAGTACATCACCAGGGCTTCGTGGTGGATACACAGACACCAATATATATAATACTTTTACACAACTGATAGCATACTATAGGAGAATTTCCATAAGGCATTCCAGGGCATCTTAAAACCTCCAGCAAAGATCATCTTAATGGCAACATGGCTTTTTTTTTCTTTTTCTGAGATGAGGAACAAGAACATCTCTATTTTACTGTAGTGCTAGCTGATGCAACAGGGTAAGAAACAGAAGAAGGAAAAAAAGATCAGAAAATAAATTTTTATTTGCTGATGATGCATACAGAGAAAAGTCAAAAGCATTTACAGATTGCTAGATATGATGGCACTTAAATGCAAGGAAATACCATTGGATTTTTACAAGGAGTCTTAAGAAGAAAACTTTAAGACACCAACAGCATTAAAATATAAAACGTATGAATATGTAATGAATAAGCACAAGTTGGCTATATCAAAAACACTGAAAGAATACTGAGGAATTAACAAAGGAATGCTCTTGTTTCTAAAACTCTAGGACAGCCGTTCTCAACCTGGGAGTCACGACCACTTTTGGGGGGTCAATGACCCTTTCACGGGGGTCACCTAAGACCATATTTCCGATGGTCTAAAGAACCGAGACACCACTGGTCTATCCGTCTCCAGGCGGGTCTGCCCACATGCAGATACGCCCACATACGGGGTCACTACAACATGAGGAACTGTATTAAAGGGTCTCGGCATTCTGAAGGTTGAGAACCACTGCTCTAGGACAATATAATGAACATGCCAGTCCCCTTATGAAACTATAATGACAGCATAACAAAAATCCTAGGAGGTATTTTTCCATAGAAGGATAATTTGCTTTTAAAATTCGCAAGAAGGACAGGTAAGAGGACTAGTTCACACTAGAGCCATAGTAACTAAAAGCATGTGATGTCTACTAGGAGGAGCAGGAAAGAGCAAGCAGAAAGTCCTGAAACAGACTCAAACATGTCCACATATGTATGCATGTAAGACACAAGTGGCTCTACGTAAGCTGGGCAAACACTTCATCGTAAATGGTTTGGAGTCAAAATATCCTTAATGAATAAGTCATGACCCCTACCCTCACACTGTACACATGAATCGATTCTAGGTGATCGTGGATCTAGGTGTGAAAGACAAAAATATAATGTTCCTAGGAGATAACACAGGCAAATATGTAAGATTCCTAATTTGGACCAGCCCCTCGCCCCCCCAAAAAACACACCCCTAAATATGTAAGATTCCTAATTTGGACCAGCCCCTCACCCCCCCAAAAAAAAACACCCCCAAATAATAATTAAAAAACACTAACTCTGAAGGAAAACATTGTGAAAGTGACTTATAATTAAGAATTTCTCCTCACCTAAGTGAAAACACAAGCTACAAGGTATGAACATATTTTTAATAAATACATCTGATTGTATTTGTTTAGAGCTTAATAAAAAACAGTATAAAATTAGCAGAATAAAGACCAGTAGTCATTGTTAAAATAACACCTTCAAATTGTAAGTTAGGTGAGGGTTTACATTCAGATCATCAACTTTGAACTCAACAGTTTAAACTACTAACCAACCCCCAACAGTTCACCTTTCACCTGCCCCTTGATTTCTCCTGCTTGAGGACCACTAGCTTCCAGTTCCCCCACATTAACACCATCGACAGTCCAGCCCATTGCATTATTGTCCCTTACTTGCCCTCTCCGGCCTCCTTGGCAATCTCCAAGGTCTGTTCCCTTTGGTATGAACGTCTTTATTTTGTTACCCCCGCTCCCATAACATTGGTCTCAGATCATATGTGTCCTTCTGTGATGAACGAGTTGTACCCAGCATGATGTTTGTCAGGTCCATCCATGCCAGGAGGTGCTCTGTGGTTTCAGCCTTCTTTTATTTTAGCATGCATTATATTCCACTGTGTGTACACCAGAGTTTCTTTCTTTTAAACAATTTTATGGTATAGTATGCACATAGGCTACATTTCAATAGTTCCATCACATCAAGAAGAGTTGTACAGGCATCACCACAATCAGTTTTACAACGGTCCTTCATTCTTGTGCTCATCGTTATTAGCTCTCCATTTCCTCCCAGCGTCCCCTCAAGGAACCATTGATCCAGTGACTGTGTTTATAGATTTACATGTCCTAGATTTCATATGCAGAAAAACATTTCTAAAAAGAAAACTCACAGCAATAACAAAGTAAGATAAAAAAAACCTCAATTGAAAAGAGTAGAAAAAGTTAAAAAGTACAACAAACAAAATGGGTCAAAAAAGAAGATCAAATGATAAAGTGTTACATTTTAATGTAGCTATGAGGGGATAACCCCTCCAAAATGGAATTGTTTTCAAAGCTATGTATTTAATGTTGTTGTTTTGTGTGTGTGTTTTTTTTTACAAAACAACCATATCACCTTAAAAGTACTCTCCATTACACTTAAAACATTTGTCAAATCTGCAATTCTATTCTTGGGAACATTTTTCAAACTCATCTCTTTGGATGGCTGATGGCACCTCCCTAGTTTTTTTCTTCATCTCTTCTATGTCATCAATTTGCCATCCTTTCATGTCCCTCTTCATCCTCAGAAATAAAAAGAAGTTGCATAGAGCGAGGTCAGGTGAGTAAGGGATGTGGGGCAAGAGAGGCATGTTGATTTTTGCCCAAAACTGGTGCACTGAGGTGGCTTTGTGAGCAGGTGCATTGTCATGGTGGCAAAAGCAGTCCCCCATCTGCCACAAATCAGGCCTTTTTTGGTCACACACTGTTAAGCAATCTGTTCAGAACCTCTGAATAGAAAGCTCGATTAACAGTCTGACCTGGTAGAATGAACTCCAAATGCACTATCCCCCTCACATCAAAAAAAGAAATGAGCATTGTCTCAATCTTTGATTTCACCTGACGAGTTTTTTGGGGGTGGGGGGATGATGGTATCTTCATTTGCTTTAGGGGTCAAAAGAATAGCACCATGTCTTGTCACCAGTAATGACCTTGGGGGAAAGGTCTGGGTCGCTTCAGAGCTGTTCTTTCAGAGCACGGCATGCTTCCAGTCGACGCTCTTTTTCCCAATCAGTCACAACCTGAGGCACAAAAATTCCAGCGACTCTTCTAATTCCCAAATCTTCCATTAAAATTTGCTGAACCAAGCTCCAAGATAGTCCAGAAACGTCCCCATCTCTTCAATGGTCCATCGTTGGTCTTCAAGCACAAGTGCATGAATTTCGTGGACATTTTTGTCTGTTTGGGAAGTTGAAGGACGTCCAGAACAAGGTTTGTCATCAATGAACATTTCACTTTTTTGATATGAGAATGCCGCTAGTACCCTTGAGTTTTTCCCATAGCGCTATCATTATAAACTGTGGTCAACATCACAACAGTTTCTGAGGCACTTTTTCCAAGCAGGAAACAAAATTTCACAGCGAAACACTGTTCTCTTAAATCGGCCATCCCAAAAATGAGGTTGGAGGGAAATTGCTTTTATGAAAAATTCACTGTGACCAGAGAAAACCTTCTCAGGTGACACCACTGGGTGCCCTAACTCAGAGCAAGTTGATAGATGCTCACCTAGTGGGAAAAATGCATACTATGGAAGCTCTGCCCAGCAGAGCTTTT
>NW_022103911.1:588873-593657 GCF_000313985.2 Echinops telfairi | reverse complement strand
AGGCTCACAGAGCCATTTATTTCTCCGCCCTTCAATTAATCCCACTTGTGTTTATCAGCCAGGCTGGCACAATAAACTAACTATCTCAGTATGTTAGAGAACATTGTCAGCCATCCCCTTTGGGAATCATTGCCTCTGTCAATGAGTCAATGCCAATCCATAGCGACACATAGCAACCCTATTTCCAAGAGTGCAAATCTCTACAGGAGTAGAAACCTCATCTTTCTCCTGCAGAGCAGGCTGTGGTTCTGAATTGCTGAACTTGCAGTTAGCAGTCCAGTGAGTAACCACTATGCATTAAAAGTGTCATTAGGTTAGCCAATAGTGTAGAATTTAATACATTGTTGAGAAAAAGATATTATATGAATATCGGCCAGCTATCAACTGCAATACATGACTTGTTGATTCGTACAAATACACTCTTACGTGACTGGACACTATTTACAGAAACAATGGACAAAACTTTTAATGATATTCATTCACAATGGGAGAACCACACCTATGAGATCAATACACGTCACGATGCTGCAAGGAGGCATAGAATAGTAAATATATGGTACTTCCGGGTCATCATTCTCTGGGCACCCTCAAGACAAGAGATTCGAACCAAAGTCCAGTGTCCACCAGTTCTACGCTCTTGGGCTAGCAGTCCTCTGTTTCTTCTCACACTAGGGAGGTTCAGCCTTAAGTCCAAGGGCTGCAGGTTGTATTATATTAGATACTAGTTCTTGTCTGCTGTGTCTGGGTGGCAAAGTTGGTTCAAATGGTTGGAAGTTCAAGTCCATCCAAAAAGGGGGTGGGTGGGTGGTGGAAACAGTCACTGAAAAGCTGGTAGAGTACATTCGTACTGTGATACAAGGAGCTGCCAGGAGTTGAATCAACTCAATAGGTTACATGTTTGTTTGTTTTTTAACTTTAACAGTTCGGTTAACATACAATTCACATATCTAAGGTTCAATAGTTTGAACATATAAAAGAGGTGTGCAATCATCACCGTAATTAACTTTAGAACATTTTCTTCTTTATATTTTTTAAATGAAAGAGTAGATTTAAGTGTTTGTAAATTCAGTAGTAAGAGTTGTGTTGTGGCCACAACAAGTCAGACAAGCAGAGAGCTGGAATAGCAGAGACTGATCCTCCATGGTGACAAAACTGTAACTTGATCTCCAAATTCCTTTCCAAATAATTTCCCCTTACTTTTTAAACCGAGTGCTCATTTTAACCTGTTTCGTTTAACACATAGTTGTATATCTGTTAAATAAATACAAGAGCGAAGTACAGTTATCCCCACGATGTGTTATAAGATGTGCCATCTTCATTAAGAGTCGGAATTGACTCATGACACATTTGTTTATTTTTGATAGATCCTTCCGCTTTACCAATTAGAATGAAGTTGGTCACAGATAATGAAACACAGAGGGCCCCCACTAGGGGGCGTTGAGGTCTTGTCGCAATTTGATGAATGAAGATGTGGTTGCTTTATGCTTATTTTCATAGTTTGACATAAAGGATCAAAAAAGAGAAAAGTTAAAGGTGTTATTTATCCAATATAATTTTGGGGGAAATGTCTAGAAATAGTGAATTCTTTAACTCACTTTCTTGGTAACTAATTACTAATTACTTTAATTAAAAGTCATTAATTTAACTTAAAACCACATCTGATGGTACTCATCGACTTATCAGGCAATTGAAGATGGTTGAACACTTTGCTCTGTATATACGAGGTAGAAATTAAATTAGTGCGTATCACAGCGGCTTAAAAGGGGCTCACCAACCACTATAGGCATCCTCCAGGGAAGAAGGTGATTAAGAAGGAGGTAAAAGAGATGTTTATTTGTAACTCACTATATCTATACATGTTCTGAATTTTTATAAGTATACATTTTATAATCTAAGAAGTAAAAGTTTCCGTTGCATTTAAACATCTGTTAGGAAGCTAATATAAAAATGGATATACAATACATTTCCAATTTTATATAGTTTTCCTGAAAATGAATAAACATAGTACCCAAATGATGGTAGTAAGCATTTGTAATGCTAAAAACAACATCAAAAGGGGGCATGGGAGTTTGTTATACTAAATATGTTAGAGACTCGAGTTTCATAATACATATGTGCATATAGCCTCTGAGAAGTTTGTCAAAAAAGGAAAGTATTTAATTTTGTCTAACTCAAACATCCCAATTTAATTAACTATTGAGCACTTTTCCCCTCTCTTTACACTTGTCAAAAAAGTTAATGACACAGTTTTATTGAACACCATTTGGGAAAAACTGACATAAAGAGAAGTAACTGTATATAAACAAAGAAATAAATTATGTTCTGGAATTAAGGTCCTTTTTATTTATGTTAAGCTGTGCCATATTACATAATTTCATTCTGTCTTTTCCTAAGATACCTATTGCTTCTCTTGTTTATACAAGTAGAACACACTCGGACTATATCTGTAAAAATGGCTTGGGGTCATGCCTGAACTCCTCCAGCTTTACAAGGGGAAGGAAGAGAGTCACCATCATCAGTCTGGGACTAATTGCTATGAGATAGAGGTTAGATATGCCTCCACTGTCCAACTCTTTTATGACACCTACTCACTCCCCTCTAAAGGCACCCTACTTTTCTGCTAGGTTTGATTATCCATTGCAGTGGCCTAACTAGAACTAACAAATAATACTTAAAATTATGGGTTTTATTAGGGAAGTTAACATGTTATAATTCAGCATCAGAAATGTTAAGGATGCAGTTCTTTGGTTCTCAGAAGCTAGTCTCAGCTATGCTCATAACCATGCCTCCCTCTGGTCCTCAGACTCTCAGCCATGTGACCCCTTGGCTTCTGCCTTGCTCATGAAAGTGTTACAAAGCTCCTTTAGCATTGCTGATAAACGCCCAAAAGGTGCCTGACTGAAATCAAGTCTCCTACGCAAAGGCATTCAGCTTTATTCATTTATTGGGCCAGGAAACTAACTGCTATCCTGCACTGTTGTGGCTGCCCTACCACTCCTCTCTGCTCCTCTGGTATCATGGCTCGGTCTCCTGGATTAAAGAGGTTCAGCCTAAGGATCTGGGATCCAAAGGATGTGTTCCAGTCCTGCTCTTCTTTCTCTGTGGCAGCGAAACCCTCAATCTTCCTCTGAGATGGCTTATGGTTTACCTAGGGGGATGGCAAATGTAACCAAGCCCACATTAGAGTTTTATGCACCCTATTACCTAATTCTACCCTGTCATTTGATGGGAGAGGCAAAGACTGATTAGAAGAGCCCTATTAAGTAGATTCACAGTACCACTGTATCTTAAACAAACCTATTATAGAGCCAATTAACCAATTGTTGTTGATTCAATTCCAATATGTGCTGACCCCGTTTTTATCAGAGTAGAACTTGGCTCCATCGAATGAAATATATAAAGAGCCATTTAGTAAAAATCGATAAATGTTAGTCATTCATAAGCCATTCCCGAGCTGCTGTCTCCTGGTGGGTATTTTATGGTGGAATGCGGTAAGTGTCGAGGCCGTCAAGCTTTCACGGCTAACACAATCCAAAGGGCACTATTGTTCTTGCTCAAAAGACTAGAGTTAAGACATCCGCATAGGGGAGTACCCTAGAAGACACCTAGTACACAATTATTTTACAAAGCATGTCGAGAAGAAAGCACACTCATTAGGAATACTACTTACCAATGTCATATTTTACATGAACCTTGAGAAACCAGGTAAGCAGTTGATGAAACCGTTATAAACGTATTAGTAGACAGACCTTTTCTCTGTCTTTTTACTGATAGCTGCTAGGCATGTCTGCGTATTCATCAGTGTTTGTCTGTGTGTTCAGGTGCACGATTAATATCAGCC
This sequence comes from Echinops telfairi, assembly GCF_000313985.2. Taxonomy (NCBI): domain Eukaryota; kingdom Metazoa; phylum Chordata; class Mammalia; order Afrosoricida; family Tenrecidae; genus Echinops; species Echinops telfairi. The sequence goes on along the minus strand of NW_022103911.1, from coordinate 589,816 downwards.
CTTTCCTGTAGCAGTACGTGGTTGTTAGCTGCTGCCGGGTCGGCTCCAACCCAGAGTGACCCTGTGCACAACAGAACGAAACGCTGCCTGGCCCTGCGCCATCCTGAAAATTGTTGCCATGCCTGAGCCCCTTGATGCAGCCACTGTGTCAGTGCATCCGTCCGTGAGGGCCTTCCTCTTGTGCGCTGCCCCTCCACTTTACCAAGTGTGATGTCCTTCTCCAGGGCCTGGTCTCTCCCGTTAGCAAGTCTAAAGTATGCAAGATGAAGTCTTGGCAACCTTGCCACTAAGGAGCACGCTGGTCTTACTTGTTCCAAGACAGATCTGTTTGCCATTTTAGTAGTCCATAGTACTTTCAATATTCTACTCCAGCATCCCACAATGAAAATGAATGGATTCTTCTACAGTTTTTAGTCAATGTCCAACTTCCACATGTTTTTGATGCAACTGAGAATACCATGGCTTGGGTCAGGCTCTCCTTAGCCCTCAAAGAAACATCTTTGCTCTTCAATCCTCTAAAGAGGTCTTGTGCAGCAGATTTAACGAATGCAATACATCTTTTGATGTATTGGTGTGGATCCAAGTAAGACAAAATCCTTGACAACTTCAACCTTTTCTCCATTTATCATGCTGTTACCTATTGGTCCAATTGTGAGGATTTTGGTCTTACCATGAGTTGTAATCCATATAGAAGGCTACAATCTTGATCTTCATTATCAAGGGCTGCAATTCCTCTTCACTTTCAGCCAGCAAGGTTGTGTTTTCTGCATATTGTAGGTTGTTAATAAGCCTTCCTCCAATTCTGATACCATACTGTTCTTCATATAATCCAGCTTTTCTGATGATTGCTCAGCATATAGATTGAACAAGTGTGGTGAAAGGATGCAATCCTGATGCACATCTTTCCTGTTTTAAAACCATGAAGCATTCCCTTGTTGTATTT
>NW_022103911.1:571651-586574 GCF_000313985.2 Echinops telfairi | reverse complement strand
TGTTTTCTCCTCTAGACTAGGTGCTATAATCATGTCACACCTAACTTCTCTGGGTTTCGATGGCAACATATATAAAAGTTGGCAAAGAAAACATTACCTCTCTGAAGTGTTCTGAGACTACCAGAAATCAGGTGATGAAAATTAAAAACATCTTTTGTTTATGAAATACCTGAAACCTTCAGAAACTCATTTTACTCATCACCTAGATTTACAAGGGGACTTTGAAAAGTTCATGGAAATATCCCTACCCCATAAGAGATGCTAATTATTTATTCATAAGGTACAAATCTCCTTTATTAATAAGAAATAAAACATGACAGATATGGATAAAGTTACCCCCTTATTCTCACTATCATTTTCTCTTGTTTTCTCAAAAGTAGTGCTATTTCCAGGCATATTTTTATACTATTGAAATGCAAGTATATATCCTTAAAAATGTAAACTTCTTGGGGAAGGGAGGGAAAAAATGAGGAGCTGATACCAAGGGCTCAAGTAGAAAGAAAATGCTTTGACACAATGGATGAATGTATGGAATGTGATAAGAGCTGTAAGAGGCCCCAATAGACATATTTAATTTAAAAAAATGTAAACTTCTGTTTTGTGTATTCTCAAATTTTACGTAAATGATAGCAGGTCTGACTGTTTACTTGTCATATATTTGAGTTCATACACTTGATATGCTTATATATTTCATTTCAGTTGCTCTACAGAATTTCAATATATCAACAAGTCATTTATTTCTCTATAGTAAGTAAGATCGCTTCCCTAATTTTACTATTAGGAATGAGCATTGTTATATTTTTCTTGTACATTCATCAGAGCTTTTTAGGATAGCCAACTAGAAGTAAAATTGCTAGGTTATATGGAATGTGTATCTTTAACTTTTCTAGGAATTGCCAAATTGCTCTCCAAATTGATTGTTACACAGTCATCAGCAACGATAATAGACAGCAAGAAATTTTCTACTCTCCTTTGAACGAACTGGCCTCTTTTCTTCTTTAATTCCACTAAGAAAAACACTGACCCCACTTAATCTAGTATAGTCTCACTAGGGAGTCAGTGATGTGGAATCATAGCTCTGTGGGTTCACACTAGTGGCTGGAATTCTTTCCCAGAGAATGCAGATTCCAAGTGATGCTAAGGAAATGTTCGGTCTGTTGCTATTGAGGCTCACAGCTGTGAAAAGCCAGAGATCTTTGACATTCACAATGGTTTCCTTTCTCCAAACCTGTAAAACCAAGATCACTGCCATTGAGTTGATTCCAGCTCACAGAGACCCCATACCTCAGAATAAAACTGTAGCTTTACTTTTCTGTCAACAAGTGGTTGACGGCTTTGAACTGCTGACCTTGAGGTTAGCATGCCAGCTCCTGACCCACGATGTCAATTTAAGTTGTCCTTAGAGTTGATTAAATGCCCTTTGGTCACATTCACTGTGTCACTCCCTTCCTTTCAATTTAGCATTAGGTTTTATGATTTCTCTAACACTCGAGAAGTATATGTTTCTGATTCTTGGGGTACAACTGTTAAGCGCTTGGCTGCTAACAGAAAATGTGGTGGTCAGAACCCACCCTGGTGTTCTTAGGAGAAAGGCCAAACCATCTGTTCTGTAAAGATTTAAATCAGCTGAACCTTCTGAGTCAGTGAGGGATGCTTTGAGTCAGGATCCAAACAACAACATCAATGTGATTCCTCCTTACTCACTCATGAGGAAGTTATGCTTGCCCTCCAAGATACTTGACTTTGAATGGAAATGAGTCTGCTTAGAAAAAGAGATGATTTCTTATGTTCCAATCATGCAGACAGTCTCTGAATCAAAAGGGATTTTTCAGGGTGAGCTAACCTATTTCCCTTCCCTTATGTGTCACCAATTTTCTGGAAACTCTTATCAGGTTAAACTTCACTCTGAGAGGTTCTGTGACAGCTCAATCACATTCTCCCCAGGATCCCATTCTGAAGCCAGAAAGGTGATAATATTTGTCACACTCGTTTGCATGACAACAGTCTTTAGGCCAAATGGAGGATTATTATTTCACGGTAGGACCCAGGAAAAGAAGAAACTGAGTGGTGAGGAAAACCCCATTTAGTCAGAAACAATTTCTAGGAGGTTAACAGTTTTGAAAAATTAATAGAAAAATCGCAAGCCATATCTTCATGCAGTTGCTTTTTAAAATTGTCTGATTGGTCTTAATAAGGGAGTTTTACATTTGTGCGTCATCATGAATCCCTTCCCCTTTTGCTGACCCTCGTCTTTCTGTGTCAGTATATTCATTCCTTGTTCTTTTCACTATAACCTGATGCCGCCACAACACAGCAGGAACTGGGAACTATTAAAAAATGAGAATATGCAAACCACTTCTGAATAATCTTGCACATCGATGAGACTCTCTGATATGTAAGCCAGCAGATGCCCATTCAAGTCTTGCTGTAAACAAAGAGAGACTGTTCGGTGAGCAGGAGTCTAGATGGGCCATCTTTCCATTCTTCCTTAAAGAATCGTCAATTCTTTCCTTAATTTCTGTTTCCTAGGAATTAATTTTTCTGTATGCAAAGGAGCTAGGACTTAGAAAATAAATACAATATGGCAAACAGTTATCTTTTTTTTTTTTTCACCAACTTTTGAAACAGAATTTATTATTTGGTGAACATACGATCCACAGCACCCAATGCAGGAATCAGAGAATCAGTTACATGGGAAGATCGTAGTTGTGTGACCAAAGTTGTATGAGTCCCTAATAAAACAATTTTTTAAAAAAGATCATAGTTGCGGGCCATATTTTGGAAATGGTAAGCTATTTGACTTTCAAGTGAGAAATTACATAAAAATATTGTGATCGACACTGCTCGAAGGTAACACACAGTACTGAGACCATAGAACTCTCCATTTTTATGGCAATTAGTCGTCAGGGGGAAAAAACACCACCAAACGCAATGATCAATATATATGTACCGAGATTTGGTTCCTGATAAACACCCAGATGATAACACCAGGTCTACTCAGCCCACTGATAAAAGTTGGCAGTTATCATTTTTATAATAGTTACTAGATCATGACATTCCTTTCTATGATCACTATTCTTACTTATATGCTGACTCATAGTAACCTTATAGGAGGGTAGAACTGCCCCTGTGAGTTTCTGAGACTGACCCTATAGAAACGCCTGGCTGTCTCTGGAAGAGTGATGTGTGGTGTCAAACTGCTGACCTTGCAGTTAGCAGCCCAACTCGTAACCCGTATGCCATCGGGAAAAGGTAATAAGAGAAATTTACTGTGATTTATAATAACAACAGTCTTGACATGATTATAAAAGAAAAAACACACTGTGTATTTTGGGCATGTGATCAGAAGAGACCAGTTGATGGAAAAGGACACTACACTTAGTAAAGTAGAGGGGCAGCGGAAAAAGGAAGATTCTTGATGAGATGTATTGATACACTGTCTGCAGCACTGGGCTCAAACGTACTAGCAATCACTCCTTCTCCGTTCTGGTGGTGTTTGCTTCTATTGGAACTAACTCAGCTACAGCTAACAACAACAGCAAATGCTACAATTTCTAATGAACTAAGTAAAACAAAAATGGCAGTTTTACGCTATGCTCCCTTGCTTTCATATTCTAATAATGCTCTCCAGGCTTCAATTACAGCAAAGTAAATCCAAGCCCCTTGGAGTTACTGAACTCAGTGCTTACAGTTATTCTAAGAAACTCAGTCATTGAAAAAAAAATTGCTATCACTAAAGATCAATCAAAAGACACACTCTAAACCAGAGAGCCACAGGTTAGCCTATTCTTAGCATCCTTGACAAAAGAGCCTGGGTTTCCAAGTGGCCCCCAGACTAGGCAACTTAGGGGATTTTTCTGTTTTCCTTTGTCCTGAGAGCCCACTGTGTCTAAGGTCCCGATTTTCTATTAAGTTGAAGACAATGGTTGCCACTCTTCAAAAAGCAATATAAAAATATCAGCTCTTTTCCCTTCAAAGAAAACCTGCTTTTTAATCCTGGCCTGTTATCTGGATGTCTAATAGTTACTTAAAAAATAAACAAAAAACAACAACTGTGATATAAATCCATCATGAAGCCCTGGCAGCACTTACTCATCTATGCCAGGACATTTGGAAGACAGCTACTTGGCCAACTGACTGGAAGGGCTTGTATTTGTACCCAGTCCATAGAGTGGTGACCTGACAGAATGCTAAAATTATAGAAAAACATCATCGATGTCACATGCAAGTAAAATTTTGCCGAAGAGCATGCAGCAACAGTTGCAGCAGTACATTGGGAGCTGCCAGCAGTTCAGGCCGGATTCAGAAGAGGATGTGGAACAAGGGATATCATTGCCGATATCAGATGGAACTCGGCTCAAAGCAGAGAATACCAGAAATCTGTTTACTTGTGCTTTATTGATTATGTTAAGACATTCAACTATGTGGACCATAACAAACTATGGATACCTTGAGAAAATTGGAATTCCAGAACACTTCACTGTGAAACTTATACATGGATCAAGAGGCAGTTGTGCAAACAGAACAATGAAATACTGCATGATTTAAAATCAAGAAAGGTGTGTAACAGGGTTGTATCCTCTCAACATACTTATTCAATTTGTGTGCTGAACAAATGATCAGAGAAGCTGGATTATATAAAGAAGAATGCATCATCAGTACTGGAGGAAGGCTTGTTAACCTGTGATATGCAAATGACACAACCTTGCTTGCTTAAAGTGAGGAGGACTTGAAGCCCTTGCCAAGGAAGGCTAAGAACTGTAGCCTTCAGTATGGACTACAGCTCAGTGCAAAGAAAATGAAAATCCTCACAACTAGATCAATAGGTGACATCACAATAATGGAGACAAAATTCAAGTTGTCAAGAATTTTGTCTTCCTTGCACCCACAATCAACGCTCATGGAAGAGTGGTTGCGACATCAAATGATGCGTTGCATTGGGGATATGTGCTGCACAAGACTTCCTGAAGTGTGGAAAAGCAAGTATGTTACTTTGAGGACCAGATGCACTTGAACCAAGCCCAAGTATTTTAAATCACCTCATATGATGTGAAAGTGGAACGTCGAATAAGGAAGAAGAATGTATGCATTTGAATTCTGGTGCCGCATAATTGAAGATTATGGAGATCTGTCTTGGAAGAAGTACAGTCAGAATGCTCCTTCAAGGCAAGGATGATCAGGCTTGGTCTAACCTACTTCGGACATTTTAACGGAGGAGACTAGCACCTGACAAAGGATATCATGCCTGGGAAAGTACAGGGGCAGCAAAAAAGAGGAAGACTGAACAAGATGGATTGACACAGTGGCTGTAGCAATGGTGAGAACAATAGCGAGAATGCTGCAGGACTGGGCAGCGTGTTCTGGTGCCCACGGGTCCACAGGAGCCAGAATAGATTCAATGGTACCCAAAATGGCAACAGCATCTCTAAAGGAAAATGTTCATACATCGCAGACTCTAGATTCTAGGTTATAATGTTAGTTTTCCATTTTACATAAACTTCTATTCCATAGCAACTTGAGCAGACAGCAGAAATAAGGGAGCTTCTTCAAAGGACCTGGTGACCTTAAGCAGACAGCTTATCCCAGTGTCACCAAACAGGACTCCTCACATCCGGTCAACATTTTGGAACTTTGCTGTTATAATTGTAGCTATTCTTGTGTTATCTCTGGTGGTGTACTAGCTATTCTTGTGTTATCTCTGGTGGTGTACTGGTTAAGTGTTCGATTGTGAGCCGCATGGTTGGCAGTTCAAAACCACCCAGAGCTCGGTGGGAGAAAGACTGGATTTTCTACTCCTGTAAATAGTTACAGTCTCAGAAACGCAGAGGGGGTTGCTGTGAGTCAGCATTGACAGTGGAGTTGGGTTTTAGATTCTTATGTTGTAACTCTGCTTAATTTTTGTGAACTTTTCCCTAGTAGTTTGTTCTAAAAAGAATAAAGTTTAGATTTTATACTTTTAATTTATTTTACTTAATCATACCTTTACTCCTATTAACTCTCTCTCTTACTCCTCTTTACCTTCCTTCTTGCCCGGATTCTGTGTCAAGCTCTGGGCTTGGTGGCCTGCTGGCTGTGGGAGCTGTGGCAGCCTGCTATGTTCCTTGTTGACCTGGATCCACACAACTCGGCCCTCACTGACGTGTGATCTTTCTGCTTTATTGGTCAGCAGCTGCATGAGTCTGGAACAGGCACCATCTCGCCTCTGACCCAGGCACATGAGTTAGACTGGGCTGGGCTGCTTCCTTAATATAAATTTTTCTCATATATATATATATATATGAATATACACATATATATGTACAAAAGAATATATATATATATATGAATATACACATATATATGTACAAGAGAATATATATATACAAAGGAACATATATACAAAAGAATATAAATGAATGAATATATATGAAACAGAATATATACATGGAACTATATATATGTATGTGTGTGTATATATACATATACACACACACACACACACACACACACACACACACACACATATATATATATTCTGGTTTTGTTTCTCTAGAAAACAGCCTAACACAGGTGTAGACACAGCAAGGATCAGAGAATTGGAGCCAATGATGCAACCCACTACAAGGATCATTGACTCAATAAACTTAAAGAAGATACTGATTTGTGTCTGGTGTGTCTGGGTGGTGTAGTTGGTTCAAATGGTTGGAGGTTTAAGTCCATTCAGAGGTGCCCCAGAGGAGAAAAAGTCAGGCACTGAAAGCCTAGAGGAGCACAGTCCTATTGCAAACACTCAAGGAATTGCCACGCGTTGGAATTAACTCAGCAGGTTATTCGCCTATAATTCACATATCATACAGTTCAACAGTTAAAACAATAAGAGAATTGTGCAATCATCATCATAATCAATTTTAGAACATTTTCTTCTTCCTTGTACTCATTATCACTCCTCTCCATAACCCCAAGAAACTATTAATCCAGTCTCAATAAATTTACCCATCTGAATTTCATATAGAGAAAATCATAAGGCAAACAAACACACACACACTAATAACAAAATAAAACAGAAAAACTTCAGTGCGAGCTCACATGTACGTATGTATGTCCTTGGTCCACTTTAGAGACATCTTTATCCTTGTATTGGGGAACTCATTCTTATAGGACAAATGATAATCCTTTTGAGAGTACCATTAATTTAGCCAATGCTTTGGAATTTCAAATACTGTTTAGCAAAGGAAAGTATACATGTATAGGACAGCTCTTTAGACCAAAATACATGGATGTACAGATAACTCAGGGGACTGGACACTATAGCAAACTATGAGGGCTGGCAATAGGGCAGAACTTTCACTAACACTCATTCACAAAGGCAGAAGCAGTCCTGCTAGACTAAACCATGTCATAAAAAAATAGAGAGTACCCTCAAAGCAAGAGATCCAAAATGAAGTCCAATGCCCTCCAAATACATAACCTTGGGATAGTTGTCATTTGCTCCGTCTCACATTAGGGCCTTTCAACTTCAAGTTCGAGAAAGTATTTCAGTTCCTTAAATCTGCTATGTGTGAGTTGAAAGTCAAGTCCAGTTCATTTAGCAGGGTTTTCAAATCAGAGCCTTCTGGCGTGGCCTAAGAAGAATGCTGTGAAAGGACAGACTCTACAGTCTTCATTGTCTATAGCATGCAGCCTGATATAACCACCTTCTCAAAGACAGACCTACCTTGTGCTTCACCCCTGGACTTGAATTTCCATTAAGGTTCACTGACCACCCTTGTAGGAGTGTCCCAGTATGTTATTTCTTCATTCAAGTGTCTGTGCAGGGAGTAAGGATTGGGAAAAGGAGGGCAGAGAGAGCTTTTGAGCGTAACAGCGTTACGACAATGTCTAAACTTCACATTTAAAGACTCAAGATGCCCTTGAATTTCCCCACTCCTATCTTGGCAGTTGTGTTAGATAACGCCCCATCCACCTTTTCCACTAGTATTGGCTCTCCTAACAACAGAGTGGTCAGCATTCACAATTTTTAGCCTATTTGGGCTATGCCTATTGTTACTGGTTGCTGTCGAGTCAAAAGTACTGCCCGATCCTGCACCAGCCTCATGATTGTTGCCGTGTCTGAGCTCATTGTGGTGGCCACTGTGACAATCCATCCCATGGAGGATCTTCCTTTTTTAAATGACCATCACCAAATGCGATGTCCTTTGCAGGCGCTGCTCCTTCCACAGGATACAGAGTTTCACAATCTTCTCTTCTCAGGATGTTCTCACCGTGCTTCTTCCCAGACTGATTGCTTTGTTCTTTGGGCCTTCCCTGGTACTGTCAATCTTCTTTGCTTGCACCATAGCTCAAAGGCACCAAGTCTTCCACACTCCTTGTCCAGTTTTTGTAGGCATAGGAGGTGACTGAAAACCCCGCGGCTTGGGTCAGGCACACTTTCGTCTTCCGCAGGACAGCCTTGCTGGTCAACACTTTAGAGAGGGGTAGTGAAGCGCAGTGCAATGCGCTGCTTGACTTCTTGACTGTGGCTTTCATGAGTGGTGATTGTGGACCAAAGCAAAATGAAATCCTTGTCAAATTCAATCTTTTCTCCTTTTGTCTATTGGTCCAGTTACGAGTACTTTTGTTTTAATTCTAGAGAGCTGCAGTCCCTACTGAAGGCTGAAGTCCTTGAAAGTGCTGCGGTCCTCCTGGCTTTCAACAAGCAAGGTTGTGTCAGCTGCAGGTTGTTAGTAAGCCTTCTCTAACCCCATACAGCATTCTTCTTCATACAGTCCAGCTTGTCAAATGACTTGCTCAATATGCAGATTGAATAAGTCTGGTTAACATACACTTTCTTAATTTGAAACCATGCTGAATTTCAGAACGCTTCACTGGACTCATGCAGAACTTGTATATGGACCAAGAGGACTTTGGCCACTCTAACTCTGAAATTAATTTTCTCCGGTTCCTTGTGGGTGTCCATCTTTTTGGTGATAGCAGGTGGGGAGCAAGTGAGAGGACCGGAAGCACTTGCTGATGAAAATCAAGGATTTCAGCCTTTATTGTGGATTACAACTCAATGTAAACAAGACCAAATCCCCACAACTTGACCAAGAGGTAACATCATGATAAATGGAGAAATGATAGAAATTGTCAAGGCTTTTGTCTTGCTTGAATCCACAATGAATGCCCATGGACCCACGCTCACCGTTTCAGCAGATCCCTTGGGGAGATTGAAAGTAGGGCTCCTCTTTGTGCAGAGACCTCCATTTAAAAAAGTTTTATTGGGACATAATAGAAATAGCATACCTTTCAAAGTTCAATCCTATCAAGAAGTGTTGTACAGTCATTACCACAATCAATTTTAGAACGTTTCCTTTTTCCTTTTATTCTTTGTTATTGCTTCTCCAATTCCCCCCAACCTACCCAGCTGTACCTCTCAGGAGCCATTAATCCAGTGATCGGGATCTATAGATTCTCTCATCCTGATTTCACATACCAAAAGCATACAAAAACACAAAGCAAAGAGTCAAAATGCTAACAACAATAACAAAATAAAACAGAGAAAATCTCCAGTTGGGAAGAAAACAGAAATCATCAAAAACTAGAACAACTTTAAAATTAGCCAAAAGGGAGATCAAATGATAAGGTGTTAGATTTTAACTTGCTTATAGCTGTCACATTCCACTTTCCAGTGCACATTGTATGAAACAAGGCTACTCACATCCCTGGTCTACGTTCAGAGCGGATTCCCCATTCCCTATTCCCCATTCATCCACCTGGATTTCGCCTTCACTTAAAAAAAAAAATCTCCTAATTTTAGATGTGTCAAAAAGGGGATCAATTTAGCTGTTACATTTCGACCATTCAAATCAGATCTTACATTTTGATCTACTCTAATTGTCTCTACAATACTCTATCTGATGATCAGACTATGGTCAAAGGGAAATCCTTTGACTAGGGTCAGAGGGAAATCACCAGGGATTTAGTCCATGTATAGACTCTGCAAATGGATTTTGGGCTTTTACTGTCATCCATAGCTCACTGACAACCACAATTTAAACTCTGATACCATTCCCACCTTCTGATTGGGAGTATATTATTTACAATCCTTGGGTTATGCAGCCTGGTGTGCTTCTTCCACGTGGATTTAGTTGACATCTCACTTAGGCTGCCTATTTAAAGACATGCCTTTAAGACCCCAGAATCAATTCTGTCTGATAGCTAGGCACCATCAATTTCTTCCCCACACTTTGCTTTAGCACCCATATCTCCAACGATCCCTTCATAAGGGCTATGTCACAAGAAATCATTGCTTTTAGATTGGGACTAGAATGAAGTGTGAGCCTAAAATCCATTCACATATCTATGGTTTATATATGCCTCTGTTTCACCTTAGAGATGTCATTGTCCTTTTATGGTAGAGAGTATTATCAATCATCTCCCTAAAGTATAAGGTCTTTCTGTTGATAGTGTCATTACTTTAGCCAATGGTAAAGGATTTAAAACACAATTGAGAAAATTTAAGTGTATTTTTTAAAGATTAAGATTATTTAAGATTATACACTTAAGATTATTTAAGTGTAGACTTGTTATAAATGGCAATGCATGAATCATTGACTTGTAGAGATTAAATCTTTAAGTGACTGGACACTATTTACCAAAACAATGGAGGTTGGCCATAAGGCAAAACCTTCATTGACAGTGGCAGAACTAGACCTATCAGATTAATACATACCTTAATAAAGTAGGATGAGCCTTGAAGTCCTAAGTATAGGGTAGTCTGAGCACTGCCTGTTCTATACCTTTGGTTTAGCTGTCTTTCACTAGGTAGTTTTGGCCTTAAGTCCATGGCTACAGATAAGTTTGAGGCAGAGCCCAGTTCTCTTAGGTGTGTCCACCTGGAGTTCTTATCAAGTCTTGCTGGTATGGCCTAAGAAGGATGTTGTGCACCTCGAAAACACAAGGTCTAAAGTCCCATTAGTCTATAGCACATGGCCTGGGTCCCTAGTGGCTGAATAGAAACTAGGTCAAATGTACCCCACTAAGAACATAGGACCAAGCCTATCCTTCCCTAGGGTTCCATGAAAGTGTTACTCAGCACCTTCCCTGCTGGGAGGGTGGTCCTCCCCTTTTTTTCTACTAACAGAAACGCACTTGCCTTCTCCATGATGTGTCTGCCCCCTCTCCTCATCTGGACTTGAATTTCTCCTCAAGATCGCTTAGCACTGCGGGAGCAGGGTCGGTTGGTTTGGGGTGCCCTCAGCATGGTTTTGCATGGCAGTAACAAACCGGTCATCTCCCTCTCCCCTGATCTTGAAACTCTGACCTCAGCTCAAGTAACATCTCCTCTGTTGAAGTGGGTTTTAGGAAATACATTTGGAGAAGGTGCTGTATGCTTCTTGGGCACAAGTCAGGCTCTCTCTTTAGGCGAACTTCTCTCTCCCTCTTCTCCTTGTGGCAGGAGAGGGAGGGCCCTCTTTCTCGGTTCAGTCTTTCTGAGAGGAAGCAGAGATGGAAAGGCCGTGGGACTGGTGGTTGGAGCAATGTTGTTGCTTTTAGTCCCATGGGAATCAGGCTGGTTCGAACTGCTGGCAGTCTTTCAAACATGGGGTGCTCACTAGTTCGTGGGGGCTTTTGTCTGGGACCTTAGTAACCGTTGGAAAACAATAGGGAAAATCTTCCTATGGATCCTATTAGGTTAAGAATCAGGCGTGACTTGGTTAAACATGGGGCTCTGCTATTTACTGTTTAGTTGACAATAAGGAGATTATTAGTTTTAAAAATTCATTTTCTTTACCTATAATATGGTGTTACTAATGCCAACCACAGGATTATTCTGATTATAAAATTAATGACTGAAAAAAAATTAATGACTGAAAGAAATTTAGCTTTCATATGAAACAATCATCAGCTATCTTCTCTGACCACACCCTCCTCCATTTCTACCTCTTGCACCTGACTTGCTAACAATATTTGCGTATGTGTATAAAGATGAATATAAATGTATAGGGGTGTCTGTGTATAGAACCCAGCCTTTTGTTATTTTTGCCCCTTGAATACATAAATTATGTTATTGGTGCTGAAAACTGTATTTGGAACATAAATCTTTAACTTTCAGTAGCTAGTCCTAAGTTCTTATATTTTTCAACATGTCATATGTTAGTCAGGGTAACAGATACGGACTTTATACTTCCTGTAGCACATTGTGTAGGTGTATTATTACCAGAAATCCTCCATAATGCTGCCCACTCATTTCGGTCTCTGTTTCTACAGAAATGACGAGGATAAAAGCAAAAAAAGACTGAAACAAAGAAATGTGAGTGTTTTTATGGTTCACCATCAAGAATATCTTTTTAGTTAAAGTGAGACCATTTGGATAAGAATAAACAAATTTAATTAAAAAAGTTTTGATGCTGATTTCTAAATGCAGTAGGGTTTCACCTGATAAAATCTACAAAGCAGAATATTTGTCCTAAAATATTAGCTACTCATAATCAATACTCATGGTTTCATTCATTCAAATATGGGAGATTTAAAAATTCAATAATTTGAGAGTTTTGTAGGTTATCTGAGCTCTATGTTGAGAGAAAGGAGGCATTATTCATTTATTATTTAACAAACAGTTCTTAAGGGTTAAATTACATAGTTAAAGGGCTTATCTTCTCAAATACTTTAACATTTATAGTTCAGATTCTAACAGAGAAGGTCAACAACAAAAAACACTTGTTTCTATTCCAGCACCCTATTTGGCACTCAACATCACCACAATGACCTCTATTATTATTACAAAACTATCTTATGAAATGATTGTCTGTATTTGTCCTACAAGAGGATGTCTACAAGAATGAGTGGAATTTTGATCCATTGCTTCTGAAAATTTCACTTTCTGTAAAATCTACACCATCTTTCCTGACTTGTCACATTAAATAAGTTATGTCTTCTGTAGGTTGCCTTTGGTAGAGACAGTGAGGAAACATACCTGGAATATCTATGCACTTATGAGAGAGAGCGAGAGCAAGAGAGCCTAAAAGTGGTCAGAAGAGTCAGAGTTTTAGAGAGAGAGCATGGGGATATATTGAGAGCTATGACTGAGTTCGATGAATACAATTGACTACAATGGTACTGATATACCATAAAACATTCCATGGTGTTTTTTTTTGAGCAGTTTTATTGGTACTTCATCCATATGTCGTACAACTCAATAATTCAGTCATATCAAGAACAGTGGTACAAGTATTACTACAATAAATTCTAGAACATTTACTTCTTCCTTGTATTCATTACTATTCATGAATTTTTAAAATTTTGGCAAAAAATATATACACAATAAAAGATCCTCCAGCTCATCAACTTTTGCATGTATAATTCAGTGTCATTGATTACAACCCTTTGTGTTGTACAACCATTATTGATATTCTTTTCCAAATTATCTCACAGTCATGAACATAAAGTAATTGCCCCCTAATCCACAATTTTTATACATATGAGTAGAAGATAGCTGAGGGACCTGGAATAATACGCTATTATAATAAGCAGGGTGTCAGACGTGACTAGTGTAGATCTCTTATTTTACTGACGTGGCATATTTAAATTCATTGGTAGAGCTATTTCTAGCCATTGTCTTTGTAGCTTCCACCAAAGGACTGGGTGAGAACCTGCCAGTAAGGTGTGTGGGGCTCTAACGTGGGATTGGTCAGTTTTCTCATCGTGCTGAGTGTCAAAGAAGCCATCTCAGAGGCCGAGCAGGGAATCTCGTGACCATCAGGAAGGAAGAGCCATGGGTGGGGCGCTCCATCCCAGCTCTGAGAAACAAGAGCTTCCGAGGGTGCAGCAGAGGCAGTGGCACAGAGAGCATGAGACAGGGATGGGCGTCCTCTCATGAAATGAGTTAACCTGATGGATTTTGAGCAGGAGGCTGGCTTGCAGAGTGGGGTGCCTTTGGGGAATGTATCAGCACACTTGCCTGAACAGGGCAGAAGCCAAAAGACTGCACGGTGGAGAGACCAAGGGCTCACGAGAAGTGTGCCTGTGGGCATGGCTGAGGACACACACTGCAGACAAAAAAACTGTATCTGTTGCATTTCAGACCCTGAATTGTAACCTGTTATTATCAGCGAATTCTGTGTAGCCACGGCAGAAAGATCATTGAACTCGGCAGAGAAGCGAAGTACCACAGGATTGGTGGTAGAACAGGATAAAGAAGTTCAGAGGGTGGAAGCAGGTCTGACATCTGTCTCAGAAGTTAGCCTTAGGCTGGTGTGGAATTGGATTCTCTTTCCCCCTTGCGTGGTCAGGAGGACAGATACCGCACCTATGCCATTGGCAAGTGATAAGGAATCTTGGGTCTTTATTTAGATCCTTGACTGTGTGTGTGTGTGGGGAGGTGGTGGGGGTGGTGGAGGAAAGACATTAAAAAAGTAAAAGGATGATCTGGATTGAATTTTGTTGTTGGTGCTGTTAGGTTGTATCAAGTAGGTCCTGACTCATAGTGAACATATATCTAACAAAGTTTTCCCTCCAAAATATAGGCTCTGAGTGTGATCTTATGCCGAAACAGGCTAATCAGTGTAGGGTGGACCCTACCTTGTTTTGAAGAGAAAACAGACAGACAGCTATACGGGAAGATTGCTGTAAGAAGGCAGGAAGAGAGACTGAAGCTAAGGAATGCCGAAGATTCCGGGCCACCACCAGAAGCTAAGAGAGTCACTGAGCATATGCTCCACAGAGGAAGGCATCAATACTAGGGGAACCCTGATTTTGAACTTATCATCACCAGAAGTGTGAGATGATACATTTCTATTGTTTAAGCTACATTGTTTGTGGTCTTGTGTTGTGACAGCGCTGGGAAACTAAAACCCTGGATATCTTGTTGAATACACTGGTCCAGGTTAATCTGATTCACTGTCTGAGTTATTTTTATAATTCATCAAGTTGTAGAAAAGTTAAAGCAAAGCAAATTATTCTTTTC
>NW_022103911.1:562033-570862 GCF_000313985.2 Echinops telfairi | reverse complement strand
CTGTTGGGTTCACACCACTGGCCTATAAGTTAGTTTCTGACTGTTTAACCACGGTGCAACACAGCCTCTTTATTAATAGACGAGGCCCAATTGACTATAAAGTATGAGAAAGAAGTTCAGATTCAAAGAGAAATGGAGAGCTTGCTTGTTCTGTCCTAGACGTTTAGATAAAAGGAAAGAGAACAGAGATAAGAAAAGAGAACACGCAACAAACCAATGTAAATTCTAGAAGCACTTGCTATAAAGCCAGTTTCCTAGACACAACTTATTCCTACTGATTCAGCTGATAAATGTGAAACATTTATATATATACCACTTATCTATCAGTTTTGTCATTTTGTGGTGGCTTGTGTGTTGCTATAATGCCAGAAGCTGGGCCACTGTTATTTTAAATACCGTCAGGGTCATTCAAGGTGAACTAGTTTCAGCAGAACTTCCAAACTAATAAGAAACTAGGTAGAAGAAATAGGCTGTCCATTTCTGAAAACCTTGTCAGTAGCAACAGAACATTGTCAGATGTAGTGCCAGAAGATGAGTTCCCTCAGGTTGGAAGGCATTCAAAATACAAGGGAAGAGCTTCCTCCTCAGATAAAGAAAGCCATAGTGATGTAGATGGAGTAAGACTTTTTGAACCTTCATTTTCTGATGGGGCACAACTCCAAAGGAGAAGAAAAATCCATTAATAAACGGAACATGGAATGTATGAACTATGAATCTAGGAATATTAGAACTTGTCAAAAATGAAACGGAATGTATACAGATCAATATTCCAGGCATTGGTGACCTGAAATGGACTGGTATTGGCCACTGTGAATCAGGCAGTCATATGATTTACTATGTTGTAATGACAAATTCAAGAAGAATGGTATCACATATATCATCACAAAGGACATTTCAAGATTTATTGATATACAATGTGTCTGTGATAGGATAATATATGAAAGTCCAGTTACTATAACTATTATTCAAATTTACGCACCAACCATTAAAGCTAGTGATGAAGAAACTGAAGAATTTTACTGTATTCAGTCCAAAATTGATCAAACATGCAATCAAGATACATTGATGATTATTAGTGATTGGAATATTAAAGTTAGAAACAAAGGAATGGGTAGTATTTGGAAAAATGGACTTGGAATGAAGCTGAATATTTCATAGTAGAATTTTACAAGACCAGTGCCTTGTTTGTCACAACATTATCAGTAACTGTACACATGGACCTTGTCAGACACAATACACAGAAATCAAATTGACTACATCTGTGAGAAAAGAAGATGGAGAAGCTTGATATTAGCAGTCAAAGCAAGGCCAAGGTAAACTGGGAAACAGAGCATCGATAGTTCATCTGTAACTTCAGGTTGAAGTTGAAGAACCTAAAAGCAAGTCCTTTAGAGCCAAAACACAACCTTAAATATATCCCATCTGAATTTCGAGAACATCTCAAGAACAGATTTGACACAGTGAACACTAATGACAGAGGATCTGATCAGCTGTGGGAGGACATCAGGGACACCAAACATGAAGAAAACAAAAAGTATTAAAAAGACAAGAAAGAAAAAAATTTCTGATAATAATTTCAACAAATGTACAAATATGCTTGACACAATGGATGGATGTATGGATTGTGATAAGAATTGTACGAGCCCCCAATAAAATGATTTAAAGAAAAATAATATCAAAGTGGATATCAGAAGAGACTCAGAAACTTGCTCTGAAATGTAGAGTAGCTAAGACCAATGCGACCCGCGATGAAGTACAGAGCTGAATAGGGAATCCGGAAAGGCAGCTCCAGGAGACAAAGTACAGCATTACCTAAAATATGCAAAGACCCAAAGTTAGAAAGCCAAGAGAGAAGCACATGCTCAGCATATCTCAAGCTGAAAGAATTGAAGAAAAAAGTCAAGCCTCCAATTTCAATATTGAAGGATTGTATGGGTAAAATATTGAATGAGGCAGGAAATATCAAAAGAAGGTAGAAGGAATACAGAGATATTTTACCAAAATAAATGATTGACATTTGTGTTAAACAGGGTTCTCTAGAGAAACAAAACCAGGACACTTATAGATAGATAGAGCACAAAGGAATATAACAGCTAATTCGTCCACACAGCAGTACAGAGAGCTCAGTTCAACTCACTTGCGTGGAACAGTTAATATACTGGAATTCCTTCATCTCATGAGGGCTGCTGGGTCCAAGGCAATGAAGCAAACTGCTGAGTCTTCCATAGGACAATGCAGGCAGTCTGGCCACAGTCAGTGAACAGCAGGATGGGTTACCAGCAGTCAGCAGTTCAGGAGCTTAGCTAAGCAAGCCTAGATGAGCTATTGAACTCAAGCAATGCAAGACAACAGCATCTGACAGCCTCAAACACAAGCAATGTATACACCAGCAGCATGGCAAAGCAGGTCTTGAAGGAATCTCAAGCTTTCGCAACATGATCAATGGGTTGGCTGTTCCACAGGTAGAGTAGCTGACAAGTTGACGCAGAGAACTAGCTAAAGCAGCTGCACGCAAGAGAGAGAGGGGCGGGGCTTGCTGAGCCATTTATCTTTTTGCCCTCCAATCAAACTGTGACCTATTAATCCCACATTTTCCTATTGGCCAGGTTGGCACAATAAACCTACCTGTCACAACATCCAACCATTTCAAGAGATAAAATAAGATCAAGAACTAATGATATCAGAAAGAAGTAGTTCAGTTGCACTCAAGGCATTAATGAAAAGGAAGGCTCCAGGAATTGATGGAAAACCAACTGAAATGTTTCAAGAAGCTGATGAAGCACTGAAATCTCTCACATATCCACATCACGAAATTTAGAAGACAACCACT
Source organism: Echinops telfairi (assembly GCF_000313985.2). Lineage (NCBI taxonomy): Eukaryota > Metazoa > Chordata > Mammalia > Afrosoricida > Tenrecidae > Echinops > Echinops telfairi. Next base: position 568,032 of record NW_022103911.1, on the reverse strand, counting down.
TGACCAACTATTTGGAAGAAATTCTTATTTATGACAATTCCAAAGATAGGTGACTTAAGAGAATTCAGAAATTATCTAACAATATCATTAGTATCACATGCAAACAATATTTTGCTGAAGATAGTGCAACAACTGTTGCAGCAGTACACTGATAAGGAGCTGCCAGAAATTCAAGGCGGATTCAGATGAAGATGGGGCAGGAGGGATAGCATGGCTGATACCAGATGAAGCTTGACCAGAAGCAGAGAATACAAGAAAACTGTTTGCTCATGCATTATGGACTATGCAAAGCCATTCGATTGTGTGGATCATAACCAACTATGGATGACATTATGAAGAATGAGAATTCCAGGTGACTTCATTGTGCTCATTTGGAGCCTTTTCATGTCCCAAGAGGCAGCCACATAAATAGATCAAAGGAATACAAAATAGTTTAAAATCAGGAAAAGTGTGTATTAAGGTTGTATTTGTATTTCATCGTATTTATATACTGAACTGTATATAAATTTATTATATATATGAATTTGTTCATCTGTATACTGAACAAATTTTAACATGAGAAGCAGGGTCATATGAAGAAGAACATGACATCAGAATTGAAGGGCAACTTATTAAAACCTATGATATGCAGATGACACACACTTGCTTGCTGATATTGAGGAGGACTTGATGCATTTGCTGAGAAAGGACAAAGACTGCAGCCTTTAGTATGGATTACAACTCAATGTCAAGAAGACCGGAATCTCACAACTGGCCCAATAGATAACATGATGATACACAGAGAAAAGATTGAAGCTGTCAAGGATTTAATTGCACTTAGAGTCTGTCAATGCTCATGAAAGCAGAAGTCAAGGCATCAAATGACTTAGTGCATTGAGCAAAACTGCTGCAAAAGACCTCTTTAAAATGTTAAAAATGTTGAAGAGCCAGCAAGCCACTTTGAAGACTAAGGTGTGCCTGAACCAAACTGTGGTATTGCCTCATATGCACGTGAAACCTGAACAAGGAATAAGGAAGATGGCAGAAGCATGGACACAACTCCATATGTAAATGATGGTGCTGGTGAAGGATATAGAAAATATCATCGACTGTCAAAAGGTGCCCTCATGGTGTAGTGGTTACATGTTGGGCTGCTAGGACTTCAAGGACTACAGTTCAAAACTACCAGCTGTTCTTTGGGAGAAAATGAGGCTTTCTACTCTCATAAAAAGTTATAGTCTTAGATATGTTCAGAGACAGTTCCATTCTTTCCTATGGGTTTGCTTTGAGTTGGAATTGATTCAATGGCAGTGAGAGCGAGTGAGCCAAAGGAAAAAGCCAATCTGTCTGGGAAGGAGTACAATCAGAATGCTCTTTAGGCAAGAGGATAGTGAGACTTCAAATACTTTAGACATATTGTCAGGGGAGACCAGTCCCTGAGAAAGGACAACATGCTCAGTAAAGTGGAGGGTTGGTGTAAAATGAAAACCCCCAAAGAGATGTATTGATACAGTGGTTGCAACCATCGGCTCAGACATCACAATGCTTGTGAGAATGGAACAGGACAGGGCAGGCTTTGTTCTGTTGCACACAGGGTTGCTATGACTTGGTGCTGACCTGAGGCACCTAACAACAGTAAATATACATTTTATTTTGAAAGTATTAATTATTTTGAAGATTTTAAAAAAGTTTTATTGGCACATAATCCACATATACAATTCAATTGTTCAATCATATCAAGACAAGTTGTACACTCATTACCACAATCAATTTTAGAATATTTTCTTCTTTATTAGATTCTGTTATTAGGTCCCCATTTCTCCCCAATCTCTTTCTTCAATATGCTTTCCAACATGAGGATAAAATCTCTACAACTCTGATTTAGTTCTCATTTGAAGATGGAGTGGCCCATAGCAAACTCTATCTTGTCTCTGGTGTAATGTCTGCAAACATGAGTGGGTGTAGTTTTGGCAGGATTAGTTGAGATTCCATTCACAGAAACTATTCTGTAGTCCTTGAAGTCCTAGCAGCCCAACATGTAACCACTACACCATGAGGGTGCCTTTTGACAGTCGACGATATTTTCTATCAATTACTTTTGATTGATGCTATTTCTAACAGAAGAAACTCTTTAATCAGCTCTGGATTCAGTAAGGAAGAATTAAAGCCAGAGATACTTACCCAATGGAGATTATGTTCATATTTATAGCTAACAAAGGTAAATTCTTAGTTATTGAGATTTCTGCCCTCCCCCCCACCTTGTTTGCTGACTCAGAACCTAAAACACTAGTTGTAAGAGAGAAGATGTACAAACTTTATCTATTTTATATAAGGCCAAGTGAATTTTTTTTCTAGATAGAAAATGATGCTATCTTTTCAGAAAAACCCATAAAGAAAAATGATGTGTCGTGTAGTTTCAGTTCCTGGCATTTAGGGTCGGGTAGACTCGAGCTCTATAACACATTGAATGTGCCTCTGGCTTTAAAGGTTTATACAAATCAGTGTAACCATACTGATTAGATTACAGAAGACTTGGACCTCAGTTCTTCTGAGAAGAACCTCTCAGGTGTGAGTGTTGTCCATGAAGAGAAGTTCAAATCAAGGGAAATCAAAATAGATGTCATACAATGTTTGAAAAAAAAAAACTTAGCCAAGTCATGAGAAGGGAAAAGAGGTAAGGTTAAGAAAATATTTCAATATACTTCTGCAAAACCACTTTTATGCATGTGAACATAATCCAGGTCACTCCATTAAATTCCTCTGAGCAATAACCTGAATTCCCACAATGTGTCCTGTGCTTGTTACTGGAAAATTTGAAAAGAAGACTTAGACATTGTGTTGGTCAGGGTAGACTAGAAAAACAAATTCATAGACACTCATATGGGTATAAGAAAGAGCTTTATATACAAGAGCAACTGTCAATTAAGAAAACATCGCAGCCCAATCCAGATCAAGTCCATAAGTCTGATATTAGCTAATATGTCCAATACCAATCTATAAAGTCCTCTTCAGACTCATGAAACATATGCAATGACGCCAGATGCAGGAAGATCTCAGGCCAGTTGGTGGAAAGTCTTGTGAATCCAGTGGCAGTGGAAGCATCTCCACACTGGCAGGAGGTCTCCACGTGGCTCCTCCTGCTCCAGGGCTCTAGTGTAGCTCCATGTGTCTTGTCAGTAGGAATGTCTCACAGGGAGTGTGTCTGTCCCGCCTTCAGTGAGCTATTTATCTTCATTGTGCCTCTAAATGAAGCCAGCAAACAGCGACCTGATTGACAGGCTAAACTCCACCCCTTCACTCTTATAGTCTCAAGTTGGCACCAGCTTATGTAACTACCACAGACATGGCTTTCTAGACAATAGCTGAATACCAAGATATAACAAATCCATTGTGTCAAACTCATTCTGACTCATAGCTTCCCACTAGAAAGAGTAGACCTGCCCCATAGAGTTTGCAGGCTGTAGTCCTTATGGGAGCAAATGTTACATCCTTCTCCTGCAGAGCAGGTGGGGGGTTCAGACCATTGACCTTTGGTTAGCAGCTGAGTGCTCAACCATTGTGCCACTATACACATATATGTATGTATTTATGTATAATATAATATATATATTGATTAGCTTGTAGGAATATTGAAGACATTCTTCTCAGTAGCATCCAATATTGAAATCACACAAATAAAACCCATTGTTAAGACGATTGCCAAATCACAAATAAAACCCAGGGTTATCACTACTCAAACTAATTTTGAGGTATCTTTTAGATGCTATGTTACAAGATTGACTTATAGCTGTGGCTCATAATTAAGTCTGCCGTGGTTTCTCTTGACTGAACCAAGTTTGACTGATCCAAGACTCTAGACAGTGACTGCGTATTATAGAAAGTAAATGAATCATTTTCAGTCTCGATGTTTGACAAAATTCAATCAATGTTTGTCCTAAAATGTCTGTAGGTCACTTAATCATTTAAGCAAAAACAGTCTCTGCTCAGGCTATGAAAAAATATACTCCATCATTAGCTCACAGGTGGAGGTGGTATAATGTAAATTTTAAAAGGACACCCTCGACCAAGTATGGAGTTAAAAATTCATCAGATTGCAGAACAAGGATCTTAGTTATTCAAAGGAGCAGTAGAACTAACAAAGTTAGGTCATTATAGAAAGTCTTCCATTTTGTAGCAAAGTCTTCCATGGCGGGAGAGGAAGTAAACAGGTATTATTACAAAGTCACAGAAACATACATTCAACAAAACTATCAGATTGTGAAGCTGTTGTTTCTTGATACATTTGTCTATGGGTCTATACACCTCTGAAGATGTTTCTAGCTCTAACTTCCCCAAGGAGCCCAGGTGGTGTAGTGGTTATTCCTTGGCTGCTAACTTTATGGTTAAGAGTTCAAAACCACCAGATACACCACAGGAGAAATAAGAGGCTTTCTACTCCTGTAAAGACTTGCAGTCTTGAAAACCAACAGGCAGTTCTATCCTGTCCCACAGCGTCACAATGAGTCCAAATTGATGGCAGTGAGTCATGTAACTCTTCCTAGAGAATTAGGTGCTCTTTAAATGTATACCACATCCAAGCGGCAGTTTGGGTATCCCTTGGGGACTCAAAAGGTGTTCCTTTTCAGTGCTCTTTGAGGTTGAGGGACACATAGAAGTCTGAAGGGGCAAGATCACGGCAGCGGGGTTGCCGGGTTAAGGTTTCCTAAGGAAATTCCAGTGGGACAGCCCCTTCTACTCGAGCAGAATGAGAGAGTGCATCGTTTCAATGGGAAACACTCCTGGGCCTTTTTCTCAAAAAAGCAGTTTCCTATTTTCTGAAAACTTGTTCCTAATTAGTACCAGTGATCAACTTGTGTCCTTTAAGAAAATCTATCAAGATGTGCCTTTTGGGGCTGGTAGTCACACACACAGCTGTCTAAGTGAGATGTCGACTAAGTCCACATTCAAGAAGCACACCAGCCTGGGTGATCCAAAACTGATGATAATAAAATCCAAATAGGATGCAGGGAAAAGTATCAGAGCTTAAGTGGGATGTATGTGAATTATGGCGCTGGCAAAGAAGATTGAGAACACCTCAGACTGCCAAAAGAGCAAGCAACTCTGTCTTAGAAGCAACACAGCCAGAATGCTCCTTCGAGGCAAGGCTGGCAAGACTGTGTCTCCTGTGCTTTGGATGTGTTAGCAGAAGATCACAGTCCCTAGAGAAGGACATCGTTTGGTGTGGGTGGCTCTCTTGTACCTCTTGTGTTCTCTATGACTTTATTATCTATCTATCTATCTATCTATCTATCTATCTATCTATCTATCTATCATCATCATCATCTATCTATCATCTTTTAACCATACAATTGCACTTATTGAACCCGTGATTAGTTGTGGGGGGCTGGCCTTTCCCCCCATAGTTTGGTAAAGTAGAGGGACAGCAAAAAAGAGGAAGACCCTCCATGAGATGGACGGATACAGTGGCTGCAATTCACAATTTGAGTTGTGGTGCTGGAGAAGAATATTGAAAGTACCCTGGACTATTAAAAGGACAAATTGATCTGTTGAAAAGAAGGAAGGCCAGAGTGCTCCTTAGAGGCAAGAATGGGAAGATTTGGAGAGACGTCGTGGCACATACTCTGGACATGCTGTCCGGAGAGACCAGTCCCCGGAGAAGCACATCATGTTGGTCAAACGAAGGGGCGGTGAGAATGAGGAGGGCCCTCCTTGGCTGCATCCACGGCTCTGGCATAGGAGCCACTGTGAAGCTGGTGGAGGATCTTTGCGTGTTTCCTTGTGTTGTACGTGTGGGCCACTAGGAGCTGGAATTGACGTGATGACACTGAACAACACTACCATGAGTCTTTTGGTTCATTTTGCTGTGGTGGCTTGTGTGTTCCTGTGATGCTGGGAGCTATATCGCTGGTACAGTGAACCCTCGTTTATCGCAGTTAATCGGTTCTAGACCCTACCGTGATAAATGAAATTCCGCGAAGTAGGATTCCTTATTTGTAAATCAAATATTTTCATAGTTAGAG
>NW_022103911.1:551313-559892 GCF_000313985.2 Echinops telfairi | reverse complement strand
GAGTTGTATGAGCCCCTAATAAAATGATTTAAAAAAAAAAGAAATTACTGTGAATTTTCAATAGAACATGGACTTTCAAAGGAACTAATAAATTTGATTTGGGAGAAGTACAGCTAGAATGCTCCTGAGAAGTAAGGGTGGCAAGATTTTGGCTGATATACTTTGGATATGTTATCAAAAGAGATGAGTACTTGGAAAAGGACACCATGCTTGGTAAAGTAGAGGGGCAGTGAAAACAAGGAAGACCCTCTGTAAGACAGATTGACACAGTGGCTGCAACAACAGTAGATTGAACAGAACAACCGTTGTGAGGATGGTGCAGGACTGGCAGTAGAGCTTTTTCTATTGTTCATAGGGTCGCTATGAGTCAGAACCAACTAAAGGCCCCTAACAGCAACAAAAACATCATATATATGGATGTGAGCTAGTCTGGGTAGACCAGAGAAACAAATCCAGAGACACTCATATGTGTGCAAGAGAGAACTTTATAACAAGGAACAATTGTACATTAAGAAAACCCCCCCACCAGTCCAGATCAAGTCCATAAGTCTGATATTAGCCCATATGTCTGATACCAATCTATAAATTCCTCTTCAGACTCATGCAACACATGTAATGACTCTGAATACAGGAAGATCACAGGCCAGTGGGTGGAATGTTGGATCCAGTGGCAGTGGAAACATCTCAATGCTGGCAGGGCTGTAGCATAGCTCCATGTGTCTTGTCAGCAGGAATGTCTCGCAGGAAGTGTGTCTGTTCCGCCTCCAGTGAGCTATTTATCTCCGTAGCACCTCCAAATGAGGCCATCAAGCAGCCACCTAATTGACAGGCTAAACTCCACCCCATTCACTCTTATAGTTTCAAGTTGGCACCAGTTTATGTAACTATCGCAGTATGTATGTATATGTAAATGAAGATTTGGCAGATGTATACAGGCCAAAGTGGCTAGCCAGGGTGTGAGGGAGAAGAAAGGAGGGAGTCACTTCTTATGTAACACTAAGCTTCTTCTGTTGAGTTTGATGGAAAATTTTGAAAACATTGTAGCAATGGTTGTACAACATAATAAACACTGAATTGCAAATATATACATTTGGCACAATTTGAAAAAGGACCTAAGGTATTCTTTATTCTGTAAACACACATGCCTGGTGAAAAATCTGAATTCTGTGGAAGAAGATCACTAGCAGTCTCTATCACCACTGTGAAATGCTTTTTCCTGGCTACTTCACAAATATGTGGAAATACTCGTGTAAATGAATTACTTTTCACACTATCTCCCCCCCCCCCGATTAGGGATCAAAGTCCAAGGCATCTATTAGGAAACCTGCAGATAGATTCACCAAGGCATTCTTATAGGAACTAGAACATACAAAGTAGAAGGAATCAGATTCCATTTGAATCTAATAATTGTATTCATTTACGTGAGAACTTAAAAAGAGAAGAGCGGACGCCAAGGGCTCAATAGAAAGTAAATGTTAAGAAAATAATGATGGCAACATATGTACAAATATGTTTGATACAATTGATGCATGGATTGTTATAAGAGCTGTAAGAGCCTCCAATAAAATGATCTTTTAATTAAAAAAAGAAGAAAGAAAATTTCAAGGACTTTGATATAAAATGAAATATGTTGTTTGTCCCCAAACTCATATATATTGCTCAATTAGGTATATTTTGCTATACCTAAAAGCCTCTACTGAGCTAATTTACAGAATAAAGCTAATTCACACAAGGCTCTTGCATAGACAGAGTCAAGAAATAGGGTAGCTTCAGGGTCACTGTTCTCACTGTTCAGCAATGTCACCAGAAACCTAAACTCCTTTTTTGTTTTTAATATCACCCAAAATATGTTGACCTGTTCTCCCTGTGCTTTGTTGCCCTCAATATTTTACTCCTAGTATGTTTTCCACATTTAATAAAGAGAATTTCTCACTGTTCAAATTCTGAGCTAATCCATACTAATATAAAAGAGTTGGATTTGAATACAAAAATGTAAAAATCAACAAAACAAAAAAATCCATAAAGACCGGTCAAGAAGACAAGGCTTCTGCTTATGTGCAAGGGAGCTTCCTCATTCTAAAGCCCATTATTCAATTTGCCCATGGAAAATTAGGATAGCTAGAGCCTACATCCCTCACTGATATAATAAGGATGCATGGAAATTCAGTCTTAAGCCTGGTATTTTGCATAGAGGCCCTATCACCAAATGCCTATGTTCACTGTATTTCTCACATCCTGGAACTTGTGACTGGAGACTGGGTGACCTCATAGGCTGAGATCACAGCTATCAGTGAAACAGTGAGGACAATGTTAACAAGAGATATGAGCAATGTATTCCATTTGGATTATCATCCATCTGAATAATTATTTAAAAATCTACTTCTAAATATGGGAAGCAGTGTGAATTAAACTTGCATTAAAACTCTTGGCAAATTCTATGAAGACAGAATCAGGAGGGTCATAGCTTTTCAACTTTCTCAAATCCCCACATAAAAACTTGACTAAACAACTGGATAGCAAAATAGCACAAGCAAACATGGGTAGTCTTTACTAGAAAAAAAAAGGTTATACATTGATATTGTTAGGTTTTGGTTTCATAGATATACCCATAATTATATTGATACATTTCTCCTTTATTTCTATTTCTATTTTGTTGAGACCTTTGATCAAGAATGGATGTTGGATTTTGCCAAAAGCCAATTCTGCATTGCTATAATTATGTATATATTTTTCTTTGTTTTATTTCTGTGGTGATTTTTCCCCCCTAATATTGAGTATTCTTTGAATACCTGGGATCCTGAATACCTGGTATGAATCCCACTTGGTTATATATTTTTCTTTGATATGTTGTTCAATTCTATTGACTAGGGTTTTGTTGATAATTTTTGCATTTATGTTCATGAGAGATTTGGGTCTATGATTTTATTTTTTAGTGATGTTTTGACTGATTTTTTTTTATCAGGATTATGTGCACTTCATAAAACAGAGAAAGACAAAAAGCATTCTCTTGTGAATGGGGACCAGAAAAAGATACCTTTTTTATGACACTCTTATTCAGTATTAGGAGCCCTGGTGGTATAGTCGTTATGTGTTGGACTGTGATTCACATGATCGGCAGTTCAAAACCACTAGCAGACTGGGCTTTCTACTCCCATAGACAGTGACAGCCTTAGAAACCCACAGGGACTCGCTATGAGCCCATGGCAGTGAGCTATTCAGTATGAGGCTGGCAGGCTTAGCCAGAGCTATAAGGCAGACAGGAAATAAAAAATATCTACATTGGCAATACGAAGCAAAATCTTTGCTAAAAGTATTTGCAGAGGACATGATTCCATATGTTCATTATTCCCAAAGATGCAGCAAAGAGATGCCTGGAACATATTAAAAGACTCATTAAAGTGGCAGTCTAGAAGATCAACATAAAAAAAAAATCTGTCAGAATCTTTTTAACACTAACAAAGAAATCCCTGAAAAGGATATCAGGAAAATAATACAATTTACAGTAGCCAGTAAAATATGATATACATAGGAAACAAAAGATCTATAAAAAGAAAACTACAAAACACTACTAGAAGAAGAAGAAAAAAGACCGACATAGCTAGAAGAATATGCCCTGTTCTTGGATAGAGAAACTTAGCATTGTGAAAATATCAATACTATCCAAATCATTCTAGGGATATAGTATTCTTCTGATCCAAATTCCAACATCATTCTCTAATGAGATGAGATGAAAAAACAAACCATCAACATTCTATAGAAAGGAAAGAGACCCCAGACAGGCAAAGCGCTGCTAAAGAAGAGCAAAGCAGGAGACCTCTTACTTCTACATCTCAAAACCGACTACAAATCCATGGTAGTCAAAGCAGCCTGGTACTGGTACAACGACAGTTCCAACCCTTAACTACCCGCATGAATAGCACACGGCCAGGCCCTGCGGGAGTCTCACGAGGGATGAACTCGTCGTGACGGCCGCTCTAGGTCAAACGTCAGAGTCCTTAGCAGGCACAGTTCTCAAATTCTGTTGGTCAAAGCAAGCCAGGAGGCCAGCCCATATCGAAGGGGTGGAGAAATTAATATAACTTCTTTTCGGGAGGAATGACAGAGACACAATGTAAAGGGACCGGGCAGGGGTGAATTATGGTGAGCTTGAAAATAATGTTCTGCAGCTCATCTTCCTTTCCTTGGGCAGATCAGGATGGGGTAGAGATAGAGACCAGGAGTGCAGCAGTAACGGGGACCTCTCTACATGGAGGGGACTACCAGGGGTGGGGTGGGGGGGGACGTATCTGTTTTCCTCATTTATCTTACAAAAAATAGCACTGTAAAATAGAGCATTTCTAAATAAACAAACAAATACACTCTACCCCTGCCACGGCACTCTGAGACCAGAAAGAAAACACAATAAACCAATAACAACAATAGGAAAAAAACTTATCTGTTAGTAGCAATGATAGATATTTGTAGAAAGTAGCAGTAACTCTAATAATACTATTCTTTGCTTTTAAGTAGATCTTTTAACCTTTAAAACAATAATCCATAAATATATTGGGTACTAGTCCTCGATTTCTAGGTTTTTTTGGTTAAGCATTTACGTACGTAGGGAGAGATTATACACAGCTTCATCTTATTGTAAAAATAAACTTTAAAAATATATCGGGGAGATAAGGATGTCACATTACAACATTCATTACTAACCACTCGCATCATTGAGGGAAGTTTTGAATTCACTTTTTTTATTGATGGATTTAGAAAGTGCATGATTTTTCTTCTATTTTTAGATGATTTAATTGATATCATACCAAGGGGTGGCTGTGGCTAATTTTAACCATGATTCATATGGCCTTTGTGGCCAAGGGACCAATTCAGTTTCTTACTAATAAGAAAGCCTGCTAACTCCTCAAAACCTCATAGATACGATTTCTGATGAGTAAAAGGGAAAATGACCACCTGCCTCATTGGCTATGTCATTAGCAAGTGAGGGAGGCAGCTTCAGGGTGCAGGAGAGGGTGGGGCCCATTAAACTACATACAAAACAAAACACCAGGGAGTTGATTTGGCCTCTGCCCATAGGGTTTCCAGGCTGCGATCTTTGCATGTTTCCTCTCACAGAGCAGCTAGTAGGTTGGAGCCACCAATCTTTCGGTAGGCAACTGAACCAGTATTCCACCAAAGCTCCTTCAAAACACTTGAGAGAATCCAAACACGCTGTGGTGTGCTCAGAGGCATCCGGGTCGTTTGCTCAACATCTGCTCCAGACACCTTCCTTTGGGAGTATCCAGAATTCACCGGGGAGGCCTGGACTCGATAGTTGAAACCAGCACGCCTTCAATGGCTGAGTCGTCATGGATGCCTCAATAACAAGGCTTTGAGGTTTTGTAATCTAGTCCCAGTGGTGTGTTTTCCTTTGGATCTTTTCCAGTCTGCCTCTGAATCAGAGCAAATTGCAAGGTGGGGGGCAGTGTGGGGGTGGGGCAAGCGCCCAAGGAGGGAAATGGAAAAGCCAGTGTCTTCAGTACATCCTGTAAATAGCTTCAGCGTATTGGGAAATTCTTGTTTTTAATTTTTAATATAACCCAAAGCCGGTGGAAGGTTATAACAACTGCTTTTGACCTAATCCTTCTGGACTGACATTTACTAGCTTCTCGTATCTAACTAGAATCAGAGGGGGAAATGGTCTCAATAGGAGAAGCTAAGGAAGGCTGGGATTTCCAAATGCCATAAAAGAGCCCCTTAATTAATTAGGTAATCTATGAACAGATGCTGAGAGGAGCTGGAAAAAAAAAAAGATCAGGTTAATCCATAGTTGTAGGATGATAAAGTAGTAGTTTCATGGATTTTGGGATTTACTTTGAGAAGTTATTTTCTAACAATTTTTTAGAAAAGCTTACTATGAATTCACCTGAATCCTTATCTTCTTACATTTGGCAAAGCAGTCTTGACTCCTGAGTCTCTGGCATGAGCATCTCTAATCACCATCACTTCGTGCAGCCAACAGAGGCTAAAGTGCTCGTTGGATAAATTGTAATCCAAATCTGCTCAATTCAGTTGTACATGTAGCAGTTCTTCCTCTGATCCAGCTACCACAACTAGGTCAGACATCACAACTTAAAATGGCACAGTCCTCTAGGCTGGCAACTTCGACCAAGACCTCAGATGCCAGCCACAAGCTTGGGGAATCCCTAGAACACCCTCTCTGCTGACCTATTGGATACAAATATTAAGGGTCTCCTTAGGTGCCCCAGTGACATAGTGCTGTAGCTGTGATCTGCATGGTGGACAGTTCAAAACCACCAGCAGCTCCAAGGGAGACAGACTGGGCTTTCTATTTCCATAACCAGTTACAGTCTCGGAAACCCACAGAGGGTCGCTATGAGTCAGCATTTGACTTGATGGCAGTGGTCTGGTCTGGTTTACCCCCTCAGAATGCCAGTAGTAAGTTCAGAGCTCTCCAGGTATTCTGACCATTAAATATTGATTACCATGACTACTCTGGGTTTTATCTTTCACGAGAAAGTCAGAGAACTCTGGGAAAAAAATGCTCAACTTATCTTTACAGTTTTATTAAAACAAGGAAGGATGCAAATGAAGAGACACAGAGAGCAAGGTCCGGGTGGTTTCTCAGCGGGGAGGTTCCAGGTCTCGTCTCACAGAGGGATGTGCTGCCCTCCCTGCAGGCACTGAAGTCTGATGCAAATCCATTGATAAAACAAAAAAAGGTGAGTTTGAGGCTTTCCTTAATTCTGCCAGTGATTAGCAATAAACTTTGTAATATAACAATCTCAGCTGCCAATATATATATTTTAACTTTCTTTTTACAACCAAGGAAAGCTTTTGTGTCCAGCGCCCTTAATGGCGGATCTCATTGTGGAGGCATGGTTGGTTGAATAGCAGTCTGTTTCTCAGAGGGCTGCCCTGGTGGCACTGTTGGATTAAGTGTTGGGCTGATAACCGCAAGGTCAGAAATTCAAACCCATCAGCTACTCTGTGGGAGAAAGATGAGACTGCCTGCTTTCATGAAAATTTATAGTATTGGAAACTACAAGTAAGATTACTATGAGTGGGAATTGATCCGATGGTAATAAATAAGTCTTTCTGGCAAATCTAGCTCCACCTGACTCACTGAATTAGTTAGGTATATACTGGATAGGAATCTACTGTTTAACAAGATCTCTAGATGATTAATTATTACATGTGCTTTTTCTCACGCATTGTCCTTGAGTCAATTCTGGATTGTGGTGACCCTCTAGTACAAGATAGATCTGCCCCTCTGGGTTTCCAAGACTGTAACTCTTTATGGGAGTAGATAGCTCTCATTTGTCTTCAGAGCACCTGGTGGTTTCAAACAGAAGACCTTGTGGATTGCAGCCCAACTCATAACCACTAGACCCCAGGGCTCTCAAGCTTCTTAGGTAAGCCTGTTTATTTTCTTATGTATACATAAGAATTACCTAGGGATCTAGATGATTAAAATGGAAATTTTAAAATGTAGCTTCTGATTCAGTGTATCTGAGGTGGAGATGCAAATTCCCAACAAGGTATTTAACACTGAATGAACTGGGTTGGGGCCCTATCTTTTTTGTTTGTTTTCTTCAACGTTCCTTTTCTTAATAGCACAGCAAATACTTGGGATACTTCTGAACCCAGAATCCTTCTAAGGTTTCATATATTTTCTCAAAACTTCATAATTTTTGCACCTACATTTAAGATAACTGATTTTTAGGTTATTGCTTTTATGAATCATTTTTATAAAGACACTGCATGACTTTATATAAAGCATTTAAAAAAAATTGTAAAGCATTTTACTTAGTATGCTAGCTTGGGTTGACTAGAGAAGCTAATCTAGTGACCCTCACTTACGTGTAAGAAAGAGCTCTCTATAAAGAGGTAATTATATATCAAGAAAGCATCTCAGCCCAGTTCAACTCTAGTCCATAAGTCCCTCTTCAGACTCATGCAGTCACATGCAATGACAAAGAATGCAGTAATATCACAGGCCGGTGGGTGCAAAGTCCTGTGGATCCAATGGTGGTGGACCCATTTCTAGGGTTCTGGCAGCAACCAGGGTTAGCGAGCAGGAAAGTGAAGGCAGAGGCAGGGCGGGGGTGGGGGGTGGGGGAGTTGGTGGTTCCCAGGTTCTTCCTTATGAGAAGGCCATGCCCACAAGGAGGCACCATCAGGCTGTAACCTGATTGACAGGTTGAATACCACCCCTACGCTTCCATATATCTTTAAGTTAACATGAAATTTTCTAACTATCATGCTTACTTTTTCTAGAAATGACTCTCCCCCATATCGTCTCCCCCACTCCCACAATAGTATTCATTAGGTTGTTGTTGGTTGCTGTCAAGTTGACCTGACTCATGGTGACTTCATGCACCATGGTAAGGGCTCATTCTAATCCAGTGTTCTTTTTTAAGAAGAAATCAGAGAAGAAGAAGCCATGCAGGAGGAAGGGCTTTTGTACTTTTTGTTATGTTTCCTTGTTTGTTTGGAGGACTTTTTCCTTCAGGCTTGAAGGTAAACAAGCGGCCATCTAGCTCAGAAGCAACAAAGCCCACATGGAAGAAGCACACCAGCCT
>NW_022103911.1:539949-550328 GCF_000313985.2 Echinops telfairi | reverse complement strand
GGAGGAGGTTATATGTAGATCCTTATAATTGGTTCCCCCTTTCTACTCCACCTTCCCTCTACCCTCCCGGAATCACCACTCTCACCATTGGTCTTTAAGGGATCATCTGTCCTGGATTTCCTGTTTCAGGTTCCTATCTGTACTAGTGTACATCCTCTGGTCTAGCCAGATTTATAAGGTAGAATTGGGATCAAGATAGTTGGGGGTGGGAGAAGAAGCTTTTAAGAACTAGAGGAAAGTTGTATGTTTCATCATTGCTACACTGCACCCTGACTGGCTTGTCTCTTCCCCGTGACCCTTCTGTAAAGGGATGTCCAGTTGCCTACAGATGGCCTTTGGGACCCCAACCTGCACTTCCCCTCTTTCACAATGATATGATTTTTTGTTCTTTGATGCCTGATATCTGATCCCTTCGGCACCTCGTGATCGCACAGGCTGGTGTGCTTCTTCCATGTGGGCTTTGTTGCTTCTGAGCTAGATGGCCGCTTGTTTACCTTCAAGCCTGAAGGAAAAAGTCCTCCCAAACAAACAAGGAAACATAACAAAAAGTACAAAAGCGCTTCCTCCTGCATGGCTTCTTCTCCTCTGATTTCAAAGACACACATGGTCCCCAGGCTGGAGGAATGTCCGCCTGACCGTTGTACCTAGAAGCTACCATTTTTACTTTTCCACACTTCTTACATTTCGTGTCATCCCACTGACATCTCAAATGTTGGCCCTTCTGAAGTTTCATCTCCACTTGATGGAAACGTCAAGATCACTGTTACTCTGTGTAGCACTTGACAAATTCAGAGACTGGGAGCTTTTTCTTGCCTGATTACAAGCCATGGAATTGCATCTCTACTCCTCTGTTTCTTTCTTCCTCCCTCTGTGTCTTCTAGCTCAACTATGTCCCAGGAGAGGCCCAAGGGATTGTCCTCCAGCCTCTGATTTTCTTAATCCCCACTCTCACGGAATACTTTTATCAACACTTATCTTTAGATGGATGCTTCACAAACGTTTTCTCCATACCAGATTGTCCCCCAGATTCCAGTGCCAACATGGCCATTTAGCGTTTCTCTTTGAACATCTAAAGGACATTTTCGTCTCAACGAGCTGAAACTCATCATTCTTCCCCAATACAGTCACACTCCCACGAGGACTTCAAACCTCGAAACCATCTCTGATTCGTCCTTATCTCCTCACATCACATTCGGCAGGGGGACAGGTCAATTCTCCTTTCCCAAGGATCTCACTGCGTCGGCTCCTTTCGGTCCCAACACTGCTGCTTCCCTCACGGCTCGTTGCCTCATTGGATTGTGGTCACGTTCTCATTCCACAGTCTTCCTCTAGTCTCAATAAATGTTGCATATTATCATTGCTAAATATATTATACACATACCAAATTAATACTAAATTATTCTGACTTAGCCCTCACCATAAAAACATACACGATCCACACTTTTTAGAGGAAAATAGACTGTTTAGCTGGATATTCTAGGGCCAAAGTTTCTGAGATTGGATTTGACTTTTTTCCTTTTAGTCTCATCTACATTTATTTTTCAGTAATAGTTTTTATTTAAAGTAAAAAGAATCGACTTTTCGTTGCTGAAAGCATATACGTTGTTTTAGCCACCCATTCCCGGCCCTCCCCCATCTCTCTCTTTTTAAAAAAAATCATTTTATTGGGGGCTCATACAATTCTTATTACAATCCATACATGCATCCATTGTGTCAAGCACATATGTACATTTGTTGCCATCATCATTCTCAAAACATTTGCCTTCTACTTAAGCCCTTACTATCGGCTCCTCATTTCCCCCCTCCTCCTCTCTCCCCCCTCCCTCATGAATCCTTCATAATTCATAAATTACTATTTTGTCATATGTTACACTGTCCAACGTCTCCTCCCACCCTCTTCTCTGCTGTCCATTCCTCCCCCCACCCTCCACCCCCACCATCTCTTTTAAAAACCATTTCATGCTTTCCTCTGGATTCCTAGCCCTTACCTCCATATGTTAATCCATTTGTTTTCAAACGTTTCATGTCCAACCTCAGGAATACAATTCAAAATCGGTCAGTCCCCGGCCAAGTGTAGAACCCATGCTTGCTTAATTTGAGTGAGTGAGACTCTACTTTTTCTGTGGTTGATAACATTGGCTGAAGCAGAAATATTCCCATTCTGGCTGATTTCAGGTTACCAACATAATACGCTGAAATGTGGAGAGGCGAAAACCGTGGACAGTTGAGTCTTTTGAAGTTGTATGAGCTGGTAAAAGCACAGCAATAACTATAGGTGTGACAAAGCTGTGTGTGTTGGAGGGGGAAACAGGAAGCAATGCAAAATTCAGGATAGCTACTTTTAGGGAACAGGCCAGGGGCAGAATGAGAGAGGAAAATATTTATAGAACAGGAGAAAGAATGAATTAACCTAAACATAAAATCGATTTTGATAGACATTAATTTTATAGCACACATGTGATTTTTTTTGGTATGAACTAATTGTAATTCCCCTGTACTCCACCCAAAAAGAGGAAGACGTGGAAGAAAATGAAGTGAAGGAAGAGGAGAAGGAGGAGGGGGAGGAAGAGAAGGAAGAAAGGAGAAGAAGACATGAAAGTATTGATATGAACAAGAAGTCTTTTACCAAAAAAACTAGGGCATCCGTCCAGGATGAATCAATGGGCTGGCTAAGCCCTTTTCTAGTAAAATGATATCCCGTTGTAAGAAAACCAACCACAAAGGTGTTTTTATTTCAGAGCCTCCCTTAGACTTTCTATAGTGAATCATCCCTGTGGCATTTTTTTTTTAAGTGTGGTAGTGAATCACTCTTTTAAAATGTATTACGTACTTAATGTTTCTTAGTATTCAACAATGAACACATTTTCTAAAGGACATTATTTCTCAACTCTTAAATACCTATAAGATAAATGTTTTCTATCCAATTGAATGATATTTAAAAGAAATAAGACAAAAAAGCTGTCTGAATTTTGACTTTCTGAGAAATATATGAAGAGGTAGAAGATCATAGCATAAAAGAAACCCCGAAGTTGAAATGAAAAGACCTAGATCTTCATCCTACTTGTCACTCCCAGTGTAGCCCTAAGCGAAGCTACTAGCTATCTCTGAACCTAAGATTATGCTGAGCATCATATGGGAAATATTCTTCTATGAGAGTAACTCTACCATGTTTGTCAAAGAGAGGATTTGTTTATGGTGAGATTTAGGGAAGACTAAGGTCAATAGCTACCACCCATCTGTCTGTTTGTTATACTCTGGTAGCTTGCATGTTGCAATGATACTGGAAGTAATTCATGGTGGACAGATTTCAGTGCAGCTTCTAGACTGAGACAGACGAGGTAGGAAGGCTTAACGATTTGTTTCACAACATTGCCAACGAAAACCCTGTGGGTAACAATGGTATATTGTCCAATACAGTGTTGGAAAATGAGCTTTCTAGGTTTGAAGGAATTCAGAATGGTTACAATGGATGCAATTATTCTGATGATCATGAAGATGGATCAGCATCAGTTAACATTTCATTCTCTTCTTCATTCTGGCCATGGTCAGAGCTGACTTGCCAGCCACAGTCAATAACAACAGAATCAGTAATCTTATATGTAGTGAAAATGCGTGGTAAGAAAGTCAAGAAAACTTTGCATGGCCTGGGCTAGAAGCTCAGGGCATAAAAAGCCCAGATGACCCTGTGGGCTCACAGGAAGGCTTACAATTGAGCCAATTGGGGTGGGGCGGGCTTCCTCCATACCTGATTGAGGGGAGGTATGTGGGAAGTATGGCTATAGAAAGTGGCTGAATGGAATGAGAAACCCTCACTGAAAGAGACCACTTTGCTTACAGGTCCATGTTTCCTGGGGTATCAGGTAGCAGCAGTGATCCCTGCAGTTATGGGACAGAACCAGGACCACCAGGAAGCTTGCTTCTAAGGGTATCCCCGCTCTTTCAAGAATGTTGACCTTGGAAAGGATAGTATCCATAAGAATGCAAACCTCTCTGAATTGTGGGTAGGATAATATATGTAAAAGATTTTGAAAGTGCTTAATACACAGCATAGTAACTCAAACTCAGTGCCATCAAGTCGATGCCAACTCATAGCGTCCCTATAGGGCAGGGTAGAACGGCGCCTGTGAGATTCTAAGACTGTAATGTAACTCTTTAAGGAATAGAAAGCCCTTTCTCCCGAGGGAAATCTGGTGGTTTCGAACTACTGACCTTGCAGTGAGCAGCCCAATGTGTACCCGCTGTGCCACCAGGGCTCTTCACAGCGTGCGAAGCCCTTGCTAAATGATAGCCGCCATTGTCTTTATTGTTACCATTATGATCATTAAATAGGTGAAGGAGGCGAGTCAAAGGAAAGCTCACGGAAAAGGAAGGCTTTCCGTGGATTATTTCCAAATCCCTCGAGAAAGGAATCAGAAATGGTTAGCTGTCTCTGGAGAAGCAGTCCCAAATGATATTCCTCTGGGGCTTCAAAGTGGATGTAACCCAGAGGATTCATCCACACTACTAAGCGGGGCATGGCAGAGAAGCCAAGCAGCCTGAGGTCTTATAGCTGCCTGGGGTAGGGTGGATGACTCCCACAACCCCCTTCCTGGTCCAGGTTGGCCCAGCAAGTAAGACCTGCATCAGACCACGTGTGCACATATAAAAAAAGAGTTTGAGATGATGATAAAAGCATGCAAGCCACAGGTACTTCATCAATCTTATTCCAAGTGCAACGACTAGGAATGGGAATTAATAGTCCCTCTGGAATCCAGACCCCGACTTCAGCACTGTACCTATTTGAACATTTGATACTCAGACCAATCTCTGCATTAAGTATCCAGACCCCCATTTTATATCTGAGGAGACGGGTGCAGAGAGCACAAATGATTCTTTCTAGCTGGGGTTGAAACCGAGATTGAATTGAGGTCAGCCTGTCCCCAAATCCATGTAGTACCGTCCACACCATAGCATTTTGAATGTGTAGGTCTTTCTCACCTCGGCACCACTATTTGCCAAGGATTTCTCTTTCCAGAAGCAATTGTTTAGTTCTCGGTCCGTGGAGCTGTGTTGTAGAACTGTCCGCTCTCGAACATTGACGCACGTGTTTTGACGTGGTTTCCTCGTGGGTAGTGTTTTCTGCTACTGGGTAGCCTGTGGCTTCTAAGATCATTGGTGAATATTTGCAATCACACGTCATTAGGCATTTGGCACTTTCTTTGGCCACAAACCGCTTGTGCCATCAAACAACAGAAAAACAAAGAGAGAAACCAAGTGCACAATACTGTACAAGTCTGGGATGTCCTAAATCCAAATGTCTTCCTTCGCCTCTGGTAGATTATTCTTCCAAAGACGTGCTTCTTCCCGGTGCTATGTTTATAGTTGGATCTTTGCTCATGCGCACAAGCACACACGCTGCTCACAATTTTGGAACGGCTTCCTTTGTTTAAACACTATATGGAACAATATGAGTCAGCGATATGCTAGTGTGCCAATAATTTCTACAACTCTGTGCATCATGAATACAAAACCTGCAACTAAGCAAATAAAAACTCCACTCTGGTTACGTTGACAAGGTTTATGTCCTCTTTAAAAATGAAGAAGTTAAATGTGGATTACCCGATGAATTTTTTCATTAAGTCATTTCACTCCACATTACAACAATTCATTAGAAAGAAACTGTTCTTTAAGCATTCTGTGACTTCAAATATATTCTCTTTTAATTAGGAATCATTTCCAGTTAACTAAAATTAGGTCACACTAAACTTTCCAAAATATTACACTTACAAGTTTTGGCTGACAGATGACAGCTTCATAACTTCTATGCCAGGTAAAGAATCACTTCACTCTCACCGTCAAGAAACTTTTATTCAGAAAAATATTGCCATAGTTCCCAGTGCTTCCTCTCCATGCTCAGAAAACAATGACTTTTTTTTTTGAGAGAGAGAAATGATTAAGCAACATCGTGAGTTGTTTTCCAGGCAATCACCCACTCTTTCCTCTGATGGTTGGGAGTTTTAGAATTTCATGAGTGAAAAACCTCATATTTTATTTTGAGTACAACTTGGAGTGTGAGCATCGAGGTACAAAGCAGCAGAGCATTGCTGCTAACCGGTGAGATGCTAGAAACCCTTCCACCCCTTTCATTTCATTGACTTCCTACCAGTTTTTTTTTTCACTGATGTTGTCTGTGCTATAGGCGGCCGCCTTCACAACTTTCCATTTGCGTGGAATTCCATCTGTTTAATCAAACTGAAACAAAAGCTAGTGTTGAGGTCCTTATACCTTAAAAGATTTCCTGACTGATACAATATCTTGTTAACCCATTGCATCATTCAGAAGAATAATTACCCCTGCGCAGCACACAGGAAATGTCACATTACAAAAGAAATATAAGATATGAAGATATGTACATGTGTGTATATCACAGACACACATACTAACACAGGCGAGCTAAGTAATAGAAAAAAATCACAAATATTATTTCTCTAGGCTGTTTATAATTATAAACACTGTCTATTAGGATGTGGATTTCTTTCTAATTTGCAAAGCAAATAATAAATTATGATATAAGGCAGGATTTGTGGTAGAACTGTGTAGTAGTAAAAATATGTAGCAACGTTCCCAACTTAGTTTCGGTACACTAGTGGTGCAAAGGGAATGTGGCTTCTTCGTTTCTCTGTACCTGTCATCTTCCCCGGAGTGCGTTCCCAGCCTGCTGGGATGGAGACCACATTGGATACCTCAATAAACAATGCACGGTGTAGACAACCAGAGCTGTTTAAATGGTTTCTTTTGTGGAATTTAAGACTGCACAAGAATTGATTTATTTGAATTACAGCGTCTGGGAAGAATTTGAAATGACCATGGACTGCGGAAAGAATAAATAAATCTGTTTTCGAGAAAGTCCAGCAAGAATGCACCTTAGAAGTGAGGAGGGTACGACTCCCTTTCACCCACAATCAGGAGAGACCAGCACCCGGGGAAGGAGAGCATGCTGGGTAAAGTAGAGGGCCAATGAAAAACAGGAAGATCCTCCACGGGATGGAGTGATGGAGGCCACAACGATGGGCTCAAATGGAACAACCCTTAGGGGAGGGGCCAGGATGAGGCATGGCTTCATTCTGCTGGGCCGCCCGGGTTGTGGATCACAACGGACTCCATGGCACCTATTAAGAACAAGGACAACAGCAACAACCATAACAACAGCACACTTTTGACACGTGCCGGAGTCTGTGAGGGCACTCACTCTGCTCTTATGGCATTGTGACAGAGAGAACAGGTATCCTGGCTACTCACTGGCTGGTATCCTCTCTGAGACATGACTGTCTTGCTTCTGCCCCAGCCTGCCTATTCCTATAGGCTGAG
Organism: Echinops telfairi; assembly: GCF_000313985.2. Lineage (NCBI taxonomy): Eukaryota > Metazoa > Chordata > Mammalia > Afrosoricida > Tenrecidae > Echinops > Echinops telfairi. Next base: position 542,981 of record NW_022103911.1, on the reverse strand, counting down.
GTTACTGTGATTGCTGGTCTGGATGTTTTCAGTTTGGTTCAGTCCAGGGGCTACTTCCTGGGAACTTCATCTCAACTGGGCTCTTGCTGTCCCTGTGTTTCTCCCTGAAGGTTGGCTGCACCCCTGCTTCAGAACCACTCTGGTCTTTTCTGGTGATGTCTCCCAAGGGAGGAAGCTGGAGTCACCAGCATCTTTGGCAACCCTCCCCCTGTCTGCAGAAATGGCTATCTCCTCTGGGTGCCCAGGGCAGCTGCACAGGGTCAGCTCTGACTTCTGCTGAAGTGCACAGCTTCAGCCCAACATGCGCCGCACACAGTGGAATGCTATGAAGTGCTAAGGAACAAGGATGAAACCACAAAGCACCTCGTAGTATGGACAGACCTGGAGAACATTATATGGAGTGAAATGAACCAATCACAAAATGACAAATATCATATGGGGCCCCTGGTATAAAGGGAACAAAAGCAAGATAAAAGATTTTCATACCGAAGGGAACAGACTTTGGAGACTCCCAAGGGAGAAGGGCAAGGGAGGGAAGCTAAAGCAAAGGGCTAGACTGTGGTTGATGGGGGTTAACTTGAGTGAAGTGGAAGATGGTCGTCTACCGGAGGGAGAGGGAAATCAAGAGTGAGTGAATGGTGAACCATTGGGAGGGGGTTAGTTCGTAATTTAAACTGTGGAATACAGAGTTGATGATCTGAAAGGTACACCCCCACCTAATTGATGATTTAAAGCTTGTTAAAAAGAAAGATGCACTGTGAGCCAGTCTGCCCCCATTGCTGTCATCAGGAGGGGATCGCTCGCTTTATCTAACAGACTTTGCTACCGGACAGAGCTCTCGCTCCTCCTGCTTGTCCCCTCACTGTACTCTGCCACCTCTTTCTTCTCTCTTCGATTGCGAGACCCTCTCTCTTTTACATCAAGTCTCATTAAGTCCAACTAGATCAGATTCTTCCTATGTTCAGAGGATTTTTAAAGTTGAGAAAAATAACTTACTTCTCCAGCGGAATCAGGCTTTATTTCTAAACCACTCCAAAATAGAACAAGAAAAATATTTCGGTTATCAGACACTGAACAACAATTCTTTTTTTTTTTTTTTTAACACTTCTGCCACAAAAAGTTCCAATCCATGCAGCCATCCCATCCCTACCACTGGGACTCAAAGCCAGCCAAGAAAGGGCATGGACACATTTGCAAACACTGTTATGCCCATTCTCTATATAAGACGAGATGCAACCTGAATTGTCCCCTAGGCTAGTAAGATCAATAAGGGCATCATATTTTATCCTAACGGTCAAATGCCTTCACATGGGAGAGATCTGTCTTCAGAGTCACGGAACTTAGTCCAGCACATATATGGCAACAGCAGAGAAGAGTCTGCTGGAAGTGTGATGCTCGATGGAGCTATTGGTTTTCACCTCATTTTATAAGGATTATTTTCCTCTTTCATTTCCTGATTGGGTATCTTAAGAGAGCTTAATGACTTCTCTAGGTCAATAAAATATGAATTCAGTATTGTGGGGGGAGGTCAGATGCTCAGGCATTCCCCCCCTGAAGGCAATCAGTTGCCAGACTGCTGTCTCATCCCACCACAGGGGTGGGCCTGCTCCCTGATGCTGGAGCCTAAGGCCATTAGTTTGGTTCCTGTGGGCGGAGTTCACACCCAACTGATAATGGTTCCTATAGAGACCCAAAGTCTAGTTAAGCTGCTACCAGAAATCTAGGAACCGCCTATCTTGCCGCATGTACACCCCCAATCCCTCCTTCCGTAGCGCATATGTCCCTAGATCACCTCCTCCCATCACTGTAATACCTGTAGCACAACCCTTTCCTGTGACGTATGTCTTCACCTGTAATGTGGGGGCTTGCACGTCCCCAATGTCCCCAGAGAGTATAAAAGCTTGGGGAGCATTAAAGTTCGGACTCACTCCCTCCATGTGGACCACCAAGCGGGGCTGAGGTGAGCATGCTACCATAATATGTGTCTGACTCCATTTATTTCTATATATCTCTTTTATCTCTCATGCTCTCTATAACTTTATTATAATATTTACTTATTATTGCTGTACAATTGAGCCTACCAAACACGTAGTGATTGTGCTAGGAGCTGGCTTCTTCTGGCACAGTATTTTTAATGGAGGAGACTCAGATTTTGACATTGAAATAAGATTTCAAATTTCATTCTCTTGAGGCTTTAGGGAACCCCTGAGACTCTGTGCTTAATTTCCTTGCAAAATAAACTAATGAACAAATAAATATCACCACAAACAGCAAACAGCACTACAACCTCCCCCTTTATTCTGAATATGATTCTTGAACCTGAGGTTTTTTTCAAGGCTTCCAGAACCTCCTGGAATTGTACCCACATTATGGTGGGAGAAAAGATTAGCTTTTATCAGCTTCTCAAACTGAGGATTGGGATTCTCACATAGGTTCAGAACCACTTCCATATTTTATGCCCAATGATATAAGTGACCAGATTATTTGAAAGAAACAGAAAGAATGTAAATGACGGGTTTCACCTTGGGACCCACTAAGTAGGTAAACATAGTTTTTTGAAAGAGAATGACTACATTACTGAGCTATTAAAGGGGAATAGCAATGCAGTTATATAATTTTTCTTCACAAAAATTTAAACCAAATGGATTGACTCTTATCTTCTTCAGCCTTTTAGGGATGACTAGACAAAACCCAAATGCCTTAGCACAAACCACCTTTCCAGATTGGTTTGTTATTTTGTCTCACTCCATCTTGCAGTCAAACCCGGCTACTCACTGTCGTCGGAATCCCCCATGCATTTTCCAGCCTCTCCACATTTGCGCAACACGGAGGTTCAGAGGTAGAATCCTTCCCTCCCATGCACGAGATTTGGCTGGATTCCGGACCAATGCATTTCATGCATAGTCATCATGACTTCCAGGCTTCTAGGCTGAGCCGTTTTCTTTTCTTTTTTTTTTTAAACATTTTATTAGGGGCTCATACAACTGTTATCCCAATCCATACACACATCAATTGTGTAAAGCGTATTTGTA
>NW_022103911.1:521945-538033 GCF_000313985.2 Echinops telfairi | reverse complement strand
TCCTGTGTGCTCTGGTCAGATATATCCTTCTCCCGAAGCTGCAGATTCAGTGCCATCGTTTGAGATACACTCTTCTCAGGGGAGGGGCAGGCATCCACTGGCTGAGCCGTTTTTAACAGAGCTTCCGGACTAAGATGGCCGAGGAAGAGAGACACAGCTGTCTAGTTCCAGAAATCAGTGAATCATGAATCATGACCTGTGGATCATGACAGCCCAATCCCAACTGATTGTAGGGATGGCACAAAAGGGAACTTACATTTCATTTCATTTCATTTCATTGTTCATGGGGAAGCCACCATTTAAGGGGCAGCCCAAGAACAGCTAACAACAGCAATAACTGTATTTTCCGTGCTGCTTTCTCTGCTTGGAATCCCTTGTCTGGCAAACTTCTGTCCCTCCACCTTCAGCATCGCTTCCCTTTTCTGTGACATAGTTTCTCGCCATCAGAGCACTCTGTCCATCTCTTCCTGTAACAGTCAATGGAAGTGTACGTGTTTATTTCCGTGTACCTTTCCTCTAGCTCTGGTGAGCATCAGTGATGGGTTGGGTTGCTAGCCGTAAAGCCAGCCGTTTGGAACCACCAGCTGCTTCTTGGGAGGAAGACTAGGTTTTAGATTCTCATAAAGCGTTACATTGTTGAACGCTCACAAGAGCAATTCTACCCTGTCCTCATGGGTGGCTATATAGGAGTTGGCATTGACTCACGAGCAGTGAGCTTGGTTTGGGTTAGGTTCCCCTTAATACAGGGACTGCATTGATACTTGAAACTATATCATATCCAACTTATATCCGTAGGGCCCAACACAATGTCTGGCACAGAGAAAAGACTCTATATATGTTTATTGAATGAATCAATTTTCCACAACAGGATTCAAGAGAGTTAATAAAGGAATGTGGGCACAGTAGAGTTCAAAGGTTCAACCTTTGGTAAAAAATACACAAACTCACCATGGTCTTATGAAACTTCGTAGAATTATACTTCAATGTCCCACCAAAGATCTTCACATATCAGCTAGAAACAAGGGAACATTATGATAGCTCAGCCCTCTTGCCAGAAAGAAACACCACCAGGAGACTGGGTCATATCTGGATTCCACAGGCCTCGTGCCCTGTCTCCCCTCCTAGCTTGGCCTGGACTTTTTTTTTCTCTCCCAGCTCCTCCACTCACTTGACCTCTCATCACAGCCCACCTATTTCCACACACGGGGACACACATACACACACACACACACACACACATTCAAAAACAAACTAGTGAAAAGAACCAAGACTTAGACCAGTCAGGTTGAGTACCTCAGAGTACTCTCAGGCCATTGCCAAAGACCTGCGTGTAGCAGTTTCCAGTTTGCAAAGTATTGTCACATAGACGATTTCATTTGTTATTGATTTGGGCCTTGCTACCTGAGCTCAGCAGATGTGGAAATAAAAACAAAGCGCCTTGACTTGTAGAGTTTAAAGCAGCGGTTCTCAACCTGTGGGTTGCGACTCCATTGGGGGTCGAACGACCCTTTCACAGGAGTTGGCCAATTCCTAACAGTAGCAAAATAATTTTATGGTTTCGGGGGGGTGGGGGGGGGAGCATCGCCACAACATGAGGAACTGTATTAAAGGTTCACGTCCATTAGGAAGGTTGAGAACCACTGGTTTAAGGTAAGGCATTCAGGGCAACCTAGCAAGCAGCAAAGCCTTTTAAACACTATTTGCACTATGCTTAAAACTCATATTGTGGCACGCAGTTTGATAAATAAAAATAGTTTGTTGTCAGTTTTCAAAAAAACAAACTCATATTGGAATATAGGATGATGGTGGCCTGAGCATAATCAAGCATTAAAGTAAAGGGTTTTTTTGGGTTGTTGTAAAAGAAATAAATGAATAGTATTAAAAAAATAAGGAGGAGCCATGGTGGCGGGCGTAGTGGTTACACGTTGGGCTGCTCACTGCAAGGTCAGCGCTTGTAAACCCCCAGCTGCTCCGGAGGAGAAAGACTGGGCTTTCTACTCCCGAGAAATCTCTGTAATGCACAGGGGTAGTTCTACCCTGTTCTACAGGGGTGTGAGTTGGAATTGACTCAATGACAAGGAGTTTTGGTTTTTACAGGTGTGTGTGTGTGTGTGTGTGTGTGTATGTGTGTAGGCTATAAAATGAAACACATGTCACTTTCCCTATTGCAACTGAACATTCCCTATTCTTGCTCTCCTGAAGCAAGCACCATGAAACATTTCTTGTATATTCTTCCAGAAGTGTCCTCAGTTTGTATACATAAATATATAATCCGTTTATATATACTTATGTGTATTCAAATACAGAAGTATCATACAGGTGTATATAGATACATGTTTTAACTGTTCTATATAGAGTCATACACAAGGCTGAGTCAAGAAGTTTTGCTACTTGGCTTCCAGTTCATGCATGCATGTGTCTATTCCAAATAAAATCTGTTTAAACATGTTTCAGAAGCTCCTGGTTTAATTGGACCTTTTCATTTTCAAAGCATCCTAACAAGACTAAGAATAATGAGAGAAGGTGTCTGGACCACTAATTGCAGTTGTACTAGGATGCTTTCAAAAAGAAAAGGTGCCATTAACCCAAGAGTTTCTGGGGTGGGGTGGGGGGGGTGTCTGGTAGACCAGTTAAATTCCAGGTGGAGAAGTCAACTCAGCAGGTTAGGGAGCTGTTTTCTTTTGTGTGTGTTGGGGGGGGGGGCGCAGAGGGGTGAACGATTCCAAAGCAGTAATCCTGACGGGAACACAGGGCGATCATGAAGGTGATCACGAAGAAGTTTGAGACAATGGAAAATTACACGGAGATGCAAGAAAACCTGCACCGGGGACTTTTTTTCCCCATTACCACAATGCGCTTGCTCATTCTTCCAAGGTAGCAAAGGCCGTCCTACGAGAATTCCCTTGAAAAATCCTACCCAATCCACCCGACAGCCCTGACCTTTTACCTGCATGCTCAAAACACACAGAATGCATATAAGAAACATAAGTGGAGTCCTCAGGAATGCAAAAACAGCCATTTCAGTGTAAATCAATGGACACACATTTCGTCAGGGACTGGTGAGAGAGATGGAGACATCGCCTTTGAAGTGTGTAGATTGAGATGGACACTATCAAGAAACAGTAGCTCCACCATTTGATAACAGCAAAACCAAACTCACTCCCATCCAGCAGATTGCAACTCAGAGCGACCCTGTAGAACAGGGCAGAACTACCTTGTGCATTTCCAAGACCATAATTCCTTATGGGAGTCAAAAACCCTTGTCTTTTTCCCTTGGCACAGCTGGGAGTTTCAAACCACTGACTTTGCCGTTAGCAGCCCAATGCCTAACCAAATGTCACCAGGACTCCTTGAGTAAGGGGAAAGGTACATGAAAAGAAACAGTGAAACTCTACTGACTGTTAGAGCAGAGAGATGTACCAAGTGCTCTAATGATTAGGACTCTTTTGATATTTTTGTTTAATAAAGCTTTCTAGATTTTGTAGCAATACCATTTGACATATGCATGAATATCTAATATATATACATATATATATATATATATATAAAGCCCTGGCGCAGTGGGTTAAACATTGGGTTAATAGCCTACTAACTTCAAGGTTGGTAGTTCAAACCCACCAGCCACTCTGAGGGAGAAAGCTGAGGTTGTCTGCTCCTACAAAGATGTATTGTGTCAGAAACCCTATGTAGCAGTTCTACTTTATCCCATACGGTCAGTATGATTCAGCATTGACTCAATGGCAGTGGATTATTGCCTATATAAAAGCATTCTATATAAAATCTAACTTACATTATTACATACCTCTGTATATATAGGAATAAATACACCAATCACATACTTAGCTCCTACACTGGGTGCTAAAGGGAATGGCTAGTGGTGGAAGCAGCTGATGATACAAACAGGAAGAGTTATAGTGTTTTTGTTTTCTGATGGTTTGTGAAGGTTAGCTAAGCTCATTGGCTTTTATTGGTAAAAACAACCACAAATAACAACAACAAAAACCCAGGTTTTTTGTCATGTCAGGTCACCACCTGGAAGCAAGCTGCTTTGGTCAAAGAATCTTCCTCTCCAGGAAGCTGGGTCTCCGTTCCCTATATTAGTGGCCCCAGACATGGCTCTGCATGACCGCAAGCGCTGTAACCATTTCTCCACTGAGGCTGACCTGATGCTTTCTTTGAAACACACCCAGCCAAGTGCTCAATGGTCATCGATTGTGCATTGACTCCACCAAGGCGCTGGGCCCCAGCGGGCAGGGAGCGGCAGGTAAACTATTGGCTTTGTGGTACCCGTACAGACTACTCATGCCGGTGGATGTTTGGGGAACTGTCCTGAAGCTGAACTGATGCCTAACTCAATAGCTTCCGCAAAACTTCTCCACAGACACTTGTGGAGAAGGAGATGCCTTTTCTCACTGAATACATGATCAGCAACCCCCTCGCCTCTAGAGATCATTTGGAAGTCACACTTGATCTCTGGGACTTCCACCTTCCTCTTTTATCCTGTCCAATAAAATAAAGTTCTTTGGGGATTTTTTAATGCCCAAAGTTATTTGGGACGAGGAGACAATTTATGGCACTGTTGTTTGATATTCTGAACCTTTCATTCAGAGTTCAAATAATCTTTCCTTTGCTGGGGACGAAATCCCCTCTGGTCTCCAGGAAGTGTGCCGGGACACTAGAGAATAAAAGAAAAAGAGAATGAAACTTGGAGGGAAAAGGAGAGACCACAAAGCCTGTAAACGTACATACACATATTTACTAGATTTCTGAGCAGTGTGGTTTGGCTGAAAACCCTGTGTTCAATCTCTGCTGTTCAAAGTCAGTAGGTGGGGCTAAGAGCGTTCCGGCCTCATCTCCTCACCCGCGTGGAAGTTAATTGTTAAACAGGAATCCCAGACACAATGGTTTGCTTCCACTCTGGTGGAGAATTAAGATGGAAACATCTCATTGATCCTGTGTCTACAGAGAGCAAAGGTTACAAAGCAAGGATTTTGGCCTTAAGTAAAAAATGTAACAACAACAACAAATCCTTTTCTAATAATTTGATATGACTGAACTCTGGGATGTTATGACATCGGTAATAGCTCTCAATAGAATGATTAAATAAATAAAGTCTTCCAGAATAGAGCGGACCAATTACCAAAGCTTTGAAACCCCGTGCATAAAAGTATGTTAAGGAGCTTCCCAGTACTCTAGCATCTGTTCAAAATACAATTCTGGACTAACCGAGAGCCCTAAACCAGGAAAAACACAGAAATAGTTGCTGTGAGGTCAAGTTTCATTCATGGGGACACCAGGAGGGTCAAAGCAGAATTGCATCCCTTCAAGTTCAATGGTTGATTTTTCTTCTGAGAGGCCTCTGGGTGGCCTTAAACATCAGCCTTTTAGCTCACTGAAGAACCTGTTCATCCAGTGGTTCTCCGCCTTCCTCATGCCGCGACCCTTTAATACAGTTCCTCATGCTGTGGTGACCCCCAACCAGAAAGTTATTTTCATTGCTACTTCATCACTGACCTCTGTGAAAGGGTTGTTTGACTCCCAAAGGGGTCACGACCCACAGGTCAAGAACCGCTGTACTATTTGCACCACCCAGGAACTCTCGGTCTCTTAGAGAGTGCTGTCTGACTAAACTTTCTATGGCAATAGGAATATCCTCTGGCTGTGCTCCAATATCGGAACCACTAGTTACATGTGACTATTTGGCAACCAATATGAGGTTAGTGAGATGGAAGCACTGAATGTTAAAAGTCATTTATTTTTAACTAATTTAAATTTAGATCGGCATATGTGGATAGTGATTATCATATTCCATACACTGCTCAGGAGTCATTACCAGCTCTCAAATGAAATTATATATAAATAATTTAAATTATTCTATTGGGGGCACTTACAGCTCTTATCACAATCCATCCATCCATTGTGTCAAGCACATCTGTACATATGTTGCCATCATCATTTTCAGAACATTTTCTTTCTACTTGAGCCCTTGGTATCAGCTCCTCATTTTTCCCCCTGAAATATTTTTGCACTCCCCTCATCATCATCTATCATGCTGTCATCCCAAACATGCCCTGTCTGGGCCACTGGACATAGAATGGCTCCATTTAGGGCAGTGGTTCTCAACCTGTGGGTCGCGACCCCCTTGGGGGTGGAACACCCCCTTTCACAGGGGTTGCCTGATTCCTAACAGTAGCAAAATTACAGTGATGAAGTAGCAATGAAAATAATTTTATGGTTGGGGGTTCCCATAACATGAGGAAATGTAGTAAAGGATCCCGGTGGCATTGGGAAGGTGGAGAACCACTGGCTTAGGGTTGGCCTTGCATTGGAGGCAAGTACCTCCTGGGAGAGGAGGAGAATCCATGTGCAACGCTGGATGAAACAGGAGTCAGACAAGATAGCAAATAAACCATTGCCACACTGTAGAGTGGACAGAGCCGGAGCATCTACAGTAGAAGCAGCATAGAAACATGGAATCACTGATCCTGCCTTCCTCCTCTTACAGGAGGTGTGCATGGGGTTGGGGACGGCTGAGGAAGAGGAGTTCTGAACCCAGTGGTCCCACCTTAGTGCTGCTGTGCTGAGTCCTGGAATCGTCCTTCAGCACATATTCAATCGTCTGCCCCCCCCACCCTGTGTGCTTCAGAAGTGACGAGTGATAGCACAATGCGATAAAGAATATTCAGTCTTCCTGTTCGTGCTTCAGAAAGAGGAAGCTGTTTGACTTAGAATTTATCATTTTCGATCAGAAGGAGGCTCGCAGAGACGATATAAGCTAGTCCTCATAATTTTTAAATTATGAATCATTTTTTTGGCTCTGACAGCTCTTATAACAATCCATACATCAATTGTATCAAGCACATTTGTACATAAGTTGACCTCATATTTTTCAGAGAAGAAATGGAAGCCTGCAGCTCAGAAAAGACTCATGATTTGGCAGGATCACATAGCTCTTTGAGAGTAGAAAAGGGTCATTTGAGTAAATGCATCAGTCTGGAGTAGATAGCCAATGGCCACCCACCTGAAATGTAACAAGGTAACTTTTTTCTTAAATGCTAAACCCAGAAGAGTGCCACCCAGCAGCCTTTGCATGCAATGCTTCAAACCTTTCCCAGGTTCGTAAAGGGTGTGCCAGAGGCTTTATTGAAAACCTGGTTTGCAAACTGGACTGAACTACTTGAGCTTACCTCAGCTAGGGCTGTGTCTCTCCAGACGTGGTCCAGAGAAAAACTTCAACGCGCTCACCGTCTGCACTGGCCCACGTCCCCTCCAGTGAGGCTCTCCGCAGCAGTTCCCAAGACGGCCTTCTTCCCCGCTCAGAGTTCACTGAGCATCCTTATAAGTCCCCTGGATAATGGCAAAACCTAAACAACTCTATTTTCTATTTGTCTTCTTGAAAAACTGTAATTCGCCCACATGAAACTAGCTGGCTTGCCACAAATGCTGAAGGTTTCTAGGTACTTTCTGAGTTTGCTCTGACTCATGTCTTACCTACATAGTTACCCTCAATAAAAAAAATAAAAAAAAAAAAACACCCCAAAACTTAATGCAGAGAACTTAGGGCTCTTTTCCAATGTGAACTCTTTCTTTGCACAGCCACCTCTCGGCTCCATGACCACTCAAATCTCTTTATTTTCCTTAAATGGGTACACAATTCAGATAGTTAACACATTTGAAAGAAGACTTTTTGTGTGGAGTATTTAGACTTTAGAATTTGAGCAAATTAAGAAAAGATATTGTCCTACCAGTGCTAGGATCTAATTGGATTTTCTTTTTCTCAGAGTGACTCGTACATTTTAAACATGGCTCATGCTCATGCAGAAACCTCAATTCTTTCCCTACTGGGTGTTGGGGTTACTCATCGAGGCCCTAACCACAAGGTCAGCAGTTCAAAACCACCAGCAGCTCGGAGGGAGAAAGATGGGGCTTTTGACTCCCATCCGGAGTTCAGGCTTGGAAACCCAGCAGGGCAGTTCCGCCCGATCATGATGAGTCAGAATTAACTGAGGGGAATGAGCTTGTTTGTTAGGAATGTTTCGGCGGCACAGTGGTCACAAACTGGGCTCCTAACTGCAATTAAAACCCAGTTTTGAAATAAAAAAGCAGTTAAAAACGCCTAGTTGCTCCGCTGGAGAAAGTGAGCCTTTCTCCTATAAAGCATCCCAGTCTCTGACGCCCACTGGGCACCTCTGCCCCTTCCTGTACGGGAGCATCGAGGCAGAATTCACTTGAGGGCAGCGAGTGAGCAGCCTGGGCGTGAAGTCGCGTTTTTTTCTCCCTTCTAGCTATCAAACTGGAGGCAGTGCGGGGCATAAATCACATGCCTGGTGCTTACCGAAAAGTTGGAGGTTTGAGGGCACCCAGAGGAGCCACAGGGAAAACCAAAAAAACTCAGGGATTTACCTGAGAACAAAACATTCATGAAAAGTCATATTTCACACAGGTGGGGTTTCTGGGAGTGGGAATCCACGTGAAGACACCCAGCACGCTGCGCTCCTACACCTGCCGGGACCTCTGTCGTTGGCTCCATGGCCTGGCTTGGGGTGCCTCTGAGTTGGTTTTGACTCACGAATGTCCTACGTACAATGGAACAAAGCACCACCCGCACCATTGTTCCTGTGTGGGAGCCAGCGCTGCAGCCACCGTGTCAGTCTGCCTCACTGAAGGTCTTCCTCTTTTTGGTTGACCCTCTACTTCATCCAGCCTGATGTCATCCTCCAGAGACTAGTCCCTCCGGATCCGTGAGATGATGTCTCACCATCCTCGATTCTAAGGAGTATTCTGGTTGCGTTTGTTCCAAGACAATTGATTGTTCTTCTATCTGCCCATGGTAGATTTAATCTTCTTTGTCAAGATCACAATTCGCATGCATCAGTTCTGCTCCTGTCTTCCTTATTTTTGCTCAACTTTGGCATGTGTGTGAGATCATTAAAGACATCACACCTCACCTACGACCCTCCAATGTCCTGGCTTATTGTCCTCTGGAGGTATTCCTTGCGTGGCATTCACCCTTATTATTCAGAACCGCCACCTCCTCCAAGAACAGGTTTCAAATGGCTTCTCTCCTTTTAACCGCGTCTCTTCTAGAAATCGTCTTACCTCACCCCCTCCACAGCATGTATTCCATCACCTGGTCCTCTGGGATTCGCTCCCCAACTCTCGGTATTTTTGTGTGAAGAGTAGGAAACCTTGAAGCTAGGAAAGGAGAGGAAGTTACTATGCACATGAGATCTGGCTTTTACTGCCTTAATTTTTCAGAGAGGCTGATTGATCCAAGATCACACAGGATTTGAAGCCATATCTCCAAGACCATGTCTTTTTACATTACACTCCATTGCCTTTTAGTTTCACATCAGCATCTTACTAAACGTGAGACAATTTTATGTAGTATTACATAACAGATGCAGAAAAGTTATAACTGCATTAGAGGGCTCTATATATGTCTAGTGGTAAACAGTATAACTATTTTAATTTTTTTTAATCAGGGGAGAGTGCGAATGCAGTCCCCCACTACCACAAGTTATGCACTCAAGTTTCCCACATTCGGGGAAATCATGGGGGTCAGCACATCCTGTATGCAATGGATAAGCCACGCTCTGGGGAAACCACTTTGTGATCATGGTCTCTCCCCTGCCAGCTAACTATTAAACATTCTAACTGTTACTGGCTTAGATTACTTATTACTAAGCATAAGCTGACTTATTTGTTTTACAAATATTCACTAATGGAGATAGCAGGCCATAGACTGCAGGCCCGTATTTCTGACGCTCTGCAGTTAGATGAATGGGATAGAAGAAAAGCAGACAGTGACGGGGCTAGAAGTGATAGCAACAGCTTGGTCTGAGGTTCATGGCTTGGCGGAGTGCTGTGATCAGAGGTACTCTTTTTGAGCCGTGTTGTAAGAAAGAAATAACTATGACTGCATTCAAAGGCTGAGGTTTGGAACAATATTTATGATATCTAATAGGAGTTCATTCCTTAATTCTTACAACCTCCTTACACAATACATATGATCTGTATTTTTAAAATGGAGTATCAAGAAAAGAATGTTTAGAAACGGATTGTGCTAGCAATTGTACAATTCTACTTGACATCATTGAATTATGGAATGATATGTGGATCAAATTCCAACTAATAAAAAAATGGGATATCACGAATAAAAGTGGTTACGTAGCCCCAAACCACACCAAACTCATAGCAGCCGGATAAGGCAGACGAGAATTCCTCCTGTGGGCTTCCCCGGCTGCCCATCCTTAAGAAGCAGAAAACCTCTTCTTCTCCCGTGGAACGGCTGGTGGTTGAACTGCTGACGTGGCAGTTAGCGACCCAAGGAGCAACGAATTATGCCCCAGGGCTTCTGGTTACACAGTTAGCATGAGCAAAAGCCAAGCTTTGAAGCTAGTTCTACTTTTGCATGCCTTCCTTTCACAGATTCGAACCAATTTTTACACAATGCCAACATTCCTCAGATCCCGGCACTGCCAACAGGTGGCACTAGTGGACACCTCTAGACAAGCTCTTTACAGATGGATTGAAGAATATTATAAAACATAACCTCTACACGCGAATTCGTAACCTCTCTGTTCATAAGAGTTCTTGAGTAGTGAAAATGGTACATGTGCTTGGCTGCTAACCCAAAGGTGGGGGTTTTAGTCCACCCAGAAGAACCTCAGAAGAAAGGGCCGGTGATCTACCAGCCACTGAAAGCATACAGGGCGCAGTTCTTCTCTACCCCGCATGGTGTTTCCCTGAGTTCAAATGACTCTGCAGCGAATGGTTTGGTTGATGTGCTTCGAGGTGGTCCTGAATGGTCAGCTGCCTTTGTTCTAATGATGGATAATTTTACCTTCTTCAGGACTATTATTGCAACTTATTCAAACTTCTAAGTTTTCTGAAATTGGGGTGCCAGCCTAGCATAATTTGATGATCCTCCAGAATCCATTGTGCTAAAGGTAACATTTCATTATGTTCATGTGAGAAAATGCCTACATCCACATCTGGATCCCTGTTGAGAAATGTTAGACATGCAAATTACACGGCTCATTCCATCTCCCTAGGAGAGAGTATAAATAATATAGAACCACTGCAAGCTATCATTTGTGATTCCTCTCAACAATGGATGAACTGAGGTACAAACGATTGCCAAACTTAAACTCTTTTTAAAAAATGATCTGTATTTCTAAAACCTCCAAGGATCACATTTCTTATCAACTGGCTAATAAACCCTACCATAAAGGGAAAAGGCAAGAGCGCGCTGTGGGAGGCCTACCAGATTGCAATAGAACTGCAGAACTGCAATAGACAGTGTGACAACCACTCACCCCATGTGGCTCTCTACATTTAAATTTAATCAATTAGAATGAAATCAATTGAAAATGACATTCCAAGTGTCCATCAACGACATAGGGGGAGCGTCTACCCTCCTGGACAGTGCAGAGAGAGGACATTTCTAGCATTACAGGAAGTTCTACTGGACAGTGCTTCTCTAGAACTTCACAGAAAGTCCCTGGGGACTGGGGCAAGGGAACTTTCCAAGGCCGGGCCTTGTGGCTAAATACCTTCCTTCTTCAATATTCATTTATTCAAAAACTGTTAAAGGCCAAAGGCATGACAAGTTACACCATCTTGGAGTGTTTTTCGGTGGTGGTGTGTTAAGTGTTGCCAAGTCAGTTCAGATTCCTAGTGATCCGGTGTATCAGAGACTACCATACTACCCGGCTCCGTGCCATTCTCACCATTGTTGCTTTGTTTGATCCTGCTCTTATAGCCACTGTGTTAACTTATCCTCTTTCGGGCCTTCCTCTTCTTTATCTGACAGGATGTCTTTTTCAGGGTCTGGTCTCTCCTGAAAACATGTTCAAGGTACTGAGCATTTCGTATGCTAGGCGCAGGGCACGATGCTAAGTCCTTTGCACACATCATTCATGCGATTCACACACTCTGTAAGACAGACATTGTTAACACTCCTAACTGCCCTCCTCCCTTTTAGGATGAGAAAACAGGCACAGAGGTAGAGTAACATTCCTGAAATCTCACCGCTTGGAAGTGGTTGAGCTGGGGCCAAATTCAATTTCTATTTAGCTCAAATGCTTCTGCGCTTAACCATTACCCTCTACTGACTTTTCCTGACCATGTCTTTCCAAGGTCCACGTGGGAACTGTGGAGATATGCAAAGGTATGAAAGAGCAACAATCTCAAAACATTTCAATCTAGTGAGGGAAACAAATGACTATAAATATAGAGAACTATATCATCAGGACAAGATGTGTTAAATAAGAATGATAAAAATATCATAGAAGAAATATAGTGGATTAGAGATCTGAAAATCAGCTAAGATGTCAGTAGGTCATGCAGGGTGTAGGTGGTTAATAGAGAGGGTAAATTAGGAAAAAATGTGAAAAAAAGAGCAGTTTCTTCTTATTATTCAGGGACTATTTGTAGTTAGGGAGAAGAAAAAGGAAGTGTTGTTGCCAGCCTCTAAAATGCCCCCCAGTGGTTCTCAGTTGGTATTCCTGTCTTGGTAAAATTTCCTCCTACTTTGGAGCTTCCTATGTGATTGACAGGTGAGGGGAAATGATGCTGTTGACTTCCAGCATGAAGGACTTTGCAGCTTCTGCCTTGCTTTCTTGGATTGTTCACTCCGGGTAAAACTGGGTACCATGTATGGACACTCAAGACGTCTTGGGAAAAAGCTCATATGGGGATGAAACTATGAGACATAATAAATGTTGATTGTTGTTTTAAGTTTATGATACAACAATAGTTACCTAATAAAAAAGCATCAGACTAACTTGTGATTGTAAGCTTAGGTGACCAATTCCTAAAACAAGCGAATTACTTGCCATCAAGTCAAGTCTGATGAAGGTTGACCCTCTAGCAGAGTAGACCTGCCTCTGGGGGGATTTGTGGCCACGGGTTTTTATGAGCAGAAAGTGGTGGAGCCACTTGTGTGTTTGAACTGCAGTCCGATACGTAGCCTATGACACACAAGGAGCTCCTTGACTGGCAGGACCAATCCCTCATCTTCCTTCCTTTAGAAACTTCATCCACATAATCAAGACATGCTGTGATCCAGTCCCACACGGACTCCCATCAAGGGAACAATGCCACTGTTTGAACCTTTATTACAGTTGCTAGGTGCTGGCCGGTCGGTTCTGATTCATAGTGACCCTGTGAACAACAGCACAGAATGCACCTTGGTCCTGCACCGTCCTCACAATGGTTCTTAGGTTTGAGGCCAGGGTGGCAGCCCCTGTGTCAAGACATCTTGTCAAAGGTCTTCCTCTTTTTTTGCTGCCCCTCTACTGTACCAAACATGACGTCCTTTTCCAGGGACTTATCTCTCCTGATAACATGTCCAAAGTAAGTGAGACCGAGGTTTGCTATCCTGGTTGTACTTCTGCCAAAGGAGCAATTTTGTTGTACTTCTTCTGGTTGTATTCTGGTTGTACTTCTCCCAAAACAGATTCGATTGTTCTTTTGGCAATCCATACTACTTTCAATATTCTTTGCCAGCACCATAATTCAAATACATCGATTCTTCTTTGGTCAGCCTTATTCAATGTTAAACTTTCCCATGCATATAAGTCAACGGAAAATATCATGGATTGAGTCAGGTGCATCTTAGTAACATCCTTTTCAACACTTTAAAGAGGTCTTAGGGTGCAGATTTACCCAAGGACATGCATCATTTCATCTCTCTTGACTGCTGGGTCTGTGAACATTGATTGTGGATCCAAGCAAGATGAAATCCTTGACAGCTTCGATCATTTTCCCCTTTCTCATGATGTTACCTATTGGTTCAGTTATGAGGATCAGGGGCTTCTTTAAGTCTATAAAGTTACAATCTATACTGAAGTCTTCCAGCCTTGATTTTCATCAGCAAATGTTTCAAGTCCTCCTCACTTTCAGCAAGCAAGGTTGTGTCATCTGCATATCAAAGGTTTCTAATAAGCCTTCCTCCAATCCCAAAACTACATTTTTATTCAAATAAGCCTGTTTCACTGATGATTTGCTCAGCAAATTTTAAGAGAATTTTTGGAGACCCAAAGCCCAACTGTAGATAATTGGACATCCCCTTACAGAAGGGTCACACGGAAGAGACGAACCAATCAGGATGAAGTATAGCACTGATGAAACAGACAACTTTCCTCTAGTTCTTTAATGCTTCCTCCCCACCACTCCCATGATCCCAATTCTACCTTACAAATCCGGCTAGACCAGAGCATGTACACGGGTACAGATAGGAACTGGAAACACAGGGAATCCAGGACAGATAAACCCTTCAGGACCAATAATGAAAGTAGTGATACCAGGAGGGGAAGGGGGAGGTGGGAGGAGAAAGAGGGAACCAATCACAATGATATATATATATATAACCTCCTCCCAGGGGGATGGACAACAGAAAAGTGGGTGAAGGGAGACATTGGTCATTGTAAGACATGAAAATATGATAATCATTTATAAATTATCAACGGTTCATGAGGAAGGGAGGGTGGGAGAGGGAGGGAAATGAATGAGGAACCGATACCAAGGGTTCAAGTAGAAAGAAAATGTTTTGAAAATGATGACGGCAACAAATGTACAAATGTGCTTGACACAATGGATGGATGTATGGATTGTGCTAAGAGCTATAAGAGCCCCCAATAAAATGATTTTAAAAATAAGTCAATAAAGAGAATTTTAAACCTTTATTATAGTCTTTCTTAAAGTGCCATAAGGGGACTCCCATTAAAATACTTTGCTCCATTACTTTAAAATCTCCTTTCCTCCGCTTATCTTCAATAGTTTCACCATACCAAACTAGCTCTAAGACCGTCTCAAAAGAGCTACACATTAACTCAAGCCAAGTTTTTACCTCTCTCCTCAGCTTTTTATTATATAGCTCTATCCTTCTGCTCTTCCATTTTCTCATCATTTGCATTCTGTACAACAACAGAGAGCCCAGAAACCATCAATGGAACAAAACCAACATTTTTTTTAATGTTGTGGGGGACCTGAAGGAAGACATAATCAAAATGTTCATGTCACGACCCCAAAAAAGCAAACTAAAATTTGCCACGGTTTCATTTTCATGTATCTAATCATCAAATAAACTAGACATAGGAGGCAGCCAGGTTCAGGCCAGTCTATTTATTGGACACTGAGGATGTTTGATAGCACTGCTGAATTTAATGTCCTTGTTACAGAATGGTAATATCTATTTGATGGCTTGTGAGGAGGAATGAATGAATTAAAGTGTGTGAGGTTTCTCATTCACTGTCTACCATATTGGAATTGCTCAATAGCGTGAAATTCAGTGTGATAGGTTTATTGTGCCAACAAGGTCAATAGGAACATGTGGATGGAGTTTAATCAGGTTGCCACTTGATTGGAGGACACCCAAAATATATAAAGAGAGCCAGCATCCTATCTTCCTCTTGTTCCCTGGTGATCAGTCTAGCATGCTGCTGCATTAGCTAGTTCTCTGCCTCAACCTGTGTGCTACACTACATGTGGGCCAAGCCAACCCATGGATCATGTCACTAGAGCTTAAGACTCCTTCAAGACCTGCCTCGCCATGCTGCTGGTGGTGCATTGCTTGAACTTGAGGCTGGTGGATCCTCTCACTATGCTTGAGTTTGAGATCCCATCAGGGCCTGCTTCGTTAAGCTCCTGAGTTACTGACTGTTGCTGACCCACCCTGCTTTCTGCTGTCTATGGGCAGACTCTGCCTGTCTTGCCTGAGAGAAGACTCAATTGTCTGATTCCTGACCTTGGACCTGGCAGCCCACATTAGTTGAAGGATTTCCAGTATATTAACTGTTCCATGAAAGTGAGCTGAACTGAGCCCTCTGTACTGCTGTATGGAGTAATTAGCTGTTGTAATACTTCTCGCTGTATAAACTTTATCTGTCTATCTATCTATCTAGCTGGCTAGCTAGCTATGTACCTATTATCATAAGTGTCTTGGTTTGGTTTCTCTAAACAACCCTGACTGCAGGGTGGCAATGATGAAACATACAACTTTCCTCTAGTTCTTAAATGCTTCCTCCCCCCCAATATCATGATCCCAATTCTACCTTACAAATATGGCTAGAGGATGTACA
>NW_022103911.1:502073-521650 GCF_000313985.2 Echinops telfairi | reverse complement strand
GTGGAGAGCAAATGTTTTGAGAATGATGAGGAAAATGAATGTACAAATGTGCTTTACACAATTAATATATGTATGGATTGTGATAAGAGTTTTATGTGCCCCTAATAAAATGATTAAGAAACAACAACAGATCTACAAGATCAATGGTGGAATTCAGCTGGTTTGCACCAATTCTGCAGAACTTATACCTATTTTTTGCTGAGTTAGGCAAACTGGTTGCTTAAATGGCTCTTGTAACCAAGGTTCTTTATAAGGTGGGATACTGGGCAGCTATCCAATGGGGAAATCACAAAATTCTATTCTTTATTCTTTTTTAATGTTCATCTGTGCAGCAGTGCATTCTAAGTTCCATCCTCACAATTGTTCGTATGCTTGAGTCCATTGCTGAAGGCACTGTGGCAATCCATCTCCTTGAGGGCCTTCTTCTTTGCTGCCCCTTTACTTTACCATGCATGATGTCCTTCTCCAGGGACTGGTCTTTCCTGACAATATGTCCAAAGTATATGAGCTGAAATCTTCCCATTCTTGCCTCTAAGGTCCACTCTGCGATACTTCTTCCAAGCAGTCCATGTATACTTTCAATAGCCTTCACTAGCACCACAATTCAAATGCATTCATTCTTTTCCAGGCTCCTTTACTCAATATCCAACTCTCGCATGCATTTGTGGCAATTGAAAATACAATGGACTGGATCAGGCACCCCTTAGTCCTCACAGTAATATCCTTGTTCTTCAACACTCTAATGAGGTCTTGTGTAGCAGACTTACCTAATGCATTATGTCTTTTGATCTCTTGACTGCTGCTTCTAAGAGCATTGATTGTGGGTCCTAGCTAAACAAAATCCTTGACAACTTCAACCTCTTCTCCATTTATTATGATGTGATCTATTGGTCCAGTTGTGAGGATCTTGGTCTTCCTCACAGTGAGTCACAATCCACACTGAAGGCTGCAATCCTTGCTCTCCAACAGCAAGTGCTTCGAGTCTTACTCATTTTCAGCAAGTGAGGCTGTGCCATCAGCATTATTTCAGATTTTTAATAAGCCTTTGAGATAGTTTATTGTGCCAGCCTGGGCAATAAACACAAGTGGGATTAACTGAAGGGCAGAGAGATAAATGGCATGGTGAGCCTCGTCTTTCTTGTCTCTCACTCTGATCATCAGACCAGTGTGTGGCTGCCTTGCTTGTTCTGTGCCTCAATTTAAAGGCTACACTACCTGTGGGATGCCTAGCCTGTGAATGTGAACTG
Source organism: Echinops telfairi (assembly GCF_000313985.2). Lineage (NCBI taxonomy): Eukaryota > Metazoa > Chordata > Mammalia > Afrosoricida > Tenrecidae > Echinops > Echinops telfairi. Next base: position 520,403 of record NW_022103911.1, on the reverse strand, counting down.
TGTCGCTGTAAGTCGAGGTCCCTTTAAGACATCTCTGGAGCTGCGGACTGGCGGTTGGTGACTTGGCTGGCAGTTGGTGACCTGCCTTCTGATTGGCTGCTGTGCTGACATAGCCTAGCTTTCTCTATAAATAGAGGAAGATCTGGCAGCAGACTAGACTTGAAGGACTGCTAGTCTCTCAACTTTCTCTCACGGACGTGAGTTGCACTGAGCCATTTGTAGTGCTTTATAATTTAACTGTTTATTTCTTGTATTATATATTTATCTGTATATTATTTAACAGCTCATTTCTTGTTATACATCTAATTATCTTTATAAATAAATATATTAAATTATCAGCAATTTGGTTTTATCTCTCTAGAGAACCCTGTCTAACACAGCCTTCCTCCAATCCCGATGCCACATTATTATCCATGTAAGCCAGTTTCTCTGCTTATTTGCTCAGCATATAGATTGTATAAGTATGGTGAGAGGATACAAGCCTGATACATACCTTTCCTGATTTTAAACCATGATGTATTCCCTTGTTTGGTTCACAACTGCCTCTTGATCCATGTCGAAGTTCTATATGAGCCCAATGAAATGTTCTGGAATTCCCATTCTCTTCCTATCCATAGTTTTTTTGTTTGTTTGTTTTTGTGATCCACACAGTCGAATGCCTTGGCATAGTCAATAAAACACAAGCAAACATCTTGCTAGTATTCTCTGCTTTGAGCCAAGATCAATCTGGTATCAGCAATATCCTTTGTTCCAAGTCCTCTTCTGAATCTGGCTTGAACCTCTGGAAGTTCCCAGTGTACTGCTATAATCATTTTTGAATGATCTTAAGCAAAATTTTATTTGCAAGTGGTATCAACAATATTCTATAATTTGAGCATTCTGTTGGATCAACTTTCTTTTGAATGGGTACAAATATGGATCTCTTCCAGTCAGTTGACCAAGTAGCTGTCTTACAAACTTCCTGGCATATAGAAGTGGGTGCTTCATCAGCTTGCTGAAACATTTTAATTGGTATTCCATCAATTCCTGGAGCCACGCTTTTGGCTAATGCTTTCAGTGCAGCTTGAACTTCTTCCTTTAGTACCAGTTCTTGTTCATATGCTACATGCTACTTCCTAAAATGGTGGCATGTCAATTTTTTTGTACAGTGATTCTGTGTGATTCTTTCCATCTTCTTTGTATGCTTCCTACATCATTCAAAATTTTGTCCATAGAGTCTTTCTTGCAATGTTCAACCGGAGGCTTGACTTTTGTCGAGTGTGCATAGTGTCCTCTTCCCTTTTGGTTTTCTAATTCTTGGTCTTTGTACATTTCATTCGAACATCTGGCTGTGTCTTCTTGAGCTGCCCTTTGAAAATTTCTGTTCAGCTCCTTGACATAATCATTTTTTCATTTGCTTTAAGTACTCTGTAATTAAAAGCAAGTTTTGGAGTCTCTTCTGACATCCACTTTGATCTTTTCTTTCTTTCCAATGACCTTTTTCTTGCTTCATGAATGATGATATTGATATTTCCCCACAGCTTATCGGGTCTTCTGTCCTTAGTGCTCAATGCATCAGATCTGTTCTTGAGATGTTCTCACAAAGTTCAGGTGGGATGGACTCAAGGTCATAGTGTGGCTTTGATGTCCTGGTGTTAATTTTTTCTCAGTTTTATCCTGAACTTATTATGAGCAGGGAGAAAGATGGGGATTTCTACTCTTGTAAACAGTTACCGTCTTAAAAACCCACAGGGGCAATTCTACCCTCTTACAGGGTTGCTATGAAGCCGCATCAACTCAATGGCAGTGAGTTTAGGTTTTTGGTTTACATATGAGCAATTGAGGGTCTGTTCCACAATCAGTCTTTTGCATGGTTTCAGATGCTGATATGGAGCTTCTCCACGATCTCTTCCCACAGATGTTGTCAATCAGTTTCTGTACATTCCACCTGGAGAAGTCCATATGTTCAACAACCTTTTGTGTTGTTGAAAAAGGTATTTGCTAAGAACAAGTTAATGGTTTTGCAAAAATTTTCATTTCTGTCACCAAGTCCATACTTTCCAACTGTTGTTCCTTCCTCTTTGTTTCCAACTTTGGCATTTCAATCACCAATAATTATCAATGCATCTTGATTATATGTTTGATACATTTCTGAGCCACGTCTTTTGTAGAATTCTTTAATTTCTTCACCACTAGCCTTTACGGTTGGTGCATAAATTTGAATAATAATTGTATTGATTGCATTTTCTTGAAGTCGTGTAGATCTAATCCTATAACAGACCACATTGTATTTCATGATTGATTTTGCAATATCCTTTTGACAATGAATGCCAAGTCACTCCTCTTGATTGTGTTACTCCAGCATAGTAAATCATATAATTTTCGGAATCAAAAAAGCCAATACCAGTCCACTTCAGCTCACTAATGCCTAGGATATTGATCTTTTGCATTGCATTCCATTTTTGATGACTTCTAATTTTCTTAAATTCCTATTTCACACATTTCAAATTCCTATCATTTGAAGATTGCTTGCAGCTGTTTCTTCTTACCTTGAGTCATGCTGCAGCAGCAAATGAAGATCATGAGGCTCCACTCCCCCAGGCTCCACCCAGCTCATGTCGCCCTGGTGGCCTCCTTTCCGATGGATGCACCAGCTCTTCCTCGGTCACAGCTTGAGTGCCTTTTGTCTCAAGGTGCTAATCTTCTGACACGCTCTCTGAGGATGTTCTGCTTCCATTCACTAGACCGTCAATAGCTGACAATGTTCGGGAGCTATGCAAACATTTTACAGGGCTCCTTCCTCTGAAGGGGGACATGGAGACCTTCGTTGTGTGTTTTAGTCTGTTTTCTCTCTGTCCATAGGTATAAAAAAGGAGACAGAGCTATGCTTGTAATAGTTATTTCTTTAATTCATAAACCCTTTTGTTTTTATTTTTTACTTTCCCCAAACCATTTTATTGGGAACTAATACCGATTCCATATCATTCCATAGTTTAATCGCATCAGGCAGTATTGTGCAATTACTACCACAATCAGTTTCAAAAAATTGCTACCATAATCTTTTCCTTCTTGAACTCCTTGACATCATCTCCCTATTAGCCCCTGCCCACCAATACCACCAGAAACCCTAATTCCACATGCTGTCCCTACAGGTTCATCAATCCTGGGTTTCATATGCTGAGAAACAGGAAATCCTATAGCAAAAATTCAAGAGGATCACCCCCAATGATATAACACACCTGAGATAAACCCTAATATGAACAAACAAAAAACAGAAAAATATAGATAATGTTGAAAAACACATCAGGCCTAACGCGCATCAGATGAGGGGGATCAACTGACAAGGTTTTAACCATTCAAGTCAGGTTTGTCATTTTGACTTTCTGTATTCATCTCTCCAGTGCACTCGACTAGGGAATCACTTTACTCCCATCTCTCCATCCACAATAGAAGGATCACTGACGGATTATTTCCTAAGTAGATCCCACGGATGTGTCTTGGGCTTCCACGGTCGTCATAGCTTTCTGCAAATCAGATTCTCATAATTTAGGCTCTGATACTATTCTCTCCTTCAACTTCAAATTATATGAATTACAATCCTTTGGTCACTGTGTTGTGAGCCTCTTCCATGAGGACTTAGTTGACATCTCACTTAGACGACTGCTTGCTTGGAAATAAGCTTTGAAGACCCCAGGTGCTATTTTATCTGATAACCGGACCCATATAGTTTCTTCACCACATTTTGCTATAGTACCCATATCCTCTGTGTTCCCTTACTGAAAGAGACTATGGAGCAAGACCATGATGTAAAACTAAGGGTTCTAAAATTAGAGAGCTAGAATTTTGTGCGAGCCCCAAACCCATTCCTGAATTTGTTTTTTTTTTTAAATCTGCCTTTGGTTCCTTTTAGAGACCTCCTTGTTAATTTATGGTAGAGAGCCTTATCCATCATCTCCCTGATGCATACATATCTACTGTTAGCATTGTCATTGATTAGTCCCTGGTACTAAATTTTTAAAGCCCTGTTGAGAGAGAGATAGTGGGCCAACTCCATATTGCAGCATCTGAATCATTCGTGTCGTGGCTGGATGCTATTTACACAAACAATGGAAGTTGATTGTAAGAGAAATTTGACAATATGTTCACTGAGAATGTCAGTCATAGGTTTTCCAGAATAATATATATCTTAATACATCATATAAGGCATTGATGTCAATGATTATCTGTCTACCAACAGTTCAATAATCTTGGCATAGCTGTCTTCTACTTCTTCAAACACCATGAATTTTCAGTCTTAATCCTTAGCTTACAGGTGTGTTTGAGGTAGAGTCCAGTGTACCTAGCAGAGTGTCTGCTTTGGATCTCACTCTTGGAGCATGTTGTGTGCCTTGAAGATCCAAGATTCAATGCCTCAATGTTCTACAGCACTTGGCCTGGATCCCAGGATGTACCCAGAAACTTGGAGCAATGTAGCTTATTTGATGCATATTACCAGGGATACTACTCCCTTAGGTCCTTAAAAGTATTTTTAGTCATCGCCCCCCCACCCCCCATGTACACACTTGGAGGTCAGTCCTCCCATTTTTCCTACCAACAGTCATGCATTTGTGCTTCCCCAGATGTATCTGCTCTGTTTCCCCTCTCCTGACTTGACTTTTCCATCAGTATCCCTCGTCCTCTGATAGGGATGTTTACCTGTTTGGGGGTACCTCGTGATAACTTTGCATGGCAGCCACACAGTGGTCAACATCCCTTCCCCTCCCATCATAATTTGATCCCAGTTGATGTGAGGAGCCCTCCGCCAAAGTGACCTTTAAGATGCACCCCTAGAGAGGATGGGGTGTGGTTCATTGGCACCTGTCAGGCTCTCTGCCAGGCTCTCTGACCACCCTGGCCAACAGACTGGATGTCCTGCACGCCTGAGCTTGTGCCCATCCTGTTGCTCCTTCCTACAGCAGTGGACTCATACTTGCCCACTTGCCCACAAAGGTATTTGTCCTTTTGTGATTGACTAACTTCACTCAGTATAATGTTTTCCAGATTCCTCCATGCCATGAGGTGTTTCCAGATCCCTCCATGCCATGGTTTCATCGCTGTTTTTTAGGAATGTATGGTATTTCATTGTGTGTATATACCACAGGGTTTTTTTGGTTTTGTTTTTTTAAAATCCAATCATCTGATTATGGGTATTTAGGCTGTTTCCAACTTCTTGTTATTGTGAACGGTGACGCAGTGAACACGAGGGAGCATAGGTCTGTTCACAATCTGTTCTTTGGGGGGGTTATATGCCTAGTGATGGTATTTCTGAGTCATATGGTATTTTTATTACCATCTGCCTTAGGAATCACCCTATCTCTTTCCACAGTGGTTGTATGTATTTAAAAGCTGATCAGCAGTGTATATGAGTTCCAATCTCTCCACACTCTCTCCAGAATTTGATGTTTTCCGTTTTTAAAAATTGGGCTACAATTATGGGTGTTAGGTGGTATCTCATGTTTGTTTTGATTTGCATTTCCCAGACAGCTACTGAATGAGATTATTTCTACATAAAACTCATTATACTTTTGATGAAATACTACATGTTTATCTCTTTGGTTTTGTTACTCTAGTAAACAGACATATAACGTAAAATGGAAAAATACCAAACAACCAGAGGGTGTCACACCGTCATTTGTATTAGCTTTGTGTTACACCCCAATCCCTCTGAGATATTATGAGTGAATTATGCAATTCCAGAAAGTGTTCAGAGAGCTAAAAATATTGTCAGAACCATTGCTGTAAATTCAACAGAAGCAGAAAGGGATTTTTCAAACATGAAAATAATATTTGCAGAGCAGAGAAGTTGCCTGTTTCTAATACATCAGACACAATGACTATTACCTAATTGGCCTTTCAAAGAAATGGGATCTTCCTCTTACAGTGAAAAGACAGGTAAGGATAAATCACAGAGCCAACGATGCTCAGATAAAAGTGAAGACTATTGCAAGTGAGGACATCAATCAAAAAGTCATATGGAAATATCTTAACAACTTCACTGCTTTGTCGGGTATTATTTTAAATTTTATTAATATTTTAAAACATAATCTAGTTTTGTGTACCTCTTTTATTGCCCTTATTTAAATATTAACAGCATGAAGTAATAAATTACCCTTCAGTCTAGCGTTTTTTAATACTTTAAAACGGTCTTTAGGGCCGTTTTAAATTTGTTGCTAAATTATTTAGGGCCGTTTAATTTGTTGCTAAATTATTTGAATCCCACCAGATCTCTAGACCCAAGTGCAGCATAGGGTCTAACCTGTTAGAAGGCAATAATTTCAATGGAAAAAAAAGAAGCAAAGTGAGTAAAAGAAATCAGAATTGATGAAGCAGGAAGTTTGCCACGTAATGCTGCTTTCAGGGTAGCCTCAAGCACCAGAGAGGTTTGATTCATCAGGAGATAACCGGCTGTATTCTGACAGAAGTCCTTTGGATGTTAGTTGTGAATAGAATGTAGGGCACATAGGTGGAGGGCGGAATCAATGAAGAAGCTCCTATAAAGATGCAGGCAGTAGATGATGATGAGGTAGGCCAAATGATAGCAGTGGAGGTGATGAGAATTGGCCAAGATTTTATAAAAACTTAATGTTTAAAAATATAGTAGTTAAAGTCAATCCGTTCCTCATTTAAATATTTTAAGAAGTTTTCTGTAGTTAATGGACACGATCATAGTTTCCTTCTTTCTTTTTGTTTTGTTTTTTAACATTTTATTAGGGGCTCATACAACTGTTATCCCAATCCATACACACATCAATTGTGTAAAGCGCATTTGTACATCTTTCTCAAAACATTTTCTCTCCATTTAAACCCCCGACATTAGGTCCTCATTTTTCCCCTCCCTCCCCACTCCCCCCTCCCGCATGAGCCCTTGATAGTTTATAAATTGGTATTTTGTCATATCTTGCCCTGTCCGACGTCTCCCTTCACCTACTTTTCGGTTGTCTGTTTCTTTTAAAACATCGATTGGCTAACAAGATAACTTTTTAATATGATAGGAACAAAATTATAACATCTTGCAGATACAGAAAATGCTTAGGGTCATTTCTATCCAATTGGAAAAACTATCTTTAAATACTTGTCATTATAATGAGTTAGGCCACAAACCTTCATTTTTAGGCCAGTGACTAGATTAAGTGCAGTGTCTTCTCAGTACATCTTTCAATCCCCTATTCTTCCCATTAAGGAAGCACGTAACTATGCAGAAGTATAAAGGGTGAACACTGGGGGTGGGGGAGGCATCGTCATATGCCCTGAAAATCAACTGTGCATTTCAAAGGAGACTAGGGATTTCTTCTAAACAAATACCTCTAAGAAGAGAAGTAAAACCAGGTACTTCTTCCCACTCAAATACCTTCCCCTCAAATTCAGTGTAATCTCCTTAACTCTGCAGACCTGTCCTTCTACTTAAATCTTTAGTGTTTATTAGAATTGTTGGGATATATGAACAGTGGTTCTACGAAATGCACAAATGGGCAATAAAGAGGTTCTATTAATATGGATCGAGGAGGAATACTTTTGGCCATTGTTTCTCTGAGGACATGGTGATCTAGTAGAGAAGAGTGTGAATGTGAGCACTAGGTTGGGAACGAGAGCATTTCTAGGTTTCCCAGATTAACCCACCTACCTCTCCCAGTACTTAGAACCCTCACCGGGAAGTATTTCCAGAAGCGTTTGCATCTTATTTCTATCTATTAATGGACATAGTCTATAAAACCATCCACTTCATCTTCCAAGCCGGAGAGCTGAAAGCTGTCTATCATTTTCTTCCCTTACTCCCCATATTGGATAACTTCCAATAAGGGAGGCAGAGCCACTGTAGAAATTACAGGCTAAGGAAATTATGTTGGAATAATACACTATTAAAAAAAAAAACCCTATTCAATTTTGGGATGTGCTAGGCAAGTCAATCATCATGGACTGTCCTGTTAGTTTGTTAGGCAAGTGGGCTGCTTGTTGCGGTGATGGTGGAAGCTATGTCACCAGAATTTTAAATGCCACAGTTACCACAATGAACCAGTTCCTGTGGAGCTTCCAGGCTAAGACAGTAAAGAAGGAATAGGCTGTCTGCTTTGAAAGATTAGCCACAGGAAACCTTATGAATAGCAACAACACACTCATATATAGTGCCAGAAGGTGAGCTACTCAGGTTAGAATCAAAACCCAGCCCAACCCACTGCCACCGACTTGATTCTGACTCACAGTGATCCTATAGAACAGAGGAAATGGCCCCTTTGGGCTTTCAAGACTAAATCTTAATAGGATTAAACAGCTTCATCTTTCTCCTGTGGAGCTCCTGATTGTTTTGAACTGCTAACCTTGTGGTTAACAGCTCAGTGTTTAAATCACTAGACCACTAAAGCTTCTCCTTCAACACACTCAAAATATAACTGGGGAAGCGCTGGCTCACAAAATTAAGTGGCCCCTAAAGATGTGGATGATGTAAAGTTTTTGGGAACTTCATGTCCTGATGAATCAGGACTCAAAGTGAGCAGAAATAGCTGCACATATCTATTAATAATCGGAAAGTGGGATGTTCAGAGTATGAATCTATGAAGACTGATAGCCATCAAAAATGGAACGTAACACATCAAGATACATAGACATTAGTGAGCGGAAATGGACTGGTGTTGGCCATTTTGAATCAGAAGATCAGATGGTTTACTAAGCTGGGAATGACAAATTCAAATGGAATGGTGTCACACTCATCACCAAAAGAACATTTCAATATATATTTTGAATAAATATTGTCTGTGATAGGAGAATATCTATATGCCTACAAGGAAGTCCAGTGAATACAACTATTATTCAAATTTGTACACCAACCATTAAAGCTTGTGGTGAAGAAGTTGAATAATTCTGTTAAATCCTTCAGTCTGAAATTGATTAAACATGCAATTAAGATGAATGGATGATTATTGGAGATTGGAATCTGAACATTGGAAACAAACAGGAAAAGGCATTAGGAATAGAAATGAAACTGGAAATTTCATGATAGGATTTCAGAAGACCAACAACTCTTCACTGAGAATTCGTTTTGTTAAACAACATAAATAGCGATCAAATTGATGACAGCTGCAGGAAGATACAACAGAGAAGCTCAATATTAGCAGCCAAAATGCGGCAGGGATGGGGTGTCAAACAAACCATCAATTGCTCATAAATAAGCTCATGTTGAAGCTGAAGAAAATGAAAACAAATTAAAAAAGAAAATTGAGTACATCCCTCTGAATTTTGAGAACATCTCAGGAATAGATTTGACTCATAGAGCACTAATGATAGAAGACCTGATTAGCTGTGGGAAAACTTCAAGAACATTATAAATGAAGAATACAAAAGGTCATCCAAAAGATGAGCAAGACAAGATCAAGGTGAATGTCAGAAGAGACTCTGAAACTTACTCTTGAACAGAGAGCAGCTAAAGCAAATGGAAGAATTTGTGAAGTAGAAGAGCTAAGCTAAAACACTCAAAGGGCAACCTGAGAGGTCAAAGTGAAATATTATAATGCAGTGTGTAAAGACTTGAAATTAGAAAGCCAAAAAGGGAGGCAACACTCAGAATGTCTCAAGCTGAAGAAAATTGAAAAGAGAATTCAAGTCTCTATTTGCATTATTGAAGGATCCCATGGACAAAATATGTAACAATGCAGGAAACATCAAATGCAAGTAGAAGGAATACAGAGTCCCTGTGCCAAAAAAATAATTGGCTGGCATTCAACAATTTGAAAAGATAGCATATGATACTGAAGGAAGGTGTCTGAGCTGTACTGTAGGCATTAGCAGAAAAAAACCCCAAGGATCCAGGAATCAACTGAACACTAATTAAGGAATGTTCAACAATCTGAATGAAGCACTGAAAGGCCTTCCTCATCGATGCCAATAAATTTGGAAGACAACTACCTGGCCCACTGACTGGAAGAAATCCTTATCTGTGCCCATTCCAAAGAAAGTTGACCCAAGGGGCTGTAAAATTTATTGAACAATATCATTAATCAAGTAGAATTTTGCTGAAGAACATTTAACAATGGTGGCAGCAGTACATTGATAGCGAGTTGCCAGAAAATTAAGTAGATTCAGAAGAGGACATGGCAGGATCATACCACTGCTGATGTCAGATGAGCCTTGGTCGAGAGCAGAGAGTACCACAAGGATGTTTGCTTGCATTTTATTGACCGTGTAAAGACATTCAACTGTGTGGATCTTAAAAAAACTATTGATTGCATTGTGCTTATGAGGAACCTGTCAATGGACTAAGAGGCAGTGGCTGAAACAGAACAAGGGAATACTGCATAGTTTAAAGTCAGTAAAGGGATATGACAGGTTTATATCCTTTCACTGCACTTGCTCAAGATGTATGCTGAGGAAATAATCTAAGAAACTGAACAGGTTTATATCCTTTCACCGCACTTGCTCAAGATGAATGCTGAGGAAATAATCTAAGAAACTGAACTCTATGAAGAAGAATAAGTCATCAGGATTGGAGGAAGGCCCTTAAACAACCTACGATATGCAGATGACACAACCTTGCTTGCTGACAGTGTGGAGGACTTGCTGATGAAGATCTAGGGTTGCAGCCTTCAGTATGGATTACAACTCAATGTAAAGAAAATTATGACAAATCTCCATTTGAAGATTGAAGTTGCCCAAGATTAAAAGTTCCAGTCAATACTCATGGAAGCGGCAGTCAAGAAACCAAAAGACATTGCACAGGAAAATGCTTGCACAAGACCTCTTTGAAGTGTTGAGGCATGAAGATGTCACTTTGAGGGCTAACGCGCCCCTTACCCAAGCCCTGGTGCTTTCAATAGCCTCAGAAGCATGTGGAAGTTGGTCAATGACCAAGGAAGGCAGTTGAAGAATTGATGCATTTGAATTATGATGCCGGTGAAGAATACTGAAAGTGCTGTAAACTGCCAGAAGAACAAGCAGATCTGTCTGGGAAGAAGTACAGTCCTTGGGACATTCTTTCCGGATGGACCGGTGCCCGGAGAAGGACACCATGCTTGGTAAAGTAGAAGATTCTGAAAAAGAGGGAGATTCTCAAAGAGATGGATTAACACAGTGGCTGTGTTACAATGACTTCAAACATAACAATTGTGAGGAGGGTGCAGGACCAGGCAATGTTTCCTTCTGTTGTACTTCAGGTTTCTTTGAGCTTGTATTCACTCTACATCACCTACTAACCACGCAGGCAAGTCATGTTCTTAAGAGTATTGGTAATATGGTACTAAGCAGCTGCTGGAGTGGCACTAGGAAGAAAGCCAGCGTCAAAGTCTATGGAAAACTCTTGCCTCTTTGTAACAACTGCCTCTATGTGTTTCCAGCAGTCTGATGGTAGCTTTGGATCCGTCTTGGTCAACATGGTGGGTAATCAGCGAGAGGAAAGCTTGCAGAAAGGCAAGGTAAAACGAAAACTGAAGTAGAACTCGGTAGGAAAATCTGGAGCACTGAATTCTCTCTCTGCTGTAGCCAACCCTGATGATAGCAGAAGAGGCGGTGCTGTTACCTGACAGATACACCCGCACTTGCCCGATTTTCGGAGAGGCTGAGGGAAGACCTGAATGGGAACCAGACAAAGTAGGAGCCATTAGCTCCCCAGGTGAGTCTGAAGATCAGCGACAATGTTATGGCTGTTGCTTCCCTTCTGCTTTCCAAGTTATACTTTTCCCCAAAATCATGCACTCTTTTTTTTTTTTTAACTTCTACCTTCCAAATCACACTCAAACATACATAAATGTCATTTTTTAGAAGAGAAAAGTTTGGGAGGAATAATTCCAGATGAGTTATGGTGACAGAGAATAAAATCCATACACTCCCTACATATCATTAGTTAATTTCCATTCTTACAGATCTATTAACAATGCCCTTCTCTTTTTTCTCTAGATCCCTGGAGGGTGCCAATGGTTTGCACTTGACTGCTAAGCTAAAGAGTGGTTGTGGGAACCCCTCCAATAGTGCTGCTAAAGAAAGATGTGCAGTCTGCTTCCAGGAAGATGGTAGCCAAGAAAACCCTACAAAGTGATTCTACTCCTGGGTTGTCATCAGTCAGAATTGGCATGATGGCAACAGGTTTGGTTTTCTTTCTCTACTACGAGCTCTAGTACAGATCCTTGGTCTTTCCCTCCTCACCTGTCAGCATAGCCGAGATTCAAACCATGAGCTTCAGGGTCCTAGTTGTGGACACTTCAGAACACCACATGAAATGCTAAGAACCTTGTTCTGGATGGTGGTACCCAGAAATGCCTGTTTGTTCTCTTCTCTCTTGGTCCAAACTTATTAGTATACACACACACACTCAAGACGGGATAGGCCAAAAAGCAAAGAGAAAACAGATTGTGATAATGCCATAAAAAACATATGGATAGTAATAATAGATAACTTTTATTGTGCTACCTAATGTGTATATATATATACACACACACTCATGTATATGTGTATATATACAAGTATGTATGTGTATACATGTATGTTTTTAATCTCACAACAATTTTTTGATGACTATCCTCATTTTGAAAAAAAGAAGAAACACTTTAATTTATAGAAGCAAAGTAAACTGTACAAAGTTGAACTATAAGCAAGTGGTTGAGCATAGCATTGGACCTGCGTGCATTTGTTTCCAAGCCAATAGTGTACAAAGTGAGCCTGGGAAGTCTAGATCCCAGGGCTGCTCTTGCTTGGGACTTTCCCATTCACCGGAAGGTCGTTTCTCTCGTTGGGCTGTGTTCCTCTCAGGCTGGATTGGGTTCCGTCTGTTGGAGCTCTGGAGTACGCGTCCCACCCAAATTTCCCCTGAGCCAGGGAAGTACCGTGATGAGAGAGGAGGCAGGAAGTTGGGGTAGATAAAGCAGCAGTGAAGCCTAGGAGATAATCAGCCCTAGCAGTAGTTGTCCTTTTGTAAAGCAAATATAGTGTCATATTTTAAAAGTTATGAATCTCCTCATTTCAAATGCCTACTTGATATCAAAAAAAGAATTCAGCACCAATAATATTTTTAAGATGCTATGTGGGCTGAAGAGAATGCCTGTGGAGTGGAGATCCAATGCCCATAGACAATTGGACATCCTCTCACAGAGGGGTCACAGGGAAGATATGAGCCAGTCAGGGTGCAATACAGCACCGATGAAACACATAACTTTCCTCTAGCTCTTTGGTGCTTCCTTCCCTCCACTATCATGACTTCAATTCTACCTTACAAATCAGATTAGATCAGAGCATGCACACTGCTACAGATAAGAGCCTGCAATACAGGGAATCCAGGATAGATAAACCCCTCAGGGCCAACAAGGAGAGTAGAGATACCAGAAGGATTAGGGGAGGGTGGGAGAGAAAGGGGAACTCAATCACAAGGATCAACTAGAACCCCCTCCCAGGGGAACTAATAATGGAAAAGTGGGTGAGAGGTGATGGAGGACAATGTAAGATATGGAAAAAATAATCTATAACTTATCAAGGGTTCGTGAGGGAGGGCAGACGAAGGAGGGAGGGAGGAGAAATGGGGAGCTGATATCAGGGGCTCAAGTGGGAAGAGAATGCTTTGAAAATAATGATGGCGGCATATGTGCAAATGTGCTTGACACACTGGATGAATGTATGCATTGTGATAAGAGATGTAAGCGCTCCCAATAAAAGTATTAAAAAAATTTGAAGCAACAAGTAGCTCTAGGTGATAGATAAAGATACATAAAGGACTATAAAGTGTGATTATGATCATAGTAAAACAATTCTGTGATGCTGTACATTTTAAGCTGACCAAAATTTGAAGGGTGTTATTTCTTTAATAACAAGAGATTAGCAACCCCGAAAAAAGAAAAGAAGCTTTATCCTGGGAAAAAAAAAAAGAGGATGCCTGGTGCAGTGCTCAAGTGCTGGACAACAAACGGAAAACTCCCATAAAGATTTACAATCTGGGAAATTTCATAGGACAGTTCTACTCTGACCTATGGGGTCGCTATGAGTTAGAATAGCAGCAGGTTTGGGTTGGTGTGTGTTAAAAAGAAACAGAACACTGGGGCCCAAGGACTGCTGATGTGCAGCTTCTGTGCTAGACCGCAAATGTCTGGAGTTCTTAGGGCTTCTGTGTGTCCGTGTACCGTCTGGGGAAAAAGGAGGCTTACAAGACAACCCAGTCCTGTGGAGTTGCTCTGGGTTCCAAGAAAGAGCCCACTGCTGCGGCCACTTTATCACACTTACAGGCAAAGGCATCTGAACAGAAATGGACATGTCAGGAGGGCACCATGTGGGTGACTGAGAGAATGTGAGTAAGTGGATGCTATGTGGGGTTGTGAGTCAAAAGGTGTGTGTGTGTGTGAAGTTTGTATAGAGGACTCTGAGCAAAGAGAAAAAGGAGGCGTATGGAGGGAAAGGAGAGCGATATGAGAAGCCACAGCCACGTCACCTAAGGGCATTCATTCATAAGGGGTAAAACTCCTCTCTGCCACTATTCACAGCCCCTCCCCCATGCCGGGGAGGGTAGGCATTCATGCTCATTAGGTTGGGGATGAGCAATTGCGCAGCCAAGTGGGGGTCAATCCAGGATGTTTTCCTGGATAACGCTCTCCTAACCCTTTTCGGAACCCTTTTCCTAACAAGTTACAAATTATTCCTGTTATCATTGTCCCAATCGCCTGGACAAAGCATGGCCTTGCTTTCAGCATCCCAGGAACCGAGGTGTCAAGAAAGTGGAGTTGAGCAAAGACTCTGTGCTTTCCTTGCAAAGGACTGAGATTTTCATGAAGGAGACGGGGCTACCTACTGATGCAACCCTTTCCCTGTTTGCAGGGAGGAAGCTGAATGGGCTGGCCCTGTCGCAGAAGTGAAGGATGAAGGGTGGGCTCCAGCAGGAGGCAGGCTGGTGCTGAGCAAAGCCACAGAGTGCTTGTGCCTTCAGGACGCTCCCATTTCAGCGACCTTGTTCTTACCTCCTCATCTTGTTTCTACAGAAGGCCAGAAGAGGTTGAAGGTATTATTCTGAAGCAGATTTTTTCCACTTTGTGAGGAAAAAAAATTATACAATTTGAGGTAATGCTTGTATGGTGGATGTACAGTTTTCTCATAGTGAAAAAAAAGTTGCAGGTGCTAAGTGAGCCTGGTGTGTGTAACACTCCTACGCAGAAACCAGCCGAGTCAGCTAGCTGGCCATTTCCAATTGCTAGAGGGAGGACAGGAGCTGTCTTGGATGCACCGAGCAGGAGCCTAACTTCATGGAGGTCTCAAAGCTCTGGTGATGTTTTGGAAAAGACACTATCAACCTTTGCTTAATTTGGTATTTCCCGTTACAGATTCCAACACCTCTTCCCCCAGTTTCCCAATTGTTGAAAAGTCATGCCAACAATTAAGCTTAAGTTTTCCCATCTAAGAAACAAAGGGCATAGTCCTCACCTTCTTGAGGTAGGGATATTTTCAAGGCGATGATGAAAACTATGGACCATTCTCAATGACAATATCTAGTCTAGACCCAACCCAAAGCGGACTCACTGCCATCTAGTCCATGCCTGCTCATAGCAACCCTACAGGACAGGGGAGAACTGGCCCAGGGAGGGTCTGAGCCTGTGACTCTTCTTGGGAGTAGAAAACCCCAGATTTCACCTCCGAGTGGCTGATGGTTTCAAACTGCTGACCTTGTGGTTGGCAGCCTAATGTGTAACCACTCCTCCATCAGGGATCTAGGATTCAAGTGGTATTGAACAATTCCCTTGGCAGTGAGTCTCATCTGGACAGTTCCTGAGAAACATCTGGACCACTTTAAAAACCTACTGCTACCTGGACCCCACCTTTGAACATTTAAATCAGAATCCCTTCCAGACCTGGACATAGTACTTAAAAAGAAAGAACAAACAACCCCCAACCTTCACATGAGTCTAGAATGAAGTCAGGGTTGATAATTAATCCCCCAGGGCCAATAAGAAAAAAGAAGTTGAATGTAAAAGAAAACCAAGAAGCAAGATGCCCCTAACACACCTACTTAGTAGGATGGATGGAGATCAGTGTAGGTTCTAGGGGTAAAGCGAAATGGAAGCCAGTTGCCAAATGTCTTGCTCCTCATTGCCAAATCCATACTATTCTTGCTTCCTCCTGCCTAAAACAAAACACTTCTGAATTAGGGAGTCATATTGGCCACAATTTCTCATTATTTTATTCTTCTACACTCCCCAACCACTAAGGCAATGATTCTCAACCTTCCTAATGCCACACGCCTTTAATACAGTTCTTCACATTGTGGTGACCCCCCAACCATAAAATTATTTTCATTGCTCCTTCATAACTGTCATTTTGCTACTGTTATGAATTAGGTGACTCCTGTGAAAAGGTCATATGACCCCAAAAGGGGTCACGACCCACAGGTTGAAAACCACTGCACTAAGGTCATTTGCCCTCATCCCTTGAAAATTTAAACCTTCCAATATCACTCCAGTGTTTGGTGATTTACATGTGGACATGTGCCCATTTAAATCACCAACATTCTGACTTCCCAGACCCCAGGCCTCACATCTTTCAGAGGTTTTCTCCCTGCCAGAGGAGAAACTGAATGGTGTATTGAATCAGGCGAATCTGCTGCAGAAGTCCTCTTTCCCTTTAAAGCAGTGGTTCTCAACCTTCCTAATGCTGTGAGCCTTTAATACAGTTCCTCATGGTGTGGTGACCCCCACCATAAAATTATTTTCGTTGCTACTTCATAACAGCAATTTTGCTACTGTTATGAATCGGGCGACCCCTGTGAAAGGGTCGTTTGGCCCCTAAAGTGGTCGCGACCCACAGGTTGAGAACCGCTGCTTTAAAATGTTAAGAGCACGGATGTCCGTTTGAGAACTAGGTTGTACCTGGTTCACCCAAGGGTAATTTCAATGGACGTATATGCATGAAAATGATGGACAGTGAATAAAGAAGACAGGAGTAAGATCATTGCATCTGAATTACGGTGTTGGCGAAGAATATTAAAATTGCTACAGACTGCCAGAGGCAGCAAATCCTCTTGGGACTAAGTACAGCCAGAATGTTTTCCAGAGTCCAGGACAACAAGACTTTGCCTTAGGTCTTTGGACACGTTATCAGATGTGCCTGGTCCCCTCGTGGTGGGTAAAGCAGAGGGTCAGTGAAAGGCGGAAGACCCTCAATGAGATGGACTGACTGATACAGTGGTTGCAACAGCGGTCCACATACAACAAAGGGGAAGGGCCATGTTTCACTGTTGTACATAGGGTCGGTATGAGTTTGAACCAACTCTACAGCACCTAATGACCACAGAAACAGAAATTCAGCATTCCCTAAATTATACTTCCCCAAGCTTATGAATTTCTGACTTAGGGATAGCTCCTATTTGCCCTCTAATGTTATGTAAACTTACCCTCACTTTCAAATGATTGAATCAACCCCAACTTAGAACAATTTCTTTTTCAAACCAATGCCCTTACATTATTTATTGTTAACTTCTTGATGCAGAAGCATAACAATCAATGAAGAAACCAGCTATTTGCCAGTACAAGTTCAATTGATCAGATCAGATGATGGCAAAGTCTTAAACTCAGCATGACAGACAGCGAGTGGGGGGACAGTGGGCCGTGTGTGCCATCCCTCATGGCAGGGCTTCTTATAGACCCAGCTTCATTCTCTGATGTCTTCTCTTGGAGCTGTACCTGATCTTATTACCAGTTTTCATTCAAATCCATTGGGGAATGGCTGATTCTGCCTTTGTTTCTTGGCCAGGAATCTCTGGATCCTGAAAATCTTCTGAGATGACCTGGTGATCACGGAAAGCCAGCACACTGAGGATGGCTCAGAAACGGAAAGCCAAAGAAACAAATTCTTTGTTGCAACCACCTTCATGTGCTTCTTGTGCAGCTTTGAATTCACTGAAAAGGCTCTGAACCTTTTTTTTTTTGCACTGAAGGAAGGATGAACAAGAAGCATTTGCACCCGTACTACAAATTCACCCAGGACACACACTTCATCCGCACACTGTCATCCAGTCAAATCTGACTCATTACGACATCTGGGGACAAAGCAGAACTACGTTTTGGGGCTTCTGAGATTGTAAATCTTTAAGAGAGTGAGAAACCTTATTTTCCCCCATGCAACCATGGTTCTAAGCCTTCAAACCCAGAAAAACAATCTTGGAAGGTGTTTGGTTATGTCCAAAAAGTGTCATATTTTCATTGTCATGAGTGTATGTGCCTACACTCATGTACACATATTTGCATGTACCTGGATAGAAGGAGCCCCAGGAGCCTTGGTGGAACAGTGGGTTATGTGTTGGGCTGCTAATCGAAAGGTCAGCAGTTCAAAACAACCAACCTGTCCATAAGTGAGAGATGAGAGGTTCTG
>NW_022103911.1:494694-501104 GCF_000313985.2 Echinops telfairi | reverse complement strand
GGCTTGTTTTTGTACTTCAAAATAAGATATGTGCAGTGTGCATAGGAATTTGTTCCTAGTTTATTTTTTTAAACTATAGTCCGGCCCACCAACAGTCTGAGGGACAGTGAACTGGCCCCGTTTAAAAAATTTGAGGACCCTGGCTCTAGAGTCCCTGTGAATCAGAACTGACTCAATGGCAGAGAGCTTGGTTTTGAGCTAGAGGAAGTCCTGACGGTGTAGTGAATGATGACCTGCACTGCTAACTGCAAATCAACAGTTCAAACCCAGCAGCTGCTCGGAGGGTGACAGATGAGATTTACAGCATCCTCAGGAATCCAAAAGGTCAGCTCTACTCTGCCCTAGAGGGTCGCTGTGATTCAGAATAGACTCAAGGGCAGTGAGGTTTTTTAGTTGAATTTAATTAGGTGCTTCTATCTGTTCGCACCTATGTACAAACCTGTATCTACCCGTAGACCAGTATGTTTATACCCATCCATATAAGTCAAACAGTGATTTTCATTATCCTTGTGCTGTTCTTACTACATCCACATTAGGTACCACTTTTCTCATCACCAAAATTAACAAGTCTACAATCTAAAGCATATTTCCCCTGCTCCTTTCCTTTCCCCTGCTCCTTTCCTATCCAATGAACAATAGTCTGTCTATATATAGCTTTCCGTGTCTTTTTATCAAAGAAGGATCATATGACATTTGTCTTTAAATGCTTGACTTATTTCACTAGGTCCGTCCATGTTAGAATATGTTTCACTAGCTTATTATTGTTCTTTATTGTTGCATAGTATTCCTTAGTATATATGTGCCACATTTAAAAATTTTTATTTCTCTACCCATGAAAGGACACTTGGGATGTTTCCATTTATTTGCTAATGTGAATGAAGTGTTATTGCTTGGTGCCGTTGAGCGGACTCCAACTCACAGAGTTATGCACAACAGAATACAACCCCGTCCACTCCTGTGCCGTCCTCGCCACTGTTCTTTCGGTTGAGCCCATTATTGCGCCACCTGATCAATGCATCGCATCCAGGACTGTCCTCTTTTTCACTGTCCCTCCACTTTACCGAGCATGATGTCCTTCAAAGAAGCAATTCGGTTGCACTTCCCCCAAGACAAACTTGTTTGTTCTTTTGGCAGTCCATGGTACTTTCAATATTCTTCTCCTGCACCATAATTCAAATGTTCCAAATCTTCTGCTGTCTTTTTTATTCAAGGTTCATATATGCATATGAGGCAATGGAAAATACCATGTGTAGGGTCAGGCATACTTAAGTCCTCAAAGTAACTTCCTTGCTTTTCAACACTTTAAAGAGGTCTTGTGTAGTAGAGTTACCCAATGCAATGCTTTCTTTAATCTCTTGACTGCTGCTTCCAAGAGCATTGATTGTGGATCCGTTAGAGTCCTTGATTGGGAAATAACTCAATTCTTGGCTTCGTATGAAAAAGACATTCACGCCGAAGCCTGGTTTGTGATCCAAGTGAGTTTTTATAAAGGACAGAAGAAGTTTCAGGTTGTACAGTTAACTGAACATGGGACTGCACCCCACATATTATCAGGATAGATCAGTCCCAGGCAAAAGACATCATGCTTGGTGAACTAGAGGGACAGTGAAAAAGAGCACCCTCGATGAGAAGGATGCACACAGTGGCTGCAACAGTGACTCAAACTGAGGAACAAGCGTGAAGACAGCACAGGGCTGAGCAGTGTTTCATTCTTTGTACATAAGGTCACTATGGGCCAGATCTCACTCCAGGGCACCGAACAACAACAAGAACGGTGTCACAGTGGATCTTGAGTTGACCTGCTAGCCAAGGTCAGTTCAAATCTGCTAACTCCAAAGGAGAAAGATGAAACTTTCTGCTCTAGCCAAGACTGACAGCCCAGGGGACCCACAGGGACAGTTTCGTTCTGCCATGCAAGATTGTCATGAGTCAGAATCAGCTTGATATCTGTGAGCTTAAGGTATTGCAGCCTCAGAAACCCTTTTTATTGGGTTGCTATTAGTCAGAATTGACTTGATGGCACAGAATTGACTTGAGTTTGGCTTTGGTCTGGTAAGGCATACACGCAGGAGTGAGATGACTGTATAACAGGAGAGTTCTAGTTCTAATTTTTTTTAAAATGTCATACCATTTTCATAGTGGTTGTACCATTGACCAACCATACTTGATAATGGTTCTAATGTCCACTCATCCTTGCCAGCATATACTGGTATTTTGTTTGTTATTAAATCTGTGTCATTTGAGCCAGGGTAAGGTAGTGTCTCATTGTAGTTTTGATTTGCATTTCTCTACAAGCTAATGATAATGAATATGATTCCACCTTTTTGTTGGTGGTTTAAATGTCCTCTTTGGTGAAGGCTCTCATTCTAGCTGTCAAGGAGTCAATGCCCGCTCACAGTGACCCAACAGCATAGCGTAGGAATGCCTCTGTAGGTTTCTGAGGCTAGAATTCATTGCTGGAGAGAAAGCTTTGTCTTTCTTCTTTAGCACGGCTCTTACTGCCTTCGAGCTGATGCCAACTCACAGCGACCCTATAGGATAGGTAGAATGACCCCTTGAGTTGCTGAGAATAGAAAGCCCAGTCTTTTTACAGAAGAAATGGCTGGTGGATTCCCACTGCTGACCTTGTGGTGAGCAGCCCAACACCTAACCACGATGCTACCAGGGCTCCTGGAATTCCCTTTTCATCAAGCTTTTGCCTTCACTAATTCACCAAAATATTCCCGTGGGAGCTGACCTGTAACTTCCATCCTGCTATGTCCAAGCTAATTGCAGGACCCATATTACAATGAGCTCCCAGCATCTCATGTGGTCTGCGCTTCTCTTTTCTCTTGCTTTGCTTCCATGCCTTAGGGGTTTCACCTTTCTCAGTGTCTGCCCTTCAGTTCCCCGAGCCTAATCCCTCCCTCCAGCACAACCTTTAAATCGGGAGAGTCCTAAATTGCAGTTCCCAAACATCCTCTTTTCTCTAACCACACCAATTCCCTTAGTGATTGCAACCAACTTCTCAGATTTAAGCATCATATATATGTTGATTTGTTTTCAAACCCTTAACTTCAAGCCTTGCTTCCAGCCCTAAGCTCTCTCCAAAACCCCAGCTGTGTGCATGGTCCTGCCTGCTCAGCCTCTCCAGCCGCTAGGCCCTCTGTCCGGCTGGTCTCTCAGCAGACACGCATATGACTTATTTCATCCCTTCTTCATCTGTAAGGCCTTTTTGTGTATGCTAGGGGAAATAGCACCCATCTCTAACACCTGCATTCCTATTATTTTTTTATGTGAACAATTATCGGTGTCTGATATGCATCATATTTTACGATATTATCTGTTTATTTGTTGCAACCCACCAGAATATAAGCTTCACAAGGGCTAGGATTTTGGGTCTGTGCTGTTCATTGCCCTATTGGCCAGTGCATTCACTACATATTTGAGGAATAAATGAATAATCTAAAACTCTAGATTCTGAAAATGAGTGGGAGAAAACTTAGAAAATAATGAGTATGAAAATCTTACTGGACCAGAGGATGTACACTGGTACATATAGGAACTGGAAACACAGGGAACCCAGGACGGATGAACCCCTCAGGACCAGTGGTGAGAGTGGCGATATCGGGAAGGTGGAGGGAAGGTTGGGTAGAAAGGGGAAACAGATTACAAGGATCTACATATAACCCTCTCCCTGGGGGACAGACAGCAGAGAAGTGGGTGAAGGGCAATGTCAGATGGTGTAAGATACGACAAAATAATAATAATTTATAAATTGACAAGGGTTCATGGGGGAGGGGCGAGTGGGGTGGGAGGAGAAAAATAAGGAACTGATATCAAGGGCTCAAGTAGAAAGCAAATGTTTTGAGAATGATGAGGGAAACAAATATACAAAAGTGCTTGACACACTGGATTTATGTATGGATTGTCATAAAAGTTGTACGAGCCCCCAATAAAATTATTTTAACAAATAATGAGTATGAAACACAAACAAACAAACAACCTCACAGCCAGCTGATGGGCTCCCACTCACAGAGACCTTACAGGGCAGGGAGGACGGCCTCTGTGGGTTTCTGACACTGTAACTCTTTATGGGAGTAGAAAGCCCTATCTTCGCTTAGGAGTGACTGGTGGTTTCGAACTGTTGGCCTTGGAGTAATCAGCCCAACTCGCTACTAGGGCTCCTGGTGAATGACAGATCACTAATAAAGAGAACATTGAAGGATATTTCATAGACGATTCTTATTTGCCTCTACAAGGTCTTAGCCGCAAATCAGTTGGTCAGAACCAGTAACTAGATGGAAAAACTGCTCAGGTTTGTTCTCTGTTGGGCAGCATCCTTTAGGAGGGCCATGCCATCGTCTCACCCTGGGTGCTCTAAAAGGAAGGATCTCCATGTTACAGGCACTCTTGGCGGGGGTGGGTGGGTGGGGTGGGGGGGTTCAGAGAAGAAATAGCACAGTACATAGTCAGGAGTATCCTGCAGTCAAGAAGCCTGGTTGGATTCTTTCCCTTTATATATTTAACCATCTAAAGTACTTGTTCCTAACTCCTTACTATTTAGTTGAAATGTGCTTTTAGATACTCCAACCTAGACAAACTTGTATAAAGCACATTAAGAGGCAAGTATGTAGAGCAGGACCCATAAAGACAACTCTCCCCTACAGCCACCCAACCAACCCACTTCAGAGAAAATACTAAGATTTCAGTAATTGAGAAGGAGAAAAATGACAAGGAAAAAATATCTGTGCATTGGACTGGTTTGAAGTGAATATCGAGAGCATTAGAATACCGATCAAGAGAACCCATAATCTTCTGTGCATACACACAATGGAACACACACATGATTAAAGAGCCATGATGAAAATGTGAAGTACTTCATGACATGGATGGCTGGGAGGACAAATCTTAGTATTTTCTGCTGAGTGGAGTTAATCACAAAAGGACAAATACTGTATGAGAACACTATTATAAAAGAAAAGAAATCTAGCTAAAGGTTTTCATACCGAAAGAAACAGACTTAGATGGCCACCGGGGTGGGAGGGTAGGAGGGAGGAAAAGCAGTAGACTAGAGAGTGGAGAGGTGATCACTTGGGTGGAGGGAAAGTTAATATTCCACAAGAGGAAGCAAAAAAGGTGGGGGAGGGTAGAAAAAAAGAGTGACTTTCACAAGTCATGATCCGCTGCAGCTACCCCTTAGAGCAGCACTTCTCAACCTGTGGGTCGCGACCCCTTTGAGGGTCGAACCACCCTTTCACAGGGGTTGCCCGATTCATAACAGTAGCAAAATTACAGTGATAAAGTAGCAACAAAAATAATTTTATGGTTGGGGGGTCACCACAACGTGAGGGACTGTATGAAAGGGACGTGGCATTAGGAAGGATGAGAACCACTGGCTTGGAGTGTTTGTGGTTGGTGCCGTGCCACAGGGGAGAGTGAATTTGGAGCTGACTTTGTAGGTACTGTCTTGGTACGGTGTATGTGAAATGTATTCCTAACTGAGTTTGGGGAAGGAGATAGGATTTTAACTGGACACATGCATCCTTAACATTCTGTGGGAATGGGGAGGGGCTGTGCTACTTCATTGCTTCGGTGGGGAAGAATGCATTTATGGGATGGTTACACTTCTGAATGAAACCCACACATTTCCCCCCCATACTTGGCCTCTCTTGTTCTTGCACAGTTCACCTCCTGAGTCATTTCCTAGCCACCTGTCACCCTAATGAAGGGGGATGGGGAGCCCTGCGTGGGGACAAGGGGTAGGACCTGAGAAATGTCCCAGTCTGCTATACCCAAGGATGGCAACCTCACTGCCCTAAAGAACGGATGTGGCCAAAGCTGCGAGATCTAGAAAAAGGCATTGCTGAAAAGTAGGTCCTATCACAAATAATAAAATCGTCGGGTTAGGAAGTTAAGGAAGAGTAGACCACACGGGATGTCCAAATGTGACAATTTCTTCATGGATCTGAACAATTGTAGAATTTAGGGACATGAAATAAATCGGATGGTGTATTCGACAACTAGAATAATTTTTTTGTAGATCTGAGTAATAATATCTTAAAATTTGGCTGGCTAGCAGATCATGGTACCAAAGCTTGCACCAGCCAGCTAGCACCAGTTCTTTGATGGCTGTCTTCTATGTTCCCTGAGTAGCTTTCTCTCTCCCCGAGACGTGGCCATGGCCACAGGAAGGGGACTCGTCTTCTGCATTGGCCAAGGCAGCCCCCTTGGAGCAGCTTGTGGGTTTGAAGCACTGACCTTGTGGTTAGCAGTCCAACACTGACCTCCCCTGCTCCCCTCCCACAAACACACCCCAGGGATCCTTTAATCTAACTTCAGTTGGCACAGATTCAGATTTATTATCTACCTTGGAGGGATTTTAATATTTGATTTCTAAAAGTACAAATCAGAGAGGAGGCTCATGAAGA
>NW_022103911.1:469398-470393 GCF_000313985.2 Echinops telfairi | reverse complement strand
AAAATGCTGTTCCTGTGTAGCCAAGAAAATCAATGTGAAGTCCCACCCAGGGACCAAAGAATGAGGGACAGGGATATTCCTAGCTCAAACCGATCTCATGACCTCAAAGAGGAAATGATCGACACAACCTAATAGGTTGCACACTGAAAAAAATCAACATATATACGGTTATCTGACATAGCACCTTATTTCTCTAAGTGAAGCTTCCATAATCACCATCAGGTCTGCTCCGACTTAGGGCAGCCCCGAGAGTTTCAGAACAGGGCTTTCCACAGCTGGTTTTTCAGATGTAGATCACCAGGCTTTTCTTCCGAGGTGCTCTGCGTGCACATAAACCTCCAACCTTTAGTTTAGCAGCCAATGCATTGACTCTGAGGACTACTCAGGGACTTCCTAAGAAACTTTAAAGTAGTATTTCTTCCTTACCTGGATTTATTCTCCCCTTCAACCAATCTCGTCTAGAACAAAAGAAACCAATCATGCATACCAAGATTGGTGGTTTTCATGACAAACGTAATTGCTTCACAAGAAACTGAGGCAACCCAATTCCCTGCTGCACTCTCACATCCTCCCCCGCCCTGGCCCACACCTCTGCTGACTGTGGCAATCTGAAGTGAGGTTCATGAAGGCCACTTTTTCTCCCTTGCCTCTAATATCCCCCATCTAACAAAAGTGGTGAGTAATTTCCTTACCACTTCTGTTGTTAACAGATGCTAACAATGCTGCACGATACAGATCGGGCACAGCTACTGAAAAAGAAACTACCCAAATTATTATTTAAAGTGATCATCAAAAGAAACGCTTTTCAGAAGGAAATTTTCTTAACTGCTCAAGGCTTTTGCCTGGCCCTGCTCAACTGACCGCTCTTCTGTGAATTATTAACAAACGCTTCTGTTCCCCAAGTGGAAACAGCGCCTCTTTTTCAGTGCACACGGGAAGGCTCTGTGGGGCGGCTGTAACTTCAGGGCAGTCCCCCTTCCCTGTCTAGAATCTGT
>NW_022103911.1:425089-468870 GCF_000313985.2 Echinops telfairi | reverse complement strand
GCTTCGCGACAGCAGTGAGACCGGGTCGTTACACTATCCTGGGCAGGAGCCAGTTATCTGAAGGGCTTTAGAAGGTCAAGGCAAAAAAAAAAAAAATTGACTAAGGAATTAAATCCTATTCGATCAAGATGTATTCTAGGACAAAGCCTAACAACAAAACAAAACAAAACAAGGCCACTGGTTTCTTCATACTCCTCCCCCACCCCCAGTAGCATCTTAAAAGCCGAAGTTCTTCTTTCGTGATAGTTTTCCCATGAGTCTTCTCAGATAGATTAATTCCAGTAAGCAACTACTACTAGCATGGCTTCCACATCCTACTACACTTCCCTGTGTATTTTTACAAAAAACCTTTCCCCAAACTCATGGAAATCTAGATTTTTTTCATGGAAGCTGAGTGCTTGCTCACAGTTTGAAGTTCTACCAAGATCTCAAATGACCCCAAATGGTTTCTGTTTCATGAGAAGTTTATACTAACTCTTGCTCATCGTCGCTGTCACAACCCGGGTCACCGGGAGGAGCTGTGCTAGGGAAACTATGGAAAGAAACTGCAGAACTGAAAAGCCATCTCAAACGCATACTGGTCTGCGCGTGATTTAGTGTCCTGTTTGCCCCTCAAGGCCAGAAAACGCCTTCATTTTCCCAAACACACGTTTGCCTGTGTGCTCAGGGGGCGCGGTGCCTTTTTCTTACCCCGAGAGCCTCTGGAGAAGTAACAGACACACGTAGGCTCATTCAGTTTTCTGATCATGTAATGCTTCATTTTTATTATATTGAGTCACTGACTTCCCCAGGTTGGTGTGTTTTTTTTATGGAAATGCTGAATGATGGAGTCATGCATCCTCAATTTGGGGTTTAAACAAATTCCTTGAAAGCAGTCCTGTCACTTTACCTCCTAATTTTCAAAATGCTATTTCCTCTACCAGTGACTATGCGGTAGGAGAAACTGTGCTATTATGTAAAGGAAAATGTGGGTGGAGGGCACGAGTCCCGCTTGATAGTTACCTCATGATTTGGACTGTCCAAGACAGAGGGAAAAAGGAAATCTCAGCCCTCATCAGGTAGAATTCCATTTTGGGGGAAGTCCACTATCAAGGTGATGTAAACTCTGAAGTAACAAATTGACTCAGCATGTTCCTAAGCCACAGACCTCTTAGATGACGTTTGCTAAATGCTTAGCATTTGTCCATTGGCTCTCACTAGGTGACAGGGAAACCATGTATTTTCCCCACCTTACACACACACACACACACACACACACACACACAAAGGAAGTACACTGAGCTCCCCTGTTACAAAAAAAAACCCATCAAACCAAACTCACTGACACCAAGTTGAGGCCAACTTAGAGCTCCCTTGTTGGTCTCATTTTTATTCACATTTCTAACAATCAAGAAAGATATTCTGCACCCAGCCTTAGCTATTAACATCGAACTCTCTTCACCCTCATCATGGTATTCCACCCACTTACACACTTAGATGATCCTCTTTTGCCAAAAATGCTGTTCCTGTGTAGCCAAGAAAATCAATGCATTATGACTCTGTAGAAATCAACTGTGATTGTCGTAGCTCAAACCACAAATCCTCACGTTTCTGTTTACGAACAAATTTGATGCCATAGGTGGCAGCCACCAGCATCATATTCAATAAGTGTTTTATTGTCAATTGGGTGAAGCTTTATAAGGCAGTCTGTTTTACATTCAATGAGTCATACACATTCTGGATCATCTCATTCATTATCATGTTTTAAAAGTATAACCTATAAGAAAGTCTGCTCGTTTGTTTTCAAATCTCTGAAGAGAAAACCAAGGAAGGAAATATTTCGTGGGTTCGGGATATGCACAAGCTACTATTTTACTGAATTTACACAACAGGACCAATATATCTGATTAAGTACAAAATGCAGTTTTGTCACACATAAAGATATACATTACACACACACACACACACCATGGCATAGTGCCAGCACCATAGCAACACACAACCTATCACATCACAACACTTTGTCAGATGGATTGTGGCATTGAAGCTTAGTGGCTATCAACTGTAAGAGAAAACCTTATAGTTTTTCAGATGCATATGAGTATAGCGAGCAAGAATTGATGAAATGCAGTATAGTAAAACATTTAATAATAAGTACAAAATTTTTCCAACCAGTCCTTTGGGGCAATAATATTGCCCTGTTGACTCATATTAAAATTACAAATTCCCTAAAACCCCTACAGGTGTTTGTTATGTCGAATTTCACTTATTGGATGGGATTATTTAGTACTTACCATGTGCCCGGGAGAGGATACACCATCACCTCTCCCTTATTGACATGGATAGGTTGCATTATGTGAAAACTGGCATCATGGGAAAATGGAGGATGACCATATTAGATGGGAAAATGGAGGATAAGTATATCATCATATACATCTGATTACAACTTTACACAACTGTCATATCACCAAGAATCATGTTTTAGGGAATTCATTATTTTAATGTGAGTCAACAAGTCAGTATTACTGCCCCAAACACTCCTTGGAAGTGCTGCTGTTGAATGTAAGGGGGATGGGCAGAGTTCTAGACCCTGCCACTCCTGCGTTTTTCAAAGCAAACCTTTTTTTTTTTAATCGTTTTATTAGGGGTTCATACAACTCTTATCACAATCCATACATACATCAATTGTGTAAAGCACGTTTGTACATTCATTGCCCTCATCATTCTCAAAACATTTCCTCTCCACTTAAGCCCCCGACAATTAGGTCCTCATTTTCCCCCTCCCTCCCTGCTCCCCCTTTCCTCATGAACCCTTGATAGTTTATAAATTATTATTTTGTCAGATCTTTCCCTGTCCGACGTCTCCCTTCAGCAAATCCTCTTTTATTGCTTTATCTGGTTCCCTGTAAGATTTTGTTTGGAAAAGCACTTCCCTTCTAGGGTAAAAATAGTTTAAAGCGATTGTACTAGATCAAGTTAACATCTAACCTAACATTACTCTTACCTCACACCTTGGCCTCTATTACTGCAAGACATACATCATTAATGTGCAATGCAGTCAGGTGGTAGATTTTCTGCTTGATGTAAACACAAAATATTGGATAACAAGATGACAATTGAGAAATAGGTGCACACATCCAATTTATTTTTCTCACCTTCTTCCACTTTAGTCTCCAAACTCCTTCCAATCTGTTACCTATAACCAAGATCATCTTTCCAATGTACCCATGTCACCTCATGATCCTTCCACCCTTAGTTTATGCTCACAGAGCCCGCAATATGAAGGATCTTGAACTCTTATTGCACATGAAGTTTTCTTTATGGGAGGAGAGAGCTTTGCTTTTCTCATAGGGAGTTGGTGAGTTTAAATGACCGACCTTGCAGTGAGCAGGCTAATACTTACCCAATAGTACCACCAAGGCTCCTTATTCCTGCACAGACCCCCAAACCAACTCACTGCCATTGAGTCAATTCTGACTCTTAGTCACATTATAGGACAAAGTAAAACAATCCATTTGGGTGTCTGGGGCTGTAAATCTTTATGGTGGGTTCAAACAACTCACCTGCAACTTAGCAACCCAACACGTGACCTACTGTGCCATTGGGACTCCTTACCAAAGGTAAGACTAAATAAGAGCGGTATGCACCTGTCCTAAGTCACCTGTAAATTTGACTTCAAGACACCCTGGGGAATAGATCACATGCTTCACTGTGAGATTGCCTGAATGTCAATTATGCTTTTATTGAAAACATAAGACTATCAAAGAACCTGGATTATCTACATGAAACTTGGAGGATTAGAGAAATAAATGAAAACATTTAGTAGCACATGAAATTGTGAAAAGCATTTTTTCCCTGGTGTTGGGTTAGTTTGCTGATTCATGCATATTGTGTGTGATGCAAGAGCCAGTGAGATTTTAAGGTATGAAAGTTTTAACCCAGGACAATTAACATAAGGTGAGAGAACTCATTCTAAAATAACTCCTTAGACTACCTTTCAGATAGTCCCAAATTATCTTTTCCCCCAAATACGAAGCAGCTATTGCTGGTCTTGGTTTTCCTGACTTAGACTTCCAGGAGAAGGACATTCTGTAAATGATCATTCATTCACCTGGGGGTGGGCGGGGCAGATGTTGTCAAAAGAGACTACACTCCTTAAAACAGTGATTCTCAATCTTCCTAATGCCGCGAGCCAATAATACAGTTCCTCATCTTGTGGTGACCCCAAACCATAAAACTACTTTCATTGCTACTTCATAACTCTAATTTTGTGAAAGGGTCGTTTGAATCCCAAAGGGGTTGCGACCCACAGGTTGAGAACCTCTCCCTTAAAACAAAAGACGCCGTCCAGTCAGCTCTGAGTCCTGGTAAACTCAATGCATCAACTAACTGCTCCCAGGGGCTTCCAAAGACTGATTTTTCAGAAGCAAATCACAAAGCCTGTCTTTTGAAACACCTCTGGGTGGCCTCAAACTAGAGCTCTTTCTGTTCATGTTAACCATTTGCGCCAACTTCCCTACTCTTTAGGGAGACTGTAGCATTCAATTTAGTCCATTTCAGTACTTAGAAAGCTCTGTTTAATAAAACCATTCCAATGGGAGTAATTTTTTTTTTGTTATGAGGAGTTGGAACAACTAAACTAGATTGGAGGAAAAGCAGAGTTAAGAGAAGAGAAAAAAGAGGGAAGGAGAAACTTGGAGTGAATGAGCAACAGAAGAAAAAGGAGGGATAGAAAGACCCGGAAAGGAAGGGAGAAAGTGAGAAGATGGCGGTGGCACAGGTTCTGTAGCTCCTTTGTGGTCAAGAAGTATGGCTGATCATTGTCAGGTGCCCTAGAGCCCCAGGTCTCCATTCTCAAATGCCTGCTGCATAAAACAGCGTCTTCTGGAAACAAGGGCAGTGATCATGGCAGTGCATCTGAGAGGTGAGTCAGTCAAGGACCAGCGCTCCCCTCATCCCCACCACAGACATCTACAGCTTCCCATTGAGGCACACACCAAGGGCAGTCGTAATGGAGCAGCTTTTGCTAAGCATACTGCCATGACCTTGAGGACTTACCTGTGGATATCCCAAAGCATTTCACTCTGTGCCTCCTAATTTCAGAAGATTTTTCTTTTAGTTGGTTTCCTGTATAACCATGCTGTTTTCACCTCCCCAATTTTTCTCTTTCCTCAGCAATATTTTAAAGTGCTGGGGGATGCCTGGAATAAAAGATTAAAGTTCTGATGTTCTCATGACAGTAGGATGATTGAAAAGCAAAACAAAAAAAAGAACATAATAAATTCATATAAATATCTGCCATAATTGTTAGCCTAAAGTTGTCCAGATAGGTGTTTTACCCATTGAATTCATGTCTGTTATTCAAGACCACCAAGAATCCATTGTTTTCACTACATTTGGAGTACTGAATATTTTGTTTTACTTAAATGTATGTAATGAGTTTTCCATGTAGAGAATGTGGTAGTTCTATTTTTTAAAAGAAATAAACAAGTGGACATGAGAACACATATGTGAGATTTTCCCTACAAAAGTCTCTTCACTTCCTTCTGCACATAAAATACAAGGAAATTATTAACATTTCTTACTTTGGACCAGATTGTTCTTGGGTAAAATAAATGAAAAAAACAATTGGATATTCCAACCCAGATGAGAAGCTAATTGCTTAATTAACCCAATAAGATATATATTTAAATTCTTGATGTTACCAAGAATATCTTTGCAAAAGAACTACTCACCTTGTCCCAAAACTGTTGCATCAAAAGCATCTTCGTGGAGGTTGAATCCCCTTAGAGCAGTGTTCTCAACCTGTGGGCTGCAACCTCTGTGGGGGTCGGACGTCCCTTTCACAGGGTTGCCAAAGACCATGGGAAAACACATATTTCCGATGATTGGGGGTCACCACAACCAGAGGAACTGTATTAAAGGGCCGCGGCATTAGTTAAGTTGAAAACCACTGCTTTCTAGAGTCTCATAAACAGAACAGAGTGGCACAGGTGTGCACCATGCCCAAAGTGACGTTGGTGATGGAGGCAGGTTTCTACTGTGGAGAGGAGTGATCTGCAGGCAGCTCCCCAACCACCTCATTGTTACGTGACCTCTTTGTAACGTTCTCACCTGTAAAGGGTATATAAATGTTTGCTGTAATTATCATCACTTTGATTGGTCGAAGGTCTTTACCCAGAAGAAGCCACCTGGTTCCCCTTTATTAGCAAGGGAGTAAGTATTCCAGCCGGTCTAACAATTACCTGAGTGATTTCAGGACAGCCTTTGAGCGCAGAGGGAGAAGCTCACAGACGTGCGTTCTGTCCATTTGTTGATCAGTCATGCGTGTTAGTAGAACTACCGTGTCTTCTTTGCATTGGAAACACACGTGAAATGGTTGAAGTAAAACAAAGCACTCAGTACTATAGCTGCAGTGAAAACAATTGCCTTTTGGTGGCGTCGACGCTGTTTTAGGATTTGGAAGTCCCTTAAGCACTGAGTGTGGTATAAGATTGGATTTATACGCATGTCCCACATGCATTTAGATACTACAGTCCAGCCATTAGGGGCTCTGGTGATGCTGCTGACCATCAGCTGGGCACTTAAAACCCATCAGCTCCTCCATGGCAGATAGATGAGGTGGTCTGTTCCTGTTAATACTGACAGCCTTGGAAACCCTATAAAAGGTCACTCTGCATAGGAATCAACTTGATGACAGGAGGTAGAGGCATGCACTGGTCAACTTCTACTAGACATTCTTTGACATGGGCCATTATATGAAATGGAAATTATGTAAACGCCACATAGGGGCCTTGTCCTGTTTTTTCTTTAAGCATTTATATCAAACTTTGTAGCTAGCAGTGAATGCCAATGTGTTGAGAGAGATTTGATTTGGGGATGGGTCCTCAGTCCAAGTCATTAGCAATGTCTCCATTTCTCATCTAGGCCCCTCTCAAATTTTCAGGAGCCTTATGAGTTTCAATAGAGCTGGTCCTTTAACAGTGGAAAATAGTTTCTTTGTCATTGAAGATCATCCTGGTTGTCAAGAGTGACATGCCTAAATTGAGAGCAACAGAATTCATGAGTTTTCCACCTTAGTGTTGTTTATTGCCCTTACATTTCACTTTCAGATCTATCACGAGCACTGGTTTCATGCATTTGGGAGTCACAATGTGCTTCCTGGTAAATTTTTTGAAAGAAAATTAAACAGAGAGATTATATTACAATACTCAAGAGATCCAAGATCTTCCAACCCAGATGGAATGCTATTGCCTATGAGTTGAAGCATACACTTTTATATGGTGAACCTTTTAGATAGAAAGTACAGTATAGAACATACATAAACCAGTACCATAGGTATTAACTGTGACTATTAAGACATTTAGTAAATGTTATTTATGAACTGTACCTTGTACAGCTGGCAATGCCATTGCTTTGATTCAAGAGTCATGAGATACAGAGCTGCTTGTAGGAAGCTTTTGCACCAGCTGCATTCCATTCTCTGATGGAATTTCTAAATTCTATTATAACCTTATGAAATGGGGTTGTATATGCCATGATGTTTTGCCTGAACAAATGTTACATGGTACTTGACTATACGTCCAATGGTTCTTAAGCAATGGCAATTAGGGGACCCAGGAGTCCATCAATGCATGGGACATTGTGAAAAACAAAACAAACATTATTTAAAATGCTACTAAATTCAGAGTTTCCCCTTGACATTATGTATTATTCAGTTAAGAGGACCATCATACCAATTTCTACCATTCACTATTGTGGGAGAAGGTGTTTTTTTATATAAAGATCTATGATTTACCATGAGTTGTCAGACATAATATTATAAAGAGTAAAGCCTCTATATTTACCAAAATCTTTAAGACAGCATAATACTAAGAATGAACCCCAATGAAAATATGGACTTCAGTTAATAATCATATATCAAAATTTGTTCATTAGTTATAACAAACTTGCCACATGAATATAAGATGTTAATTAAAAGAGAAACTGTTTGTAGAAGGGCCAGAGAGAACAGGGGAACTCTCTACACCTTCTGTGCAACTTTTTATAAACCTACAACTGCTCTAAAAATAAAGTCTGTTTGAAAATATAGTTAAACCTCTTAATAGAGTGAAAATAATTTCAATATGTTACAAGAACATAAGCCCTTATGGGTAAATAAGAAACAGTCCAATAGATGGGAAAGGAATATGAATAAGACTATCCATAGGAAAAGAAATACACTGACTAATAAAGATATGAAAATATGCCAGAGCTAACTGCGAGGAGTTGGAATGAACTTGAAGGCAACGATAGAATCATTGGTCAAATAAAGGCAAACCAATTATAAAATGTGTGTTTTCTTGTTTTATGGTAGGACACAGGTCTATCTATCTATCTATCTATCTATCTATCTATCTATCTATCTATCTATCTATGTATCTAAAAAAGTGTTGAGGAAAATGAGGAAAAGAAACTATTGCACTTTTGATGGAAGTGTAAATTGGTATGGCCCAGGGGAAGGAAATTTGACTATTTCTATCAAATCTTTACATGGATACAATCTTTCCACTTGGGAAATGAAAGTTTCTGTATCTCTATTTTTATGTATCTCGCCCCCTGTACCCACCATGTATTTGCTTGCCATATCATGATGGCTGTGTGCTGCCTTCATGATAGAAGCTATGCCACCAGGATTTTAAATACCAGCAGGGTCACCCATGGACACGTTTTAGCACAGCTTCCGGAATAAGAAGGGCTAAGAAGAAAGAAGAAACACAGTTAAAGGATTAGTCATTAAAAGCCTTATGACCAGGAGTAGAATACCATCTGATACAGTCCTGGAAGACAAGCTCTCAGGTTGGAAGACACTGAAAATATGGCTGTGGGTGAGCTGCTTCTGCAAAGTAGAGTTGACTTTAATGACACGGGAAGAACATAACATTCAGGGACGTCGTTTGCTGATAGGGCCTGTTCAAAGTGAGAAGAAACTGTGAGGACTGTGGGTGAATAATTGCAATGTACAAAGTATAAATCTAGTGTGTTAGACAGTGTTCTCTAGAGAAACAAAATCAGAACGCTAATAATAATATATATTTCTATACAAATAGATAACATAAGACATAAACAGTGAATTAAATTATAAAGCAGTACAAATGGCTCAGTGCAACTCCCGTGAGACAGCTGTGAGACACTGGCAGGCCTTCAAGTCTTGAGGGCCGCAAGGCAGTCCTCTGTAGAGTAATTCAGGCTATCCAGGCATAGACAGCAAACAGCAAGGCAGGTCACCAACAGTCAGCAAGATGACAGAGTCCGACAGTCCCCAGCTCAAGAGATGTAAATTCCAATAGTGCGGCGAAGCAGGTCTTGAAGGAACCTCAAATTACAGCAACACAATCCATGGATTAGGTGTCCCACAGGTAGTGTAGCTTGCAAATGGAGGCACAGAACAAGCAAGGCAGCTGCACACTGGTCTGATGATCAAAGAGGAAGAGACAAGAAAGGTGAGGCTCACCGAGCCACTTATCTCTCCACCCTTCAATTAATCCCACATGTGTTCATTGGCCGTGGTGGCACAATAAACACTAACTATCTCATCTAGGAAACATGGAAGTAGTCAAAATAAAATAGAATGCATAAAGATTGATACTCTAAGCATTAGTGAGGTGAAACAGACTGATATTGACCATGTAGAATCTGACAGTCTTATGGTTTACTACACCAGGAATAACAAATTGAAGAGGAATGGTGTCACATTGATTACCAAAAAGAACATTTTCAAGGTCTTTCTTGAAGTACAGTGTTGTGTATGATAGGAAACTTTCCATATACCTACAGAAGAAATCACTATTAAGTTATTCAAGTTTCTAAAGCCAAGAATGAAGAAACTAAAGAATTCAACCAACTCCTTCAGTGTGCAATTGATCAAATATGCAAGCAAGATGCATTGAAAATTACCGGTGATTGGAATGTGAAATTTGGAAACAAAGGGGAAGGCACAGCAATTAGAAAATGTGACCTTAATGCTAGAAGTGACTCCAGAGATAGCATGGTAGCATTTTGCAAGACCAATGTCTTATTCATTGCTAATACCCTTTCCTCTGCAATAGAAATGGGAACAATACATATAGACCTTGCTAGATAGAATACACAGGAATTACATGGACTACCTCTGTGGAAAGAGATGGCAGGGAAGTTCAATATCACCAACTCTCCAAAATCTAGGTGTCAATTGCAAAATAAGCCATCAACTTTCTCATATGCAAGTTCAGGTTGATGTTGAATTTAAAACATGTCCACAAGAGCCAAAATATGACCTGGAGTACATCCAATTTGAACTTGGACTCAATCTCAAGAAGAGATTTGGTGCATTGCACACTAATGATCAGATGAGTTGTGGGATGACATGAAGGACATTATACACAAAAGAAGCAAAAGATCGTTCAAAAGACATGAAAGAAAGACAAGACAAACGTGGATGTCGAAGAGATTCTGAAACTTGCTCTTGAAGGTAGAGAAGCTAAAGCAACGGAAAGAAATGATGACGTCGAAGAGCCGAATAGAAATTTCAAAAGGCAGTGTGAGAAGACAAAGTATTAGAGTGGAATGTCTGAAGGCCTGGAACTAGAAAACAAAAGGGAACAAGACTTTCAGCATTTCTCAAGCTGAAAGAACTAAAGGAAAACTTCAAGCCTCGAGTTGCAATTAATGATGGATTCTAGGGGCAGACTATTGACTGATGCCGCAAACACCAGGGAAGAAAGAAGGAATAGTCACTGTACCAAAAAGACATGGTGGAAGTGAAGGGAGAAGTCTGAGCTGCCCCACTGAAGGCATTAGTGAAAACATGCTCTCCAGGAGTTGGTATAATACTCAGGGAAATGTTTCAACAAATGGAGGCAGTGCTGAAGGCATTCATTTGTCGGAAACTTTAGAAGATAGCCACCTGGCCAACCAACTAACTGGAAGATATCAGTGTTTGTGCTCATTCCGAAGAAAGGTGACCTGACATCTGTATTGATGAATCTTACTTACTGCCACTGAGTCGATGTCAATTTATAGTGACCCTATAGAACTGCCCCTATGGGTTTCCAAGACTGTAACTATTTACAGGTGTAGAAAGCCCCATCTTTCTCCTGCAGAGTAGCTGGTGGTTTCTAAATGTAGACCTTGCGCTTAGCAGCCCAACAAATAATCACTATGCTACCTGTGCTCCTTACATTGATAAATGGATAATACATATACAAGAAATACAACTGTACAGACAGATTGTTGTTGTTGCAGGCCATTGAGACAGTGCTCATAGGGAGCCTATGTGCAATGGAAGGAACCGCTGGGCAGCCCTGTGCCACCCTCACAATTGTTATTTGGTTAGGGTCCTTAGCTGCAGCACTGTGTCTGTGTATCTCATTGAGGGTCTTCTTCTGTTTCATTGAGCTCCCACTTTCCCGGCATGATTTTCTCTCCAGATGGCATGCACTGGTGGCATATGGGTTACTGGTTGGGCAGTTCTACTCTGTCCTGTAGGGCCACTCTGAGTCAGAATGGACTCAATGGCTGGGAGAGTTTTGAGCTTCATCTACATTGCTCTCTGTACATGGAAAAAGATACTAGACTGAGATATACCAAACTCTCTGTAGTAGCCTAAGAAACCAAGAGCAATTGGCATAACATGGTTCACATAGTTCATAGTTGTAGACAGTGCTCTACATCCTACTTTGATGAACAGTGACTGGGATCTTAAATTCTCATGAGCAGCCATCTAACTATTGATGTTGGACTACGTGTTTGCATGCCTTTCCATGAAAAGGCATGCAAACACGTAGTCCAACATCACTGTCCATGATCCTGAGACCGGAAGGAGATGGTGTTTGGCTACCCATACCAAGTGCTCTGAAAAGAATAACATTAGAAGGTCCTGGATAATGTGGGAGAAAATGTGGAATAGAACTCAAAATCATAAAAGAGACCTGGATTACTGTCCAGAGAGAGATGTGTGGAACCCCTTCATTACCCTTCAAGTCTGGAACTGAACGCACTCCAGTTTTGATCAAACTTTTCGGATAACAAGGGTAGTATATGTGCAGGGCAAAGAACAGAGGGTTAGGAAAGAAGGAGGGATAGAAATAGGAACTATAGGGAGGAAGTGGGCTAAGCGATACTGCATTAATGGTACTGCAATGAAGGACTTGAAACAAAATGTGTATAAACTCTTGAATACTAATGCTCTCTTCTGTAAACCTCCAGTTAATTCACAATCAAAAAAATATTTAACTGCCCTAAAGAGTGAAAATTAGGATAAGAAGGTAGCAAATATTTCTAACCTTTTATTGTGAATTAGGTGAAGGTTTAAAGAGCAGATCAATTTGTGCTCGGTCTGATCCACCACATTCGTGGATATAATTTCATCAAAGATACGTACACATAGACCAATAATCTGCCAAACCTATAAATATATGCGTGTAATCCGCCTCTCCCTCCCACACTTGCTCAGCCTGTGTGCCCATCCAAACATCTACTCATATATCACAGAACTGTGTGTGTAACAATATTTGCCTCTGCTGCCTTTAACTCTTGCAAACCTCCCAATGTCTTCCATTCCTCCATCATTTTTTCCTAACCTCCCTCTTATTGTATATTTCTTTCCCTTTTACTCAAGCTAAAACTTGTCTCCCCTCTAGCCCACAATTATCCCCTCCTTTCCCTCTCCTGGTAACCATGAAAAATGTTTCTTTCAGTGGGAAAATGTGTTCTTTCCTTTTCATAACAGTGGTCTCATGACAGAATTGTCCTTTGTGATTGGCTGATTTCACTCAGCATAATGTCCTCTAGATTCATCCACGTTAGGAGGTGTTTGTTTCTCAAAGTCATCGCTATTCTTTAATGTTATCCCATTGGGTCTATGGATCAAAGTTACTGATCCATGACTCCATTGGCCGGCTTTTAGGTTGTTTCCTTTAAAATTGGTGTCATTGGTGTTCTATCTTTTACTCTATACAAGCCTATGTTCTTGAGGCCTTTGTTTGATCACACATGCAAATAAAGATATAAAAGTGGTATGGGCTCCCCTCCCAAGAGCACACTGCTGCCTCCTGGCCCCACAGGAAAGGAAGTTCCTAGCTAGATCATTGATGAAGGCTCACTACACACTTAAGAAAGTACACACAGTATTTTATCTTTACGACAACTTTATTCTTCTGACTCATTGTTGAGGACTACAGGGTGAAAACAGACATTATTATAGTCACAACAAGGGGATGGCTCTTGAGTCTGGAGCAGATTAGAATCCCTCTAGTCATAGACACGGAGGAGGGGCCGGGGAAGCCGGTGGAAATGGTCTCATGTCGTGCCACGGTATGGGGATGCAACCTGGTCCCAGAGCATGGAGTGCTCACTTCCTCCCCATCTTCTGTGCCTGGTGGTCCCGGAATGAAGGACATCAGCTATCGAGTTTTGATAATAGGTTCCAAAGGAAATGAAG
This sequence comes from Echinops telfairi, assembly GCF_000313985.2. NCBI lineage: Eukaryota > Metazoa > Chordata > Mammalia > Afrosoricida > Tenrecidae > Echinops > Echinops telfairi. Next base: position 455,432 of record NW_022103911.1, on the reverse strand, counting down.
CACATTAGAACCAAAACATTAGGAAGGTGCCAATGTGCCTGACAATGAAACTTCTTCAGTCTTGAGAATGTGCCAACTCTGGGTATGTGTGAGTTGATAGACCCGTGTTCCCAAAGAGCCCAAGCCTATTGTATCCACAGAGTGATCTACTTGGCCAGGAAATGGAGCCAGAGCCTCCTACAACCCACTCCAAGCCCAAGAAGCCACTGCAAGATAAGCAACGGCAGTACGCGTCCCTCCCCTGCAACACACTGAGCACCAGAACACAGGGCCACAGCAACAACAGCTAGAGAACGGGTCACCTGAGAAGGCTTGCCTTTTCTTCTTAGGACAAGTGATCAGACCCTTTGTTCTTCACGAGCCCGTGGTCTTCTTGGAATTATCTTGAGAGAGAAGAACCTGGAAAGGAAAGGAATATTCTGACGATGTACAATGGAGATTTGCAGTCATTAACAGTTATTATTTATTTGCTCTGTGCATATGTGCTACAGATATACAACCTAGTTTTCACATGCATTCAGGAAAAGCAATCAGGTCAATGATATAATCAATACATGTTCTGAGTTCAGAGGAAGGAGAAGTGATAGAAGAGGGATGCTCTAGACAAGTTTCACGGCTACAAAACAATGGCGAATCCTTGAGGACGCTTGAGTTCTCTCTTCTCTGTCAAACAGACTGGGATGTTTTGAGCATGCACTTTAATATTTCAAGGAAGTAAAAAAGCCTTCAATGATTCTGGCAAAAATAAAGCTTAGACTAGCCTTGAGACAAACCACCTTTCTGAATATCTTTAGCATGCAAGGGTAGTACACATTATAATAACTTAATATCACTCCAACCATGGAAGCTCTCAGGGTTTCCATCACAATGGCTATCCACGGGGAGTGGGGGAGTGGGGTTGGGTGGGTTGGGTGGGTGGGGTGTCAAGGCAAGCAAGTGCATGAAAGGCATAGTGGACACACAAATGGTCACAATGAAGGCCATGGAGATCACCCTAAGAGGACTAGGTAAAAATAGTAAACAGTCTAGTTTTAGATTCAGCACAACTTTCCCCATACGAAATCATGAACTGTTTATTTTCAGATTTCAATTCCTTCCTACTCTCTTCTTCTCATTTCCTGTAAGCCCCTCTGGCCTGGTAGGTATCCTCTATGTATGGTCCATGAGAGAAATTTCCTAAAATCTGTCTGTGATTTCCCATGGGTAGATAGCTACATTTCAAGATTTCATAGTAATGACCTTGGTTACATTCCTTAAATTAGCTAGCATTCCCTCCCACTTCACTACAACCTAAAACCAAACTCACTGTCATTGAGAAGATAGGGTAGCGTGGTCTCTGTGGGTTTCCAAAACTGGTAACTCTTTAGAAACCCTCATCTTTTCCTGCTGAGTGGCTGGTGGTTTTCAACTGTAGCCCGAAACACAACCATTACATGGACCAGGACTCCCCATTTCACAAGTTATCCCCAAGTAAACATAGGTGATAAATGAAAGCAGCATTTTTGCTATATACAGCTGACTCCCAACCAGATTGCTACTGCCAAGCTTCTCCTGTATAGACATGACGAAGTTGTCACATTCATCTACAATGACACCTGTGTGCTGAAGAAACCTAGCACACACCGCCCTTCACAGAGGTTCCTGGAGGCTGGAAAATTAAAACAGCAGTCGCGTGGCCTTTTATTAAGCAGTGGTCCTTATCTTTTGGGAATCTCATGGTGAAAGTTTTTTCCTCTGAACAAGACTAGACAAAATAAAACTTTGCAAACCATTTACAGAAGATGGAGGACCTCAGGAACATGTTTCTAGAACCATGGGGATTCACAGATGCCAAGATCGACTCCTCTGTGGCACTGGAGAAAAGCCAGAGCAGGCGAGGGCATCGGCGTCCTTCTCTCCCTGGACTCGGATGAGGCCTGTGTAACACAGGAAACAGTTGCTCTTCCTCCTCCTTTCTTTGCTCTTAAAACTCAACCCCTTGGCCCAGGATGTCCCTGGGTCTCACCAGTTGCTGTTTGGTCCTACGTGTGACCGCTTCCAGAGAGAATCTAGTCAGTTCTGCTAAAATGTGATCTCTGTGTTCCTGAAAGTGATCACACTCTGCATACTCACACACACATGTGCGCAACCGGACATAGTGATACATTTAAACCAAACAGGAGAAAAAGAAGGCACAGCATTAAAAACAAGTGCCAGAGCCCAGAAAAAAGCAGATGGGAACCTAACAAAGAAAGGTATGTTGTGCACATGCTGACTGGTTAAGAAGTACATACATGCTACAATAAACATGGTCCCATGCCCAGAACCAGTTCTGACGGTGGCTCACGGAGGTGGGTGCGAGAAGGACTGCTGCTTGCGAGTTATCGAGAAGGGGCGAAAGGAAGGTGATCGGGGACGGAAAGCTGTAAGGATGAGATTTGGACGGGTGTGACTTCATAGCATACGTGGTGAACTAAGTAGCTGGTGGAGGGTGTGTGTGTGTGTGTGTGTGTTATTCCTGTGTAGCTCCATTGAGCTGAGTCCAGTTATTTGCATTCATCAGATGGTTCTTGCAGACTAAGTCACACACAAGCAAACACATTTTGGCACATTCAGGTAGTTCCTTTATAGATCAATCATGTTAGAACAAGTTCACATTTTGAAATAAGCATTATATCAAACCTGATTATATTGAGATTATTAAAAAGATCATAATTTAAAAAGTAGAAAGTCATTAAAATCTCAAAGAAACAACATAGTAAAGGTGTCAATAAGGTTACTATGTGTAAGCAGAGAATAATCTACTTTGTCTACATAACTCAAGGCAATCTGAACTCCCTTACTCTCACTCTAAAGCCCAGGTGGACAGAGTGATAAATTTAAACAAAATACAAATTGGCTCCATCACTTTGAAATACCCAATCAAGGCTCAACGAAGTCTCCCTGAGGACAGAAAGAGATTATGACAGCACACTCCAGACTCCCTAGAAAGTCCTCGTATATATTTTATCCCTCAGGTCCCGCCCCATGGGGCTACTGCCCCAATCTGGCTCCTCTCTCTTCTTCACACTTCCGTGACCCTACTTGCTGGTTGTTCCCAACACTCCCAGCAGGCAAGCTGCTCATTCTATTTGCATCAGCCCTTCCTCTCTTTCCCGCTTTTGCCTCTTTTTTTTTTTTTTCATGAAAGAAAATTCATTAACCAGCTTTATTAGTTTTCTATTTGTTTCTGTAAAAAATTACACACATTTAGTGGCTGGGAACCACACAAATGTATGCTTTGATGGGGAACCCAGGTGCTGTGGTGGGTTACATATTAGGCTGCTAACCCCAAGGTTTAAACTTTTTAACCCCAAGGTTAAAGTTTAAATCACCAGCCACTTGGAGGGAGAACTACACCTGTAAAGAGTTTCTACACCCCTAACGAGTTAGAGTCTCAGAAGTCTGATCTACTCTCTCCTATAGGGTCTGTGGCATCAGAATTTATTTGATGCCAGTGAACTTTTTGGTTGTGTTTTTAGTTCTGGAGGCAGAAATCCAAAATGAGTTTTATGGGGCTAGGCTTCAAAGTTCGCAGGATGAGGGAGAATCTATTCCTTGCGTTTTCCAGGGTGGTTGGATAAGGATTGGATGGCTAGCCTGCAGGTCAGTTCTTCAAACCCACCAGCCCCTCCTGGGGAGAATGATGAGGCTATTTGTTGTTGGTAAGATTTATAAGCTTAGAAATAGCATGCAGGGCGGCCGTAGGTAGGATCAACTCTGTGGCAGTGAGCGTTTTGAGAGACTACATGCCTTGATGTGACCGTGCCTCTGTGCCACATCACTCTGACATCCGCTTCCATTGTCCGATTCCCTTCTTTGACTCGGACCCTCCTGCCTCCCTGTCACGAGGACTCTGTGATTACCTTGAGACACACAGATAATCTTGTCCTCCCAAAATCCTTAATTCAATCCTATCTGCAAACACATTCACTGTTTCCTAGGATAAGATGTGCAAATCTTTGAGAACTTTTATTCAGTTTGCTACAGAGGATGACATTCAAAATATGTCGCCATCATGATGCCATTTGTGCCAGAGGTGTGACTCTCAGAAAGGCCCTACATGACAGTGCTGGGGCAGCACGCTGGAGGTCCTTGGTGAGCTGGTTGGTTAAGTCTAGTTGATTGCTTGGGGAGGACTGGTGTGTCTGTGGGCCCACGGCAAGGCGCTCTGGGGCTGGCACGCAGCAGCGATGCTAAACAGTACAAAAGGCTTTCAATGGTTTTCACGTAGAGCCGCACCCACGTGTTTTGAACATGGGCCTGCCCACTCTTCCTTCCTTGGATCAGCTTAGCGCTTCCGCATTTCTACAAACACTCATCCCAACCTTCAACCAGGATCAGAATTCAAAACTTTGGGGACTTCATCTAGTTCTGTACTTTGCGTGAACGGCTTATTTAAACCTCACAATAAATCTATGCATATGTATTCTACTTATCTTTCTTTTACAGTAACATACTCAAGGTCATAGAATTTGTTAAGTGTTAGGACTTGCAGTGGAACCCAAGCACTTTGCTTTAGAAATTCAGTTCTTCACCCCTGTGATTCATGTCTCACAGAGACTGAAATCTACTTAGGCAGGGCAGACCAGGAGAGACCATGCAAGGCAATCATGAAGTGCCAAGTGGTCACCCCCCAGTCTTTATGAGTTCATCGGTTTATGCCGAATACTCCCCTGTAGAATTAAATTGCTGTAGAAGGAATCCAAACTTCTTGGTTCCATTGTAAGAATTATTTATTTCTACACTATGAGATCAAATCTGTATACTCTTGAGTGACTTTTTATGATAAAAAGATTATAGCCAACCGTCAGACTAATCAAGTACAAATTCCAACTTTTTTTTTACAAATTCCAATTTATCTTGACTACACAACTTCTTAGAATAAAATATTGCTCTAAGCATACGATTAAGCAGATGAACCAGTCAATTGATCAAATCTATAGCCAAGAAGGGTTTTGCTTTTCTTTGGGTAAGACTTGACTGTGATACAGATGCTGCAGCCTCTCTTAATGGCTAGAGCATTACCTTAAACTTTCTCAAATGAGTGAAGACTCACAGACACAAGAGAAGCAGAAGAGAAACAGATAAAGCCGCCTCTTCTGTTGGAGTCTTTTACGAACCTCTCCTTGATCTGAAATACAGTTAGAAATGTGTTGATCGTCCTGAGGGGAGAAAAATACTATGCATAGAAAAATGTAACTCTACTTAGAGAAAGATCATTTACAGGTATTTATGGTTTTGTTATTTGAAAATATTTTCAGACAGGAATGAGTATTAGAACTCTTCACCCACTTACCTAATATACTATAGAGAACATACTGACATTAGGAGTTTTTTGCTTTATTTATTTTTAGTGAAAGTGTAATGAGATCAAGGGTAGGGGAGGTGAATATTCCATAAAGTCCCTTAGAATTATTTATGATATTTGTGTACCAGATTGTAAAATGAAATGTGAGAAGCCGAGATTAATTTTATATAAAGGGGCTTTGGTGAAGAGTGAGAGGCAAATGGGAATGCATGTCAGTTGAAACTAACCTAAACTATTATTGCTAATTTGAAAACTATAGCACATATTCACTTCCTAACAGTGAGCCTCCCCTCTGACCTTTACGATGGAATTCGGGCTAGTCTCCGCGGTGACTCTAAGAACAGCCTGCCAGAAAGCACATGCTGCCTCTTTACTCATTATTGCGGGGCCCTTATGAGTGTGCATCTTGCCTGTCAGGTAAGATACTAGGGGAAGAAGCTAGAGAGATCAAAGTGTTTATGTTTACTTCTTTGAAGTTTTGTAGCATCTACTGTGTACTGTGCACACCTCTCAACTCATGCTGAAAATTGGAATTCACCCATTTGTCTCTTTTTCCTGTCTAAGGTGCAGATGGGGCATATTTCGTTGACTCCATCAATCCCTGCCCCCACGCATAAGCACAAGCACACGTATTCACAGCCAGTGGAAAAGAAAAAAGAGTTACTCACATTCATCCACTTTACAAAGATTTCCAGGCTGCAATGGGAGGGCTTTACCTCTCCCTGAAGGATGAATAAATAGGTAGCTGTAGTGACAACTGTTCACACTCAAACTGAAGTGAAAACGAGAAGAGAGCAAGTCTTCTTCTACTGCTGGCATCTATGGGACGGAGTTCTGGCATCATGGGAAGGAGAGTCTTCTGCCTGATGGTCATCTTCTCTGGGATAGTGGCCCACAAAACAAGCTCCAAAGAGCATGATCGTTTGATGATTAGAATGCTTCAACTCATAGATATTGTTGATCAGCTGAAAAATTATGTGAATGATTTGGTAAGACAATTCTTATCATAGCAAAATTCAAATTGATTTCACTAATATATAAGAAGCCTTTTGATTATAAAAATAACTCAGAATGATTTTTCTCTCTAGGACCCCGAATTGCTGCCAGCGCCACAAGATGTTAAGGTAAGAACAGTTTAATTTATTTCTACAACTGTATTTGATCTCAGTTTTTAAATCCTGCTAAGAAAAGCATTAACATGACTATTTAGGAAGGTTTGGGGTTTTAATGAGTGTTTTCATAATTGTTAGACTACTTATTTCTATTTTGTTAATATTCATTGATTCACTAGTAAATCAATCAATAAAATACTTTACTACTTTTCCCACAAAACACATATTTACCTTCAAGTATCTCTATAAGAATACTTTCCAAGTAGTGCTTCTGAGACAAAACAACATTTTTAAATTAATCTACACTGTAGCCAGGTTCTGAAAAATGAACAAACTAATTATATTTCAAGATCCTCTGAACAAGAAAGCCTTGTGTCTTCTTTGTGATTCCATTAAATAATTACATGCCTATCTTAAGAAGCAGAATTCATCCTTCAATAGCAAACTGGAAAAAAATAATAACAAGGGAATTCGGTGCAAAGAACACCATCCAGAAAGAATATAATTGTACAACCCTTAGCTCAGTAAGTCTTACCCCTTGACTTCCGCAAGGACCATTTGAAAGAACATTTTCTAGAACTCACCCCATTCTCTCAAGCCATTTAAATCCATTGGAGTCCCAGGAAGATAGGCCCAGCAGATAGGTCAAGGGAGCTGTGTGCTGATCTCTTCCCCTATAGCTTAGCTCTGGTCTTCTAGCTAAGTACACTGAAGGTTGAAGTGCAATTAGGAAAATGTTTTCATTGTCATAGACTTTTAACCACATTAATAAGAATAACTATAAAAGCGCTACCAGTAATGAGGATACTACAAAGTGGGAGACTTAGGGGGATGCATTGTTAAGAAAACAATTATGGTAAATGACTGCTTGTAAAAGTTTAGAAAGTGAATGAGTCACAACTATTGCTTTTCTTTAAAGACTCGCTCTCTAAGTCTGAGCCTCACCACTGTCATTTACTAGCCCCGTACTAATAAGCATCATCTAAAATGAAAGTAGCACATTCAGTCTATTGGAAAGACTTTTCCAATAAGTGAGACTATTTCTTAACCATTATGCCTAATTACCCAAACATACCTTTTGTAGCCTCTCACCCACCTTGTCTAACTGCTATAGTTAGAGTTCTTGAGTTTCCTAGCTGTAAAGTTCCTGATTCCCTTATTACAAGATAAGACGTAGGAAGGATATTTCATTGTCTAACTTGATTTCATTCCCGTGGGCACTTCCTTTATAGACTTTGTTAATGAAGTATATAAATATTACAACATAGTGAGAGGAGTTTGTCTCCGTGACACTGTATCTGATACAAGCATTGTTGACTATAAGAATAATGGTATAACTAAGATCTTTAAGACATGCTGGTAGGCAAACTCAGGGAGGATGAACCGATTCAAGGCCACATCAGTATTATAACAAACATCAGAGTGGGGTCCATTTGAAACCTTCCGATTACTGAAAGTTTACTGAAAGTAATAATGATAAGGATAATTGCATTCACATGGCGAGTTTCTCAGATCTTTTATTGACCTCATTAGGCCTTTGCTTTGCTTCTTCTTCCTCTTCTTTTTTTTTCCTAATTATATAAACAAGCGGGTATCATTTGGTGGTGATGCTGCCTCCCCGGAGATCTTTGGCATCATCTGAAGAAATTTTAGGTTGTCACAATTAGATTTGGGTAAGGATGTGTCACTGGTATCTAGTGAGCACAGCCCAGGGATGTTGCTAACCCTTCTATAATGCCCAGGAGCTACACCTCCCCCACCAGCACCCCCCCCCCCCAAGACTTATCTGATCCTAAATGTCAATACTGTCACTACTGAGAAACACTGGTAAAAACCTGTTTCCTTTAGAAGGGAAACACATTGTCTCAGAGAACGGAGAGGTGAACAGAACAGGATCAAAGCTTTCCCTCTTTGTTTAGCCAAATGACTTGTGCCTTTGTAATGTGGGACAAAGGTACTCTTCCTTGTCCCGTTAGCAAGGCATCCCCCTGTGCATGGCTAGGGCTGTCTTTGCAAAAGACAACCACGTGAATAGGGTAGAAATAGGCTTTCAAGAGGACAATATTTTCAAATGCTCCATCGCAAAGGTGCAAACTCAAGATTTGCCTCCTTGCAACAGAGGCTCTAAGGAAAGGGCTGAGCGGTTTGTTCCTCTTGCTAAGGACTTCTTCACTCCCAAGATTCTCCAAAACTACGCAAGACCGAAGGCTTCCTTGTATTGCCCAGTGGGAAAGGATGGAAGACACCAAAGCCTTGCCCTCAGTTTCTGCAGGCACCCAAGAACAGCAAAGGGAAACAGTGGCTCTGCTCCTCGATTCTGTTGCCCATGCATCCGCGGTCACCTCCTAGGGACAGGGATCCAGGATCAAGATCACCCTCTTTGCTCCCCTTCTCCACACCTGCTTAAGGCAGCTGGGAGAGATAGCTCCACCCCTTCTTTTCCCCTTCGATCTGCATCTAAGACCAAATCCAGCAGACCCTTGTCATGAACCTCAGGTGTCCAGGAAAAGCGCTGCCTGCTGGTAGGGACAAAGCAGACTGAAAGACAGGTTTCAGATGCCTCTGAACACAGGTAAAGAGGGAAGGCACAGCCCAAACAGTAAGGGCTTCAATGGCCAAATGCCATTCAGAGACTTTCAAAATGTCTGACGCAGGGCTAACATTTCTGACCCCTGATCTTGACCATCCAGGGCACTATTCTTGCACTCCGCAGGGCCCCTGTACTTCTTCTGAAGCTACTTTTCTTTCGACACATACTTGTAAATGTTAACTCAGCAAAATGAGCCTCGGTGAGAAATGCTGGTTTCTCAGATCATCACAGTTAGTGTTTTCAGTTTCAACTGGAAAATTTACCTTTTATATATATGAATATTACTTTTTTTCCAGTAAGTTAAGCCGGTTGTGGTCAAAGAGGAGAGAAAAGAAAAAACTTCAACCAATATGAACATGTGGTTTTCAAGGAAACAAAAGTGCTACAATTAACATTTATAAATAGTTTCTATTAAATAAGCATTTTGGCAAACATGGGAAGGACATCACCTTGCCCTTATGAGCGGCAAGCTGCTCTGATAGAAGGAAACCGGATAAGTTGGGTCTCGGCTTGTGGCTACGTATGCAAAGCAAACCTGATGATTTTGTGCGTTAAAGATGCATGTTATTAATCAACATTCATATTGGGTAAGAATATGGGTTGGAAAATGCAACGCAGGTAGCAGATGCTAGTTTCAGCTGATTGTCCCTGAGAGGAGAAGGATAATATTGTAATTACTAGCACCGCCCTGGGAGGGGCTGGGAGGTGTTGGGAGGGGCTGGGAGGGGCTGGGAGGGCTTGAGGTTTCTCGTTGTATGGCAGTGGCTTCTCTACCCATTAGTGAAATCGAGATCTAGCAACTGCAAGAAGAACATAATGTCAGAGACACACATTTACTGAAAGAAGAAATTAACTAGGTTATACGTTCTTAGATCAGTTGTTTTTCAAATCATGTTATTAAGGGGGGGTCTTACAGTTCCTATCACAATCCATACATCCATCCATTATGTCAAGCCCAATTGTACATATGTTACCATCATCATTTTCAAACCATTTTCTTTCTACTTGAGCCCTGGGAATCAACTCATTTCCCCCCTCCCCCACCCTCTCTCATGAACCCTTGATAATTTATAATTTTTTCTCATGTCTTACACTGACTACTGTCTCCCTTCACCCATTTTTCTGTTGTCTGTCCCCCTGAAAGGGGGTTGCATACAGATTATTGTGATTGGCTCCCCCACCCCACCCCACCTTCCTCTTCCCCTCCTGGTATTGCTACTCTCATTATTGGTCCTGAGGGGTTTATCTGTCCTGGATTCCCTGTGTTGTCAGCTCTTATCTGTATCAGTGTACATGCTCTGGTCTAGCCAGATTTGTAAAGTAGAATTGGGGTCATGATAGAGAGGGGGCGGGGGAGGCAGAGAGGAAGCATTAAAGAGCTAGAGGAAAGTTGTGTGTTTCATCAGTGCTGTATAGCACACACTAAAAAACAAACGAACTCACTGCCATTGCGTGTATGCTGACTCCTATCATCAATACTGCACCCTGACTGGCTCATCTCCAATTGTCTACAGATGGGCTCTGGGTCTCCACTCCATGCTCCCCCTCATTCACATTGATATGATTTTTTGTTTTGGGTCTTTGATGCCTGATACCTGATCTCATTGACACCTCATGATCACACAGGTTGGTGTGGCTTCTTCCATGCAGACTTTGTTGCTTCTCAGCTAGATAGCCGCTTGTTTACCTTCAAGTCTTTAAGACCCCAGATGCTATATCTTTTGATAGCCAGGCACCATCAGCTTTCTTCACCACATTTGCTTATGCATCCACTTTGTCTTCAGTGATCATTTTGGTAAGGTGAGCATCTTATATCAGTTTTTTAATGTTTTTAACATTTTGCTGTTAAAAAAAAAATCCATTTTCTATGCAGTTTGACTTCTAAGATTTTTGGCTTCTCCTGATGTGTCACTGCTTATATGGCCAAGCCAGGAGAAAATCTTGGATTTGTTCTGTTCACTTCTCCATTCTTTGAGAGACTGCTCTTCCATTCTGAAGGAACTGTCTTCCTTCCCTTGAATGAGCAAGTCTCAAATTCTATTCTTTGACTGCTTGATTCAGGCTGGGTCCTACCCTAACTGACCTAAGTGTATGGATAGATTCTAACTAAAGTCACTTCTGGCTTCAGTGGCCCTAGTAATTATGAGTTGGGCCGCTAACTATATGGTCAGCAGTTCAAAACCATCAGCTGCTCTAAGGCAGGACAGAACTTTCTGCTCCCATACAGAGTTACAGTCTCAGAAACCCACAGGGGCGGTTCTACCTGTCCTGTAGGGTGAATAGGAGTCAGCATACGTTCAATGGCAGTGAGTTTGTTTGCTTTTTAGTGTGTTCTTTCACAGGTGTATTGGATCTGTTGTATACCATCTATCTCGGCCCTCAGTGCTTTGTTAGGAATAGAGAACTGTGAACGAGTGAGGCTTACCTTAAGGTAGAAGTCCCCTACCTTAAGATGGGGCAATTTCCCATGAAGGAACCTCCATCTTTTCAGTCCAAGGATTAAATAGCTGGCACATGATCTGACGAGTGTGATTAAAGACCATGTAGCAGAGGTGGGGAGAGAGGACTGGGAATGTCATTTTTACTTTCTGAATAACTGTCATTAATAAATGCCTATCATTTCTCTTCCAGAGACACTGTGAGCAGTCAGCTTTTTCCTGTTTTCAAAAGGCCCAACTAAAGCCATTAAATGCAGGCGACCATGAGAAAATAATCAATATGGGAATTAAAAAGCTCAAGAGGAAACTACCTCCTGCAAATGGAAAGAAGAAACAGAAACGCTCACCGGTAAGATTGTCATCTGTCATTGCTCTTGTTTGTACCTGCTAGCCATATTAATTTCATAATGCACACAAAGGTACACACCTATCTTTGGCAGGAGCCTTAGTACCTTTCTTACAGTTACGTAGTGAATTTTGACAAGCGGGGGGACATTTCTTCAAAGTCTACAGACTTGAAAGTGCCCAGAATCACATTTAAGTAGCTGGCAGAAGTTCATGTAGCATCCTACATGAGTTCCTACGGTGAGGAACTCATTAGCTGGAGAATCTGATTGTAATTTAGGAGAGAAGAAATATTGTCCTTATTATGTAGTCAGTTACATATAACTTGTGCTCTTCCTAATAGAAGCTAGATCCTAGTTTTCCTATGAAAAGAGACAGCCTGTAAGAGACCAGGATAAATCTCCAGCTTTGCTCTTCCCCCACAGACCACTACTTTCCTGCCCAGAAGCAGAGTCGGCGCAGAATTGAAATAGATAGATTCCGTTATCTGGCAGGGGATTATCAATAGATCCTGTTTTTTGGGCCCCTGAGCCTTTCTTATTCATTTGTTCTTATGCCAACCCATGAGCAATGCCAGTACTCAGTGGACAAACAATGTAAAATAAATTATTCCACTTAAAAAAAATCAATCCTCATTCCTCCAAAGAATTTCCTTTATGATTCAAATAAAATTTAAATCATATTATCAAAATGTTTCTTATTTCTTTTGGGTGCTTTGTTGAGTCTTTCCCCAGGCTTTCATGGGAAAAATATTCTTCTAGAACTTCCCTCAGAAAGAATGGAGTTAAGCAAGTCTTTGAAAGCTCATATTAAAAATGCAAAGAATGGTAGAGTGAAGCTTCGTGTTACAGAAGAGGAAAGTGAGACAGCCCAAACAGTTTCATTGACTTGCCAAAGTCCCATAAATGGTCAGTGGCAGAGTGAGAACTAGAATGTACATTTCCTGTTAGTCATGCAGGCCCTGGGAGACACAAATGGTTACGTTTTCGACTATTTGCCAAAGGATTGGTGGTTGGAAATGACACCGAGACACCTTGGGACACAGCCCCCTTGACTTGCTTTGACACGGTACAGCCGTGAAAACCACCCTCTGCACAGATGTTGTGGCTGTTGACCAGTAGTGATTGGGTGCCAACTAATAACAACACAAGTCCTTCAACCAAATGCTCTCCCCGAAGCACTGTGCTAGCATTTGAAATATTGCCACGTGATACCCTGGTGTTTGGTATCTCAACAGCAATAGGAGTACAGATCATAAACCAAGACATTCACCCCCCCACCCCCACAGAAATATACGTGGACAATACATATATAAAATTATTCAGTTTCACTAGTAATCAAAAAAATCCTATTATTATAGGGTTTTAATAAATAAGTCCTATTATTTCCACAATTAAAAACTTTATTAATTTCCAATAGTGGTAAGAATTTACCGATAAAGGTAAAACTTTTATCAATGTATATCAACAACCTTAAAAATTTCTGTTCTTTAATTCAGTAATTCAACTTGCAGAAATGTATTAAGTGAAATAAGCAAAGGCGTATCTAAAAATTAATAACAACAATTTTTTGCAGTACTGTATATTATAATGAATAGTTAGAAGCAATGCCTATGTCCAAAAATGGTAATAGCTCCATCCCATAATGAAATACCAGAAGAAAGATGGAACTTTATACTCCTGTAAAGAGTTATAGTAAAAAAAAAAAAGAGTTATAGCCTCGGAAACTCACAGGGGAAATTCTACCCTGTCCGATAGGGTCACTATTTGTAATTATCAACTCAATGGCAGTGAGTTTGGTTTGGGGTTTATGTTAAAATACAAAATATTCATTATATATAAGCATATTTTTGAAGAATACCAAAATCTAGGAAATGCTTGTGATATATTAAATGCAAAACAAAACAAATTAACTAACAAGGGTAAATAACGTAAATGCACAGAACAAAAATTGCAGGATTGTTCATCTCAAAACATTGCAATGGAGTGAGATTAAAAAGTGGTTTGTTTTCCATTGTTATTTTTTGACTAATGAAATGCATTCCTCAAACTTCCCTTCATGAACATGATTTAAGTCTTCAGTGGGAAAACACATTTAAATGAATATTTTATTAAAAAGGAAAAATGTCTTTTAAAAGTGTTAACTTTTCATTGATTTCTAGGCATGTCCTGCATGTGATTCTTATGAGAAAAAACCACCCAAAGAATTCCTAGAAAATATGAAATCACTTCTTCAAAAGGTATCAAAATTTAAATTTCACTCTCTCTTTCATATTGATCTATAATGATCAGTTCCTATATTGAGGTTACTCATGGTCTGCTGTTTCCACAGATGATTCATCAGCATCTCTCCTAGAACCCATGGGATCATGATCGTTCCTGAGGATCTAACTTGAAGCTGGACACTAGATCATATACTCTAAAACAGTAATGAAACTCACTTCTGGCATTTCACATGGATGTACAATACAGTAGTGATAGGAAAAAACCTCAGATATCTGTTCAAAGTCAGAATTATTTCCCCCAAATTACTATATAATAGCTAGTGTGATCTACATGCTCTATGTTGTCTGGATAACTTGAAAACCTCAATTAGAGTCCGATTTCCTAAGTAATAGATTTTTGTGACTTGTAATGCTTTTACTTGGTCACACTGTCTGCCAATGACATTCTTAGTTGGGCACAAAGGTGAAATGTTTTAGCCAAAAATACAGTTTGGGAATTACCACAAAGACTCATTAATGAGGTCTATTATGATCAATGACAGAGTGGCTGCAACAATGGGCTCAAACTTAACAATGTGAGGCTGGCTCAGGACTAGGAGACGTTTTCTCTACTGTGCACAGGGTGATTATGAGTTGGCAGCGATTCGATAGCACCTAACAATAGCATCAACAGCATTATAATCATAACTCAAAAATGAAAGAATTTCATTCAAGCCTGCAAATACAGACACGGAGGTTCAAAATAAAATTTTCAGGTGTTTTTTTTAAAGAAACAAAAACTGAGTGTTGATACATATACATCTTCAATTTTGCTTTTTTATCCCAGCATATGTAACATATACAATTTGTAATTTATTTATACATGGCAGGATAGCTATTCTAGATATGAAAGTGTTTTCTTATTGAAATTTATTAAAATACTTAAATTCTATAGATGTGAATGTATTTGTGAAATAGACTCGTGTAGTTTCTTTATTTGAAAATGGGAATATGGTATCACTTAAGAAGTGAGTGTAATATTACCGCTTCCCAACTGCAAGTCCTCTTATAAGCTAGCGTTTTAAGTTTGTGGAAATGGCGATTCAGAGCTGTGGAGGGCTCTAGATCAGGTGGTCTTCTGGAGCCAAACAGAGGCAAACATGTTTGCAGCTCTCTTCTCAAACCACCAGGATTATCACTTGAGAGAGAGGCAGTAACTCCCCGTGTCTGTCGGTCTTCCTCTTTCTTTCTTCCTTTCAAACAAAACTTTTATGAAAAAGAAATTACTAAGTATGTTAAGCATTTTGGACACTTTGTATGTGGACAAAGAAAATCGGTTAGCTGCATAAATTCAAACTCAGGAGACAAAGCAATAGGCTAGAACTTCTGTCCCAGTGAAAAACAGACTTCTGCATAAAAGTGCCCATTTCTCAACTGTAGGCAGTGAAAGCAAGTAACTGCCATTTCATATTAATTCATATTAATTCCAGCCATGTTTCTTTAAATATGAAGTGAGAAAAACTCTAGAGAAAGAACAGTTTCACCAGAACATTATAAGCTATTTGAAAATCATTTATTTTTAACCTGGTCATCAGTATACAAGAGGATGTAGGATGAAAAAAACTTTATGCTCTGAGAAGAAAAATGACTTAAAAGTATTATAAAAACAAGAGGGATATAATTGATAGTTCTGAAAGATGTACTAAAAAGTAAATTACTTCCTCAAAAGTCAATGAAATGCTTTATCATCATAAACAAGGTACTATTTTAATATTAAATTATACAGTAATTTTTAAAAATATGTGCCAAATAATAGGGAGAGCAAACACTCTACTACCAGCCAAGAGGTTGGTGGTTCAAACCCACCCAGAGGTGCTTCAGGAGACAGACCTGGTAATTTGCTTCCAGAAAGTCTCAGTCCTGAAGACCCCATGGATCAGTTCTACTCTGCACACATGGGTTGCCACGAGTAAGAATCAACTCAAGAACCACTAACAACAACTCCAGCGATAACATGGGTCTAACGGCTACCTCCGTGGTGTGTGTTAAACAAGGCTGCTGCGCTAAAAGGAGAAAGTAGGCTCAAAGTGGTTTGGGGAAAGATGGAGTCCGTATTTCTTGTTTCTGTTGACTTCTTGGACTGTGTGATTTCATATTTACAATCCTGCATTTATTTTTGGTGTGTTACCGCTAGAAATCTCTGTTGTGGTCCTTTGCACTAAAGTAAGATAGAAAGATCTTAAAGGGAATGTTGGCTAAGAGCCTTCATTAATATGAGCTTAAAGACACGTGTGAAGACGTGATGTCCAAGATGGCTCCAGAGTCCCAAGGCAGGACATGAAGCTTCATCTTCCTTGTTTATGGTTCAAGATTTAGCTGGTTCATAAAAAAGAATATCTGAATTCTTGTTGTGAAATAGTAGTCAGTTGCTTAAACTTTTGTTTTTAAACTTAATTTCTAAAGTCTTATAGGAACATCTACCCATATTTCTGACTAAAACTTTCTGTTGAATCTGATGTGTTCAGTTGCTCAATATCATTTCAACAGCATTTGTAGCAAAAACTGCAGAAATCAGGAAAATGTTACACACACACACACACACACACACCCATTGTGAGAATTTAGCAAAAAAGTCTAATCATTATTTTTATTATTTTGCTGGTTGTGGTATCTATTTTGAACAGTTGTATATATTGTAGCATTACTTTTCTATATTATTGTGATATTATATTTACATTCCATATGAACTATGTACTTTATAACTTAATGATTATTTATTACATATTTGGTTTAAAATGTTTATGTGAATGGCTTTTTATTTAAGACCCAATTGTATTAAACAATACCGAGTCAGTACCATTGTCTTTTGTGATTCCCTGCCAACCTTTAATTCAATGGTCTCAGCAGAAAATGAGAGACCGTCCTTTTAGTTTCTGACAGCATAGAGTTCTTTATAAATCTACTGTCAGGTGAGCTGAGAGTAAACCCCAGCTTAGGAAACAGGGGTGTTCTTCATGTGGATGACTCTGTGCCGAAAGCATGGGGGACAGTACAAAAAAAAAAAATCCACTGCCAGGACTATCTTCTCTTCTCTTCTTGCTCTTACTGAAAGGGACCTTTCCACTCCCTGCTCCTACTATCAGGAGACCACTTCCTTTGCATGTCCAGAAGTTTCAATGATCTTTTCTAACCGCCGCTGCCACCCTTACTTGAATACATGTGGAAAACTCCCTCCTGCTTTGAAGTTTATCTCTAGATTCTCTGTCCTTTCCATTCTTGTCACTGACGGCTGTCATGCTCCATTTTCACTGAGGACGCTGCCATGCTATTGCCCTTAAATTCAACTTCTTCATCATCCTGGGTGACTTTAGGGCCCATGGGAAAGACTCTACCAACACCGCAGCCTACCGGACCCTTGACTTCCTTGCTTTCAAGTACCTTTATCTTTGTATGCCCTGACTGACCACTCTATGACTCAGATATTGTCATCTAGAACCATTCTTTTTCTGAAATCTTTATAAGTATAAAGTCACCACCTGCTAGTCCTATAACTCTTAATCCCACTTTCTCTACACCTGTTTTGAGAGTCTATCACAATAGCCAGGCCTTTTCTTCTCATTTTCTCCATTTGTTATCTACCTCCCCCACTCCATTGAGCTGGAGCCTCTGATCAATCCTTTTAACTACACACCCCACTGCATAATCTCCTTCTGCCTGTCCTGCTTGAGAACTTCTCAACCACGGCCCTACCCCACTGTCCTGCTTCTTGTCTCCTGATCCCGTTTCAGACTTTCGCTCTAGTTCCTTTTGTCTGCAGACTTTCTTAGACTGCCCCCTCAGACTTCCTGGTATCACTTTCCCTCTTTGTTTGCAACGCTGAGAATTCATCTGATTTCAACATCTATTTCAAATGTGGATAAGAGCCCCCCACCTGCTCCATCATCTGCAGTCCACAAGCCCGCCCACCCGGAAAAAGGTCTCACCATCATTTGGAGGAGCGGAATGTGGATAGTCAGAGTGAAGCGCTTTGAAAGAAGGGTCTGGGTCTACATTCCAGCACTTCCGATTCACACATCAAATCACTGTCTTCTGATTTCTATGCATACCACATCCAATGACTGCGTCACTAAAATTGCTCATTGTCTGCTCAACAATGATGTTTTAATTACTCAACTCACAAAGGTGTCTAAATCCTTCCCTAACTTGATCTGATCGTGGCTTGTGCTGCCCTTGACCACCCTCTTCCTTTCCCTTTTGACTTTGGAGGGTGATGTGCATTTCCTGACTGACCTCTCAGACCAGACATTCTCAGTAGGAGTCCTCACTGGGCCCCTTTCCTTCTCCTTTCACTTACATCTGATATGCCCAAGGGTTCTGTCCCTGATGTCATTTTCCCTCCACAACTGACTAGGCACCCATTGTTCTGAACACCCCTGATAGGATATTGACCGCCAAATCTACAGCTAGACCTCTGCAAATTCTCAGGCCCATGTATCCAACTTCCTTTTGCAGATCTATATCTGTATCTCCCAGATTGTTCACCTCAATGTGTCCAGATTGCTTTCAACATTTCTTTGTCAATAGCTCTTTGTCCAGAGCTCCATATTATTACTTCACTCATCTTTCAGTTTGTCCTATTGTGGTGGCTTGCTGTGATGCTGGAAGCGATGCCACTGGTATTTCAAACACTAACAGGGTCACCCATGGTGAACAGTTTTCACTGGAACTTTCTGACTAAGAAGAAAGTAAGAAGTAAAAGGCGGCCCACTTCTGAAAAATGCGCCACTGAAAACCTTCTGAGTAGCAGAACATGACTGGTATAAAGACAGAAGATGAGGCCATGGGTTGGAAAGCACTCAAAATATGACTGTGTAAGAGACGTCTTCTCAAAATAGAGTCAACCTTAATCATGTGCATGGAACAAACCTTTTGGAGCTCTCACTTGCTGATAGAGCTTGACTCAAAAGGAGAAGAAACAGTTGCAAACATTTGTTAACAATTATAACATGGAATGTACAAAGTAGGAATGTAGGCACGTTGTGAATCATCAAAAATGAAATAGAATGCATACAGATTGATATACTATCAATTAGAGAGCTGAAAGGCTATTTTGAATCAGATAATCATATGCTTACGGTGTCAGATATGGCGAGTGAAGAAGAATGGTATCACAATCATCCTTACAAAGAACATGTCAACATCTCTCCCCAAGTCCAACTTTGCCTGGGGTAGAATAATACACACACACTTACAAGGAACCCTTGTAATATAAAATAATACATGCACACTTACAAGGAGCCCCAGTCAATATAATTATCATTCAAACCACTAAAGTCATTGATGAAGAAGATGAAGAATTCTACCTACTTTTTCAGTTTGAAATTGATCCAACATCTAATAGGAAATATTGGTACTTACTGGTGATTGAAATGCAAACGTTGGAAACGAAAGATGAAGGATCAGTAGCTGAAAAATATAGTCTTGGTGATGGAGACAAACCTGGAGATGGTATGATGGAATTTTGCAAGGCCAATAATTTCTTCATTGCAAATACTTTTACTCAACAACCTAAACAGTGACTATACACACGGACCTCATCAAATGATTACACAGAAATTAAATTGAGTGCATTTGTGGAAAGAAATCATGGAGAAGCTCAATATCATCAGTCAAGGTAAGGCCAGAGGCCAGCTGTGAAACAGATTCCAATTATTCATTTGCAAGTTGGGCTTTAAGCAGAAGAAAGGGAACATAAGCCCAAAGGAGCCAAAATATGACCTTAAATGTATCCCACCTGAATTCAGAGACCATCTCAAGAAGATTATTGATGTACTGAACACTAGTGACAGAAGACCAGAGGAATTATGGATAGCATCAAGAATACCATGCATGAAAAGGCAAAAAACCACTAAAAAGTCAGGGAAGAAAGAAAAGATCCAAGTAGACATTGGAAGAGTCTCTGAAACATGCTCTTGAATGTAGAAAAACTAAACCAAATGGAACAAATTGTGAAGTAAAAGAGCTAAATAGAAAATTTCAAAAGGCAGCTCAAGAAGAGGGAGTAGAGTATTATAATGAAATATATAAAGTCCTGTAATTAGAAGACCAAATGGAAAAACACACTCACACTTTCGCAAGATGAAAGAAAGGAAGAAAAATCCAAGTCCTGAGTTACTATACTGTAGGATTCTATGGGTTAAATAGAGAATGTGGAGGACGCATGAAGGATGGAAGGAAAACACAGAGTCACTATACCAAAAAGAATTGGTCAATATTCACTCATTTCAAGAGAGAGTATGTGATCAAGAATGGATGATATTGAAAGAAACATCTGAGCTTCTCTGAAGACATTCATAAAAAGCAAGGCTCCAGGAGCTGACAGACTACCAACTGAAATGTTTCAAAAAAACTAACACAGTGCTGGAAGCACTTTTCAGTCTATGCCACGGAAATTGAAAGACAGCTACCAGGCCAACTGACAGGAAGAGATTAATATTTTTGTTCATGCCAAAGAAAAGTGACACAAAAATATAGAAATCATCAAATAGTATCATTAATATCACATGAAAATAAAATTTTGCTGAAGATATAAAAATGCTTGCAGCAGTACATTGATAGAGAGCTGCCAAAGAGTCAAGTAGGATTTTGGAGAGACCTGCGGCAAGGCATACCATTGCTGACATCCAATGGATCTTGCTTGTGAATAGAGAACACCAGAAAGAGAGTTACTTGTGTTTTGCTGACTATCGAAAGGCATAAATAATTATGGATAACATTAAAAAAATGGGGATTCCAGAATATTTCATTGTGTTCAGGTGAAACCTGTACACAGATTAAGAGACAATCGCTTGAACACAACGGAAAGGTTGTGTATGCAAAGGAAAGGTATGCATCAGGGTTGTATCCTATCACCTTCTTATTCAATCTATATGCTGAGGAAATAATTCTAGAGGCTGAACTGTATAAAGAAGAGTCTGACATTGGAGAATGGTTCATTAACAACCAGTAATATGAGGATAAAAGAATCTTGCTGAAATCCAGGAATATTTGAAGCACTTATTGATGGACATCAAAGAATGCAATAGTCAGTATGGTTTGCAACAATGTCAAGAAAACAAAGATCTTCATAACGGAACCAATAAACATCATGATGAACAGAGGGGGGAAAGGAAGTTGCGAAGGGCTCATTTTACTTAGATCCACTGTTAATGCTCATGGAAGCAGCAATCACGAAGTCACAGGACATATTGTATAGGACAAATCTGCTACACAAGACTCCTTTAAAATGTAAAGGTATCACGTTGAGGACTAAGGTGTATGTGATACAAGCCATAGTATTTGTCATAAAAGAAATGATGCATCTGAATTATGATGTAGGTCAAGGATATGGAACGTACCATGGGTTTCCAGAAGAACAAACAAATCTGTCTTGGAGAAAGTACAGCCAGATGCTTCTTAGAAACAAAAATTGGGAGACTTTGTTGCATGTATTGTGGACATCCTATCAGGAGAGACCTGTGCCTGGCAAAGGACATCAAGCTTGGTAAAATAGAAGTTCCTCAAAACAGAGGAAGACGTCTCCCTTCACCCACTTTTTTGTTGTCCGTCCCCTAGAGAGGAGGTTATATGGAGATCCTTGAGATATCGGGCAGTGTAAGATATGACAAAATAATAGTAATTTCTAAATTATCAAGGGTTCATGAGGGAGAGGGAAGCAGGGAGGGAGGGGATAAAATGAGGAGCTGATACCAAGGGCTCAAGTAGAAAGCAAATGCTTTGAAAATGATGATGGCAACAAATGTGCAAATGTGCTGGACACAATGGATGGATGTATGGATTGTGAGAAGTGTTGTACAAGTCCCCAATAAAATGATTTTAAAAAAAGAGGAAGGCTGACTGTCAATGAACTGGATTGATAAGGTGTTGGCAAAATGTGTTCAATCACCACACAGCTTTATAGAAGGTGTAGGACCAGTGTTTCATTCTGTTGTGCATGGGATT
This sequence comes from Echinops telfairi, assembly GCF_000313985.2. Lineage (NCBI taxonomy): Eukaryota > Metazoa > Chordata > Mammalia > Afrosoricida > Tenrecidae > Echinops > Echinops telfairi. The sequence goes on along the minus strand of NW_022103911.1, from coordinate 433,414 downwards.
GTTATGAGTCGGAGCTGAGTTGATGACACCTATTATTAACAATAACAACCCTAATCTAAAATCGATTAGTCAATGGGACTTGCATTTTCTACCTCTTAAATCTATTCTTCCTTTCCTATCCCCTCTGCCACTGTCTTATTCAATTCTTAAAATAAAGAAACAAAACGTTTTATTGGCATATACTTCACATATGCAACTTAATCATTCAGTCATATTAGGAGCTGTGCAATCGTGGCCAAATCAATTTCAGGACATGTTTTTCTGTACTCGTTGTTAAGTTCCTATTTTTCCCGCCAATCCCCTCTGACCCTCAGACCAAAAGCACTGTAAAGTAAATTGTGACAGGTGTCGTTAGGTTAAAATTTAACACCTTATCATTTGATTTCCTTTTATTCTATTTTAAAGTTTAATTTTTTTTCAATTAGTGTCTTTCTCTGCTTTGTCTGGTCAATGTTGTTGCATTTTTTGGTTTGCTTTCTGATTGTATTTTATGAGATTTTCTGTATATGAAATCCAGGCTAGGTAAATCTATAGAGGTAATAGCTGCATAAATGATTCAGCAGATTTATGTGGTTCTTATGTGCGGACTTAGTTGAACCACACTTAGATAGCTCTTTGTTTTAAGACAAATATTTTAAACCTTAGATCCTGTCATTTTGCTAGCCAGGCACCATCTGACTTGACCCAAATCATCAGCGAGCTCATCAGAGGTATTGAGTACAGAGTAAGACCATGTCATAAGAACTAATTGTATTTGGATTAGGGCTACAATTAAGTGTGAAAGAGCCTACAACTTATGGAATCTTTTGCTTGCTCTCCATTCTGTTGAAACTCAGGCTAGATAAACCCAGTGCCCAAGGGCAATCCTCTGCATTAGGTATCATCAAAGCATGCAGCTGCTAGGGATTAGACACATAGCAAATCAAAAGCCAAACCCACTGTAATTGATTCCATTTGTATTCATAGTGACCCTAAGGGACAGAGTAGAAGAACTGTCCCTTTGCGTTTTCAAGAGTTTAAATCTTCCTGAGAGCAGACCGCCTCCTCTTTCTGGGGCAGTTACTGGTGGTCACACCATCGGCCTTGTCTTTAGCTGCTGAGTGCATAGCCCTCTATGTCACCAGGGTTTCTTCAGGTAAAGCATCCACACAGGTACCTATTAGGTCTGCTATTGTAAGAAATTGTTGTTGCTGTTTTAAAAGAAGTTAATGTTTACAATAAGAAGATGGCTTAGAGCAAATATTAATTTCACTATCATAATAGAAGGAGGTTCGGGAAAGTTAGGATGTCCATACACCATAATTTCTATTCTCTCCTATAGGGTTGCTATGAGTTGTAATTGACTTGACTACACACAAGAAGAATAACAACCTACACACACACATATACAAATACTCACTATATACTTTATATAATCGATATAAACTCCATGGCGAATTGAATTAACATCTATACATCTGTTCATTGAGAAACTGATCCTGTAGAGCAGTGGTTCTCAACGTGTGGGTCGCGACACCTCTGGGGGTCAAACGACCCTTTCACAAGGGTCACCTAAGATCTTCGGAAAACACATTATTTCCAATAGTCGTAGGAAAGGAGACACCTCTATCCGTCTCCAGGCGGGTCCGCCCACATGCAGATATGCCCACCTATGAGGACCCGGCGTGAAGACTGTTATCCATGCTACACCATGCTTCAAGACACAATTTCATTTCCTTGTCTTTAGAAATAAATATTTCACAATATATAATTACATATTTTTTGTGATTAATCATTATGCTTTAATTATATTCACTTTGTAACAATGAAAATACATCCTACATATCAGCAATTTACATGACGATTCATATCAGTAGCAAAATGACAGTTATGAAGCAGCAACAAAAATACTCTTATGGTTGGGGGTCACCACCACATGAGGCACTGTACTGAGGAAGGGTGAGAACCACTGCACGTGTCGGGAAAGGAGAAGCACACCCACTCGGAAGAAGGTGGAGAAAGGAAGAGTACGGCTGGGGTGGAGACAGAGCAACGCACAGAGCGGTGTGTGCAAAGTGCTCAACATTGTGTTTGCCAAACTTCCCCATTATAATACGTGCAAGGCAGACTCGGAAGAAAGATGTGGTGGTCCACTTCCAAAAAGTAGACAGCACCCCGTGGATCTTCGCAGAATATTGTCTGAGGTAGTGCTGGAAAGTGAGCACCCACTAAGTTGGAAGGCATTCAAAGTACACACTGACTACAGCAATGATCTCTAGGAAAACATGAGTCTGAAGGTGGCATCAGACTAGTCAATATGCATGAAGTCATCAAGAATCAAGGTCATCGTCATATTACTACTGATGGATCAAACCCGTGAAATGACCTGAATTGCAACCATGAGCAATATATTGATGGTATATTACAGAAGACATTTCTATTTCTAGCACATCTTACTATTTGCCTTTAATGGAAGGTTTCAATGTGTCTTGGTCAGGAGATAGTCTTTTAAATGAGAGGACATGCTGCCACCTATTGAAACAAAACAAAAATAAATACAGGAAATGCCCATGTCCTAAAAGAGCAGGCCTTTGACAACTTACACCAAACAAAAAGCAAATGACACAAATTCTGAAAAGTATATATTCTTTCAGTTCTGGACTTTATAAAACTTTTCACTATTGAGGTCATTTCTGAAAGAAGCCTCAGGCCTGATAACCCTTTTCTTCTTGGTTGTACAGAATTCAGTAGGAACCTGGAGAAATAATTGTCGGTGTTATCGTTGCTAAGCGCCATCGAGTCAGTTCTGATTCACAGAGACCTTATGCACAGCAGAAATAAATGCTGTCCTGTGCCCTTCTCTCGACTCTTCCTGTGCCTGTGCCCATGGTTGCAGCCACTTATGTCGAGGCAGCTCGTGGAAAGCCTTCCCTTTTTTTGCTGCCCACCCCACCCCACTTTACTAAGTATGATGACCTTCTTCAGGGACTGGTTTCTCCTGACAATATGTCCAAAGCATTTAAGACAAAGTCTCGCCATCCTTACCTCTAAGGAGCACTCTGACAATACTTCTTCCAAGACAGATCGGTTTGTCCTATTAGCAGTCCATCTTCTTCACCAGCACCCCATTTCAAATGCATCAGTTTTTCTTAGGTCTTCCTTATTCAATGTCCAACTTTCACATGCACATGCAGCCATTGAAAATGCTGTGGCTTGGGTCAGGAGGAGCTCAGTCCTCAAACTAACATCCTTGCTTTTCAATACTCTGAAGAGGTCTCGTGCAGCAGATTTAATCTGCTCTGGCACCTTTACCCATCATCTTGCTCACATGATCCCACAAAAGGTACAAAGGCTGGCAATTGCCTCCCAGTAAAGAGAGCTCTGCTGCCATCAGTTGGCTCCGCCTCATGGTGATTTTATGTATAGCAGAACAGGCCTGACTATCATCATAATTGTTGGTATGTGTTTGGGCCCTAAGACCACAAGAAATTGTTGTCTTTAGTGCAGACTACAGCCAGGAACGCTCTGCAGAATTGCTCACCTGTGAAGGAGCTGCAATAATTCGAGCCCCTCTAACATCACAGAATGATCACAAAAGAACAGTGAAATCAAGGTGCTTTCTAAATTGTAAAGCATCCTACAACATGGGGCCTTATGCTCAGAATCATGCTGGCACTAGTAACAATATTTGGTGGTGCATTTTCACTCATCTCATCCCACTCACGACAAATATCCTATGTGGGAACTTCTTTTTCACAACCGTGGCTTCACTGAATTGCATCTTAGTACATGGTGCTGTTGCAAGGTGCCGTTGAGTGACTTCTGACCCACGGCAACCCTATGCACAACAGGACGACACACTGCCTGCTCCCGTGCAAGCCTCACAACTGTTGAGCATTTGAGCCCATTGTTGCAGCCACTGTCAATCAATCGCTTTGAGGGACTTCCTCTTTTTGGCCAACCCTTTACCAATATGATTTCTTTTTCCAAGGACTGATCTCTCCTAATAACATGTTCAAAGTATGAGACACTGGAGATAGAGTTTCACCGTGCTGAATTCTAAGGAACATTCTGGCTGTATTTATTCCAAGGTAGATTTGTTTATTCTTTTGGCGGTCAAGGGTCTTTCAAGATTCTTTGTCAACACCATAATTAAAATGCATCGACTCTTCCTTCTCCAATGTCCAATTTTCACATGCACACATGGCTATCAAAAATATGTTTTGGATCGACTTAGTCCTCAAAGTGACATTCTTGCTCTCCCATATTATACAATGGTCTTGTGCACCGGATATACCTAATGTAATATGTCATTTTATTTCTTGTCTGCTATTTCCATGAGTGTTGATGTTGAATGCAACCAAAATTAAAACCTTGACAACTTCCTATTTCCCCTATTTATCATGATGCTGTCTATTACACCAGTTGTGAGAGTTTGAGTTTTCTTTGCATTCAGTCATAATTCATACTGAAAGGTGTAGTTTTGACTTTCAGCAGCAAGCACTTCAAATCCTCATCTGTCAGCAAGCAAGATATGTCATCTGCATATTGGAAGTTGTTAATGAGCCTTCCTCCAATCCTGATGCCGGATTCTTCTTCAGATGTCCAGCTTCTCAAATAATTTTCTCAGTAAGATTAAATAAGCATGCTGAATGAATATTTTTTCTGATTTTAAAATCATGTAGTATTCCCTTGATCTGTTAGAACCACTGCCTCTTGGTCTATGTATAGCTTATGAATGAACCCTTTTATGTGCTCGGTATGGTTTGCTATGATCCACATGGTTGAACACCTTTGCATAGTCAATAAAACACAAGTAAGTATCTTTCTGATTTCTCTGCTTTCAGCCCCAATTCACCTGACATCAGCAATGATATTCCGCTCTCAATATCTTCCTCTTCTGGGTCTTGCTTTGCATGTCTGGCAGCTCATTGTTGGTTTACTGCTGCAACTGTTTTTTGGATTATTTTCACCAAAAATCTATTACATGGGATATTAATAATATTATTTGATAATTTTCTCATTCTGTTGGGTCACTTTTCTTTGGAATAGACACAAATATGGATCTCTTCTAGTTGGTTGGCTAAATAGTTGTCTTTTTAATATTTTGGCACAGGTGAGTGAGTTCTTCCAGTGCTTCATTAGTTTGCTAAAATATTTTTAAACAGTATTCTGTCAATTCCCAGACTCTTGTATTTTGCTAATGCATTCAGTGTAGTGTGGACTTCTTCATTTAATATCGCTTGATTTTTGATCATACACTGTCTCTTGAAATGGATTTTGGCCAACCTGTTCTTTTTGGTACAGTGACGCAATGTATTCCTTTCATCTTTTAAAAAAATGCTTCCTGCATCTTTTAATATTTTACCCATGGAATTCTCCAATGATTGTAACATGAGGTTTGAACTTGTTCTTAAGTTCTTTCAGGTTGAGATATGCTGAGTATGTTTCTCCTTTTTGGCTTTCTAACTCCAGGCATTAGCATATGTCATCATCATACTCAATTTTCTCATATCTAACTATTCTTCAGAGCCCTAGTGGCAAAGTGGTTATGACTTGGGCTGCTAACTGCAAGGTCAGTAGTTTGAAACCACTAGCCACTCCCTAGCAGAAAGTTGAATCTTTCTACTCTCATAAAGAATTACAGTCTTAGAAACTCACCGGGCCAATTCCACCCTGCCCTAAAGAGTCACTATGAGTTAGCTTCAACTAGATGGCAGTTTTTAGCTGTTTTTTGGAGTTTTCTGTTTGTTTTTTTAGCTATGATTAAGAACAAGTTTTAGAGTGTCTTCTGACAACCATTTTGATCTTTTCTATCATGTTTCTTTGTGGAGCCCTTGTGGCATACCATGTTTCCCTGAAAGTAAGGCATCACCCGAAAATAAGACCTACTTACAGTTTTGCCTCTCACTGAAATAAAGGCATGCCCCCCAAAATAAGACCTCCCTGAAAATAAGGCCCCCCGAAGGTACCGTAACTCTGGACTCTGGGCCGTAGCAGCGGACGCCGCCGCGCAGCTCACTGTTGGCTGCAGCACAGCCGGAGCAGACAGGAAGTGCAAGGTCTCTTTTAATAAAACAATAAACAATAAATGTGTACCGTATTCTTCTTCATGGAAAAATAAGACATCCCCTGAAAATAAGACCTAGCGCATCTTTGGGAGCAAAAATTAAGATAAGACACTGTCTTATTTTTGGAGAAACAGGGTAGTAGTTACACACTCGGCTGCTAACCACAAGATCAGCAGTTTGAAATCGCCAGCCTTTCCACAGGAGAGTCTAGGCTTTCTGCTCCTGTAAAGAGTTACAGTCTCAGAATGTCAAGTGGGGTAGTTCTACCCTGTCAGAACTGACTCAATGGCAATGAATTTGGGTTTTGATTTGGCGCTTGTCTTTTTAGTAACATTGTTTCTTCATGTATGATGTCCTCGATGTCACCCCACAGCTCATCAGGTCTTTTGTCATGAGTGCTCCAAATCTGTGACATTGACTCTAACATACGACCATGTGTGTCAGAGGAGAACTTTGTTCCATATAAGATTTTCGTCTTTAAAACATTTTTTATTGTAAACTAGATGAAGGTTTCCGGAGCAGACCATCAGTCGTCCCTTGAACAATTTATGCACATTCTGTTTCAACTCATCATTGCAAGCCTGTCAATGTACCGCCACTTATTTCTCTTTCCCCTCCTTCCTCCTACTTCGCTAACCCTTTGTCACCAGATAAAGGCTGCCCTTTTGATCACACCACTCTCTATCCAACTAGGAAGCCTGGTCCCTTTTATGATTTAGATTTCTGGACCACACTTTTCTCCCATTCTATCCAGGACCATCTAATTTGATCTTTTTAAAAAGCAGTTGGTGGTAGCAGCTGGGGATCATCTAGTTCGTCTGGCCTCAGGGTTGTGGAAGTAGACTTTTGGGTGATCCCTCAGTTCATTGGATCATTATTTGCATTCCCTCACTCTTCTTCCTCTGCATGGGGAAAGACCAATAGTGCAACGCAGCAGTCACTTAGATGACTGCTTATGAGCTGTAATCCAGAGCTTCCATCTGAGAAGCCTCTGGGTGAAGTTGGACTGCCAACTTTTAGGTTAGCAGCTGAGTGATGTTCACTGTTTGCATCCCCAGGGACAGAGATGTTAGCAGGTATTATACATGATCTTTTTTTTTTAGATCGTAATAATAGCTTTCACTTTCTACCTTTTAAAAATCGTTTTATTAGGGGTTCATACAACTCCTATCATAATCCACATATACATCAATTGTGTAAAGCACATTTGTACATTCATTACCCTCATCATCCTCAAAACATTTCCTCTCCACTTATGATCTTAAGGAATCTTGACATCATCCCTTCTGCTGTGTACCATTGGGTTAGTTCAAACTTATAGCAACCCTGTAACGCGGCAAACCTAGCTGAACTAGTTGTCTTCAAGTGTGTTCTGACTCCTGGTGACTCTGTGAGGTTAAAGTTGAGGTACATAGGCTTTCAATGACTAATTTTTCAGAAGTACTTTCTTCCGAGGCTTCTGTGAACAGCCTCAAACCTCTAACCTTTTGGTTAGCAGCTGAGCATGTAACGCTGCATCACCAAGGGACTTCTTTTGGCAGGCACAAGGATCATTTGCACAGGCTGAACGCACAGCCCTAAACCAATGGTGGGGAGGTAAATTGTGAGGGGATTGTTGAGATAAGGCACTGTTGCTCTTCCTAAATTGGAGCATATTACTAAAACTTCAGAATATTAGATAATAGAAATCCACTCATTGATGCGACCATCCTTCCATTCTTCCATCCAAAACGTAAAACCAAACCCAAATCCATTTTCAGCAAGCTTATTTTGGATTATGGAAACCCATTTCCGAGGCTATAAATCTTTATGGGAGCAGATTGCCTGGTCTTGATTTCTCTGATAAGGCTTGTGGGTTTGGACCATTGCTGGTCTACTGTTAGCAGTCCAGGGCCTACCAACAGCATCAGCAGGGATCCTGACATCCATCCATTCATCCCTTTATTTCACAGTGCTAAGCTTGCCATAAAACACTGAGCATGAACTGTCCCTTCATCTCCTAGGAAGATAAACTGGTAAACAACAATGATAGCATAGGGTGATTAAGTTCTCCGACAGCTTTAGGCTTAGTGTAGGGCACCACGCAAAGTATCCTTGAAGGAGGTGCTATTTAAATTGCAGGCTTAGGGACTTAAACAACTGTCTAAGTTTAGAAAGCGTTATCAGTATTGGCATGAATAACTGGTTGCTAATATTAGGTGCCGTGCAGTTGGTTTCAGCTCCTAGAGACCCTACACACAACAGAACAGAATGGAACCCCACCCAGTCCTGCACC
>NW_022103911.1:421629-424292 GCF_000313985.2 Echinops telfairi | reverse complement strand
ATACATATGAGATGATTAAAAATACAGTGGCTTGGGGGAAAAAATACAGTGACTTGATCAGGCACATCTTAGTTCTCAAAGTAACATTGCTTTTCAACACTTTAAGAGGTTTGGAGTAGCAGATTTACCCAGTGGAACGCTTTGTTTGATCTCTTGTCTGCTGATTCCCTGAGCATTGATTGTGGATCTAAGTAAGATGAAATCCTTGACATTTCAACCTTTGGTCTGTTTATCATCATGTTCCATATTGGTCCAGTTGTGAGGAGCTTAGTCTTATTTGCATTGAGTTGTTATCCATACTGAAGGTTGCAATCCTAGATCTTCATCAGAAAATGCAACCATTATCGCCAATCAATTTTAGAACATTGTCTTATTTCTGTGCTGGTTTTTATTTCCTCAATTCCCCCAACCATCCCTGCCATGCCCCTTTAAACCAAACTCACTGCCATCGAGTCAATGCCGACCCATAGCCACCCACAGAGCTGCTGATGGGTTCGAACACCAACCACGTGATGGCAGGCCAACTCGTCACCATGACACAACCAGGACGCCCTAGGGAACTGCTAATCCATTTACCATCTCTATGGATTTCATAGACAGAAAAACATACAAAATAAAAACAAAGGGAAAACAACAACAATGGTAAAAGAAATTCAAAAGAAAAACCATAATTGAAAAGAAAGCAAAATATATTAAAGAGTAAAACAAATTTAAAATGAGTAAAAAGGGAGAAGAAATGATAAGATATTACATTTTAATTAACTACATCTGCAATAATCCACTTTACAATGTGCTCTATCTGATAGTAAGGCTATTTACATCCTGGGTCATAGGGAATTCACCAGAGGCTTAATCCATGGGTGGACCCCCTGCAAATGGATTTTAGGCATCACTATCATCCATAGCCTTCTACAAACCAGGTTTTCAGAATTTAGGCTTGAATACTGTTCCCTCCTCTGGTCTTGTGCTTTATTATTTATGATGCTTAAATAGCACAGACACCTGTACTTCTTCCTTAGTTGATACCTCACATTGATGTCTGCTTGTTTTAAGACAAGCTTTTAAGACCTCTGAAAGTATTCTTTCTGATAGTCGGGGACCATCTAGTTTCTTTGACACACTTTGCTATAGTACACGTATCTTCAATGATCTCTTCATGAGGACAAATACTGAGTAGCGCTACCTCATAAGAACAGCGAGTTTCAAGTGGCAGCTCACGATGACAATGTAATTATTTTAATGGAATGTGCAGAGGCCTAGAGTTTGGAAACCAGAAAGGAAGAACACGCTCAGCAAGAAGGATTTCAAGATTCTAGTTGCAATCCTGAAATAGTCTATGGGAAAAAATACAGCAAGAATCAAAGAAGATAGAAAGAACACACGTAATCACTGTACCAAAAAGACGAGTCACTATTCCACCATTTCAGGAGGTAGCACATCAACAAGAACCAATGGAACTGAAGGAAGAAGTTTAAGCTGCACTGAAAGAATTTGCCAAAAACAAGGCTCTAGGAAGTGATGGAATAACAATGGGAATGGAATGGAAATGTTGTAGTAATAGGAGCACTAACTTTTGTATGCCAGACAATTTGGAAAACAGCTAGTTGGACTATTGTTTGGAAGAGATCCATATTTGCACCCATTCCAAAGAACAGTGATCCTACAGAATCCCCAAACTAAAGAACAATATTATTAATATCACACTCGAGTAAAATGTTGCCGAAGATGATCCAGTGATGGTTGCAGCAGTACATTGACAGGGAGCTGCCAAAGATTTGGGCCAGATTCAGATAAGAATATGGAACAAGGGACACAGATCATTGCTCCTGTCAGATGAATCTTGGCTGAAAGCAGAGCTGCGTATGTGTGTTTTATTGACTATGCCACGGCATTGGATTGCATGGGTTATAACAAATGAGGACAGCCTTGAGACGAATGGAAATTCCAGAACAATTCATTGTGCTTCTGCAGAACTTGCGCGTGGATGAAGAGGAAGAAGAGAACAAGGGAACACGACATGGTTTCAAAGCAGGAAAGGCGTGCTTCAGTGTGGTATCCACTCACTGTACTTATGCAATCGGTATGCTGAGCCAATAATGGGGGAAGCTGGACTATATGAGGAAGAAATAGGCATCAGGATTGGTACTGTTAGGTGCCATCTGGTTGGTTCTGACCCATATTGACAATATGCACAACAGAACAAAACACTGCCCAGTCCGGCGCCACCCTCACAAGTATTGTGCTTGAGCCCCTTGCTGCAGCCACTGTATCAGTTCAGCTCCTGGAAGGCCTTCCTCTCCTTTGCTGTCCTTATCAAAACTTTGTCTCACCTGAGAAATCAGGATTGGAGGAAGACTCATTAACACCCTATACTTTGCAAATGACACAACCTTGCTTGCTGAGAGTGAGGAGGACTTGCAGGCCTTGCTGATGACGAGCAAGGATTACAGCCTTCGGTACGGATTACAACTCAATGAAAAGAAGACCAAAATCCGCACAACTGGACCAGTAGATGGCATCATGATAAGCAGAACAAAGATAGAAGTTATCGAGGATTCTGTAGCTCCGCAATCAATGCTCATGAAAGAGACCAAAGGACATATTGCATTAGGTAAATTGGTTGCACAAGACTTCTTTTAAGTTTTTGAAAATCAAAGTTGCTA
>NW_022103911.1:399455-420875 GCF_000313985.2 Echinops telfairi | reverse complement strand
TTGTGTCAAGCACATTTGTACATTTGTTGCCATCCTCATTCTCAAAACATTTGCTTTCTACTTGAGACCTTGGTATCAGCTCCTCATTTTCTCTCCTCTCTCCCCGCTCCCCACGCCCTCATATATAGAGACTGTATCTCTTTATGGGAGTAGGAAAAAAAAATCTTTCTCCTGTAGAGTGGCTGGTGGTTTGGAACTGTTGACTTTGTGGGTTGCAGTCCAGTGCATAACCAGTTGACTATCAGGGCTCCTGCTACACTAGCACAAATCATAAATAAAGCAAAAAGAGCGTGTGAATACTAAGTGTATAGCAGTCCTGAGCTGCCATTCCTTGGTCACCTGCAAAGCAAGAGATCCAAACCAAAGTCCTCTGAATCCATAAACTTGGGAGATCAGTGATATGCTGCTTCTCACACTAGGCCATTTTAGCCGTAAGTCCAAAGGAGTATCTCAGTTCCTTAAATATGCTACAGGTGAACTCAGGTCATTTAGCAGGATTTCCACACCGAAGCCTTCTAGTGTGGCCTATGAGGGAGGTTGTGCATCTCAAAAGGAAAGAGTTCAAAGTTCTGGTTGTTTATAGCCTGGGTCACTGGGGGCTGGATAGACACTAGGTCAAAAGTGTCTATTAGGAGATTAATACCAGGTGTGTTCTCCCCCCTGGGGGGTCTATACAAGTATTTTAAGTGTTTTTCCAAGTGGCAGTTTGCCCCACTGGCTTACCCATCAACAGAAGCATAATCACCTTGTCTAAGACAGACAGACATCCTCCCCCATCTCTTGACTTGGATCCCCAGCAGGGTCACTAATTACCCTTGTAGGAGTGTCTGTTGATTTTAGGTGAGTGGTGATCTCCTACAACGTTTGTATTTTTGTGATTGACTAACTTCACTCAACATAACGGTTTCCAGGTTCCTACAGGTCATAAAGGTGTTTCGTGGTTCCATCACCGTTCTTTAGGGATGTATAGTATTCCACTGTGTGTATGTACCAGAGTTTCTTTACCCATTCTTCTACTGAGGGGCAGGTGGGCTGTTTCCCACTTTTTGCTATTGTGAACTGAGCTGTAATGAATATGGGAGAACATGTGTCAGTTTGTTTTCTGTCTCTTGATTCTCAGGGGCATTGCTGAGCCTATCGGATTTCCATTGCCAGTCGTTTTAGGTAGCATCACATCACTTTCCATAATTGCCGTGCATGTTTGTAAGTCCACCAGTAGTGTACAAGAATTACAATCACGCTAAACCCTTCCCGCATTTGTTGTTCTTTGTTTGATTTTTTTTAATTGGGCTACGGTTATGGGTGGAAGGTGATATCGCAACATTGTTTTGATTTGCATCTCCCAGATGGCTAGTGATAATGAGCATTTTTTCATGCTTGTTAGCCATTGAGTGTCATTGTGTTGAACTGTCTCTTCAAGTCTCTTGGTTACTTTTTAATTGGATCATTTTTTTCTTACTTATGCATTGCAGAATTCTATAGATATTAATTAGTCCTTTGTTGTGTCATTGCTAAAGTTTTTTCTCCTTATCCATGGGATCTTATTTTAGTCTTTCGATGAAGTCTTTTGATGTGTACAAGTGTTATTTTAGCAGGCCTGAGTCACCTGTTTTATCTTCCCGTGTGAGCTTCCTTCACTATATTTGATAGTATGTGTATGCTCCGCAATAGGGCCCACAAGTTTGTTCCAATTTTCTCACATATGAACATTATAGCTCAGGAGCAATTGCATCTTTCTTCCTTGGAGTAGCTGATGGGTTTGAACTGCCCACCATGTAGCTAACAGCCCTATGCCCAACCCACATCACCACCAGGGAGTCTTCTAAAGGTTCCATACAGCACAACTTGCAAACTCCTGGTCAATTATTCAATGATGGGTTTACAGACAAGAATACAAAAGGCCGCAGAGCCTAAGATTTGCTCAAGTCATCGAGAATTTGCATTTCCTCACTCGTAGACCAGGGTGCCTTGAACCATCTACCCAGTGATTGAAGTATTTCCTGTACCTCCCTCAGCGATAGTCACTGATTCAAGATAAAAAAAACCCAAAACAAACAAACAAAACCAAAAAAACACCACCACCAAACTTACTGCTGACTCATAGTGACCCTATGGGCCAGGTTAGAACTGCCCCTATTTACCACAGATGGTCAAAATCCTGTTAATGAATAGAAGTGGTAAGAAAATTTTAGCTAAAAAGAAAGCAAATAAAATTTTAGCAGACTGAAGATTTAATAGTATTAAGAAAATTGTTTCAAAATGGTCGCTATTGTGTTTGGTCATTATGACTAAAACAATTACTCAAGAGACTCCCATTTGGCTTTCTGGTTAAAATTATAATGATATCATAAAGGTTCATTCTTTCCCACTCACTATACATAGCTTACCCAGTATGGTAGATTTGTCAGAAGATATGAATGGAGTACAACCTCTCCATAGGTCATAGCTTGATGATGTCACCAGGGAGCATGGTCTATTTGCTATCTGTAAAGAGATGCTGTGGAGAATAGGCTTTCTCTCTTCTTGTGCTGGCCTGATTCCTTCTTGGGACTAGAGCTAACAGCCACCATGTGGCCTGTTGACCCTTGGCGGCCTGACATGTTCCCTGCCTTGGATCCACTCCACCCTCAACACCAGCCTATGGTCTTCTCACATGCTGCTCAATTTCTCTGGTTCACCAGTCAGAAGCTGAGTGACCCAGGAAGGGTCTCTAGCTAGCATCTGACCCATGGACTGGAGTTGGACTAGGCTTACTCACTTGGGCTGCTCTCTCGATACACATTTCTTTTTTGATATAAATGTATTTCTTACACATAAAAGAGTGTCCTGGCTTTATAGCTCTAGACAACCAAGCCTAACACATCTAGAAACCTTAGATATGAACATCAGATTTTCTCAAGGACTGCCCTCTCCACACGGAGCTTCTAGCACAGTAAATACTGTTAAGAAAACAAAGAAACAAAGCAAAAAACCGCGTCGTCCAATTGATCCCATAGGACAGAGTAGAACTCCTGTGCATGCAAAACTTAATGGGAGCAGATTGCCACATTTCTCCCCTATGGAGTGGCTGACCGATTTTAAATTTGTTTTGTTGTCATTATTGTTTGGTGCTGTCAAATCGCTTCCAACTCATAGCAACCCTTTGTACAACAGAATGATACACTGCCCAGTCCTGTGCCATCCTCACAATTGTTCTCATGTGTGAGCCCATCAAGGAATTTAATATTGAAATAAAACCATGTTAATGCCTTTCTATTCGAAGTGTGGCCCCACGACTTGCAGCATTTGGCACCGCCTCCAGGAACTGGTTGAAAATGCAAAATCCCAAGCCCCACCCAGCTTTACTAAATCAGGATCTGTAACAAAATTCTCAAGTAAAAGGAGGGGGTACCCCCCAAAACCCAGAATTGTACAGGACATATCGGAGCTTTTGGAATACACATTTCCCCCACTAAACGAGCATCTAACAACTTGCTCTGAGTTTGTGCACCCAATGGCCGCACCTGGGAAGGTTCTCTTTGGTCACAGTGAATTTTTTTGTGAAAGCAGTTTTGCTCAAACCTCATTTTTGGTGATGGCCAATTCAAGAGAACAGCGTGGTGCTCTGAAAGTTTTTTTTCCTGCTTGGTTAAAATGCCCCAGAAACTGTTATGATTTTGAACACAGCTTACAAGGGCAGCACTATGGGAAAAACTAAGTATACAAGTGGTTTTCTTATTTCAAAAAAGGAAATGTTGATTGATGACAAATCTCATTCTGGTTGTCTGTCAACTTCCCGAATGGATGAAAATGCCCACTTGTAATGCAATTGGAGTTCGTTGCACCAGGTCAGACTGTTAATCAAGCTTTCTATTTAGAGGTTCTGAAAGATAGCGTAACAGTGTGTGACAAAAAAGACCTAATCTTTAGCAGACGGGGTACTGGTTTTGCCACCACGACAATGCAATTGCTCATGCAGGCATCTCGTTGTGCCAGTTTGGGGCAAAGAAATCCAGCCTATCTCTCTTGCCCCATGCACCTTACTCACCTGACCTTGCTCTGCACAACTTCTTTTTGTTTCTGCAAATGAAGAGAGGCATGAAAGGGCAGCGATTTGATGATGTAGAAGAGGTGAAGAAAAAATAAGGGAAGAGGTGGAGTCTACATTTCCAAAAACCACCTAGGTGCTGCTGCAGCTGCTGCAGCACAGTCCCCATTCCAAGGAGCCTAAAACAACCCTTCAACCTTTTGTTGTGTTTGTTTCATATCATACTGACCTGTTTGAAGCGACCAAGACGACATCTTTGGAGATGATCTGTCCATTTAGCAACTGTGTCCGACTGCTTCCTTATGATCAGAATGAGGGTCAGGAACACAAGAAGGGGCATTGTGTCTTTCTCAGGGGCACATGCTTACATTGCTTTCCGTTTTTAACTTTTTGTTGGGTATTAGATGAAGGTTTACACAGCAGATCATGAGTCTTACATTCAACGATTCATGTACATTGTGTTACAACCCGCCCATTGTCATTCCATCACTTATTCCACTTTCTCCCTATGTTTCCCGTTTTCCTGACCACCCGAACCTTGTTGTTGGGTAAATGCTGCCCTTTTGATCTTGAAGGCTGGATTAATATAACTGAACTCACAGTTGTGAATTCAGTTCCATACCTGAAGGGTGACTTTTCATTGCAGCTTCCAGGTATCCTCACCTCTCCCATGATCCCCACCCCCAAGTGGGAGCAAAAGACAGGTGGAGGGCACGTGAAACTCTACTCACAGTTTTTCTTGGAGCTGCTGACATCAGCAACAGGGAAGTCACTGGAAAGTTGCAAGCCCTCCAAACGACTTTCTTTGATCTGTGTGCCCAATGAAAGCCTCCGTGATTCCAAACAGACACAGCGTGTTTGTGAAAGTGGTTCCCGTAGTAAAGATGAATCACTGGCTTGTCTCTGAAAGAAAAGGCGACGGATTCAAACGAGCTCTGTTACCAAAAATACAACTCCCCCACCCCCCGAGGATGTTACACCAAAAAAACAGAAAGCAAGCAGAAGCACTGAAGGTGTTATGACAAGTCTGAAAGATCCTTTTGAAGTTAAATATAGGTAACAACCTGAACCTCCTCTGGAAAAAAAGACGAGTCCACCAGGCACCCTTAATTCACTTTCAAAGGGAATCTCAAAATAGAATGAGAGGCTATAGTGTTAAAGACACATTTCACACAGAGACTAGATAGAATATACTGGATTATAATGAAAGATAGACTACATGTATATATCCATGTAATATATTTATGCAAACCAGCATTAGTTAAAGCTAAATAATCACAAAATCCTTTTAGATCTAAAACTTTAATGGCAACCATGACATATGGGGGTAATGGGGGCTTTTCCCAAATAAAATGCGTTCAACATGCCCCGGCAATCAGCAGTTAGCCGCTCAATTGTGTTAGGGTGCTTTCAAAAAGGATTCAATCATGAGAGTGACTTTTGAGGGGATCTGCTGGGCCAGTGACATTCAAGGCAGAGAAGTCGGCTCAGAAGTTTGTAGCAACTGCCCTGAGGGTTCCATAGGGGGTAGTCTTGATAGATGCTTTCAGAGGACCCAGGACCATCACAGGAGTTTATGATGAAGAAGTCCGGGGGGGAAAAGAAAAGGAAGACTGTATTGATGAAAAAAGTTCAGGAAAGTTAATGCCTAGGGATGTTCACCATCATGGCAATGTGCCACTTCATTCTTGCAGGCAGGAGAAGGGAATTGTATTGGGAAACGTGACCCCATTCACCCAACGCTGATCTTTTCCCTTCGGAAACTCAAAAAGCATTTCAGAACTGCCATTTGGTTGTGGCATGAACAGAAGAGGGCAGAATCTTTCAGAGAAGAGTTAGAGAGATGGCAACAAGGCCTTCACACATGTGCCTGTGTTGAGAAACAATTGCTTCACATTTTGATACTTTTGTTTTCATATTTTTATCACAATACTTTTGGACTTAGCCTCACAGAGAGAGAAGAGTCTTTGAGAATAGTCAAGACAATTGAAAGTCTTACTTTCTCGTCAGTGAGCTCCGCCCTTTTGGAACATAATTTTTGAGAAGGACAACACAAGATTCCTCCTCAGTTAGTTAGCCTGTCTCACAGGCCCACTGTGTTTTCTAGCACAAGCAGGGGTGGGGGCCTGGAATATGTCATTGCTCTCTGTCCTGGGAGGCAGCTTGTCCAGAGAAGTCTGCCAAGCCCAGATGGTTGGGAGAGTCAGCTTCTTCCCAAAGTGGGGACACATTGGAGACTGCTCCACAGTTTAAACTCAAAATATACTGGTTCCCAAATGTAGGCATAACAGCAAACTCAGTCATTGCACACCAGAATCTGAGAGCATAAACAAAAGGGAGTTCCTACCCATGACCCTGACCTTGTGGTAAGGCTGATGTGCTGTTTTTAATGAAAGACAATACTATGAAGAACACTTCAAATGTGAGCAAAGTGGGGAGGAGCTGTTTGAGGTCAACAGGATTTGATTAAGGTGCCTTTTCATAGAAGTTGCTAAGAAACTGACCTCTCCCGATCCATCTCTCCCACATACAGCCTGCACTCTGCTCCGTAGTCATTCTGAGCCCCCTCAGGGTATCACACTAGCCACACTCTTGGGCTTCCCAGTCTTTGTCTCTGGCTCACTCTGCATTGGACAGCATCTTCTGGGAAGTCCTCCTTGACCCTCACCCACTTAGGACGGCTTCTGTACTTAGGCTTGGGGTGTCTTTTTCACTAGACCATAAACTCCACAAAGGTAGAGGTGCTGTCTTGTTCATGTTTTACATTCCAGTGTTTGACCTGGCACCTGGCAAGTGATAGTAATAACAGTGACGAAGATAGTGAGCTTATTATGTCAGGCTCTGTTGTAAGGATATTATATTGATTAATTCATTGAGTTTGCACAACAATTTTATAAGATAGGTACAGTCACAGGCAACTGAGGCACAAAGTGTCTAAGTACCTTGTCCACAGTTGCATACTTAGTAAGTGGTAGGGCCACAATTTGAACCCAGGCAATTTGGTTTCATGGTCCATGTTCATAAACTCTAAACTGTATGAAGGAGCTTCCAAAATTTGATGAAAAAATTCTATTATATTTTAATTCCATTTTCCCTTGAACCTTCTGAAGCTCTTTGTATTGTTCTTAATCAATATTGGATGAAGAAGATATTTGCATTGATATATAAACGGATGGGTAGGTGGATAGGTGGGTGGGTGGATGGATGGATGGATGGATGGATGGATGGATGGATGGATAAGTGAACAAGTGGGTCTTTAGTCAGTTAAAGGAGGTTAGGTCAAGAGAGAAATGTGTCCAGTCTAGGCTCCTTCTAAAATAAGATCTAATCAAATGCAATTCATAGGCATAACTTATTGTACCTGAAAGTGGGAATACTATATCTTGGTTAAATAAAAGCACACAAAAGCAGACAGTAAGGAACCGTGGAAATAACATGGGGTTTGAGATCAGAGAATTACATTTGGATCATACCATTGTGTAGCTATGTGCTTTGGAGCCAGGTACTTTAATCTGATATTAGCCATCTCATGTAAGGATCTAAAAATGCTCCTGGATAACAAAAATATCTTAAGAAACTTTACTGTCTTTCTTGTTCAATAGAAATAACCAAGTCATTAAAAACCGAAACCAACCTCCTATATATAGGAAGATGTCCAAGGTGCACTGAAGTTATTCATTTAAAAAAAAAATGGTTCTGGGAACTGATGTATATCAATTGAAATGCTTCAGTAAGCACTGGAAACCCTCACTTATCTATGTCAAGAAATTTGGAAGAAGCTACCTGGCCAACTGATTGGAACAGATCCATATTTGTATCCACTCCAAAGAATGGGTACAATAGAATGAGGAAATTATCCAACAATATCATTAACATCACATGCAAGTTAAATTTTGTCAAAGATCATTCAAAAAGAGTTGCAGTGGTACATTGACCGGAGGCTACCAGAAATTCAAGCCCAATTCAGAAGAAAGAGGTCATGGTATGAGGGATATCATAGCTGATGCCAAATAGATTTTTGCTCAAGGTAGAGACTACCAGAAATGTTTACCTATGTTTTATTGACTATGTAAGGGCATTCAACTGCATGGAACACAAAAGAATACAGATAACATTGAGAAGAATGAGAATTCCAGAACTCTTCATTGTGCTCATGCAGAACCTGTATATGAATCAAAAGGCATTCATTTAAACAAAACAAAGAAATATTGTATGCATGGTTTAAAATCCTGAAATGCGTGTGTCACGGTCGTATCCTTTCACTATACGTATACAATGTGTATGCTGAGCAAATAATCTGAACAGAGGCAAATAATGCAAAAAGGAGGCATCGGGACTGGAGGCAAGTTTATTAAAGCCCGAGATATGCAGATGACACAACTTTGCTTGTTGAAAGGACTTGAAGAAGGACTTGCTTCCAAAAGTCAAAGACTGTAACCTGCTGTATGAATGTAAAGAAAACAAAATCCCTCACAACTGGGACAATAAACAACGTCGTGATAAATGGAGACAAGGTGGAATTGTTGGGGATTTTATTTTACTTGAATCTGCAATCAATACTCATGGAAGCAGCCGTCAAGAAACCAAACGGTATATTGTATTGGACAAATGAACTGCACAAGACCTCTTTCAGACTTTGTCTTACATAGCTTTTGGACATATTGCTAGGAGAAGGACAGCATGCTTGGCAAAGTAGAGCCACAGCCGCAAAGAGGCAAGGGCAGTGAGACTTCATCTTTACAGTGTTGAAAAGCAAGAAGATTACTTTGAGAATTTGTTTGCCCTTTTGACAGTCCATAATATTTTTAATATTCTTTACCAGCACCACAATTCAAACACATCACTTCTTTCATCTTCCTTACCCAATTTCCAACTTTTACACACATAAGAGGCAGTTGGAAGTACCATGGGTTGGGTTAGACACACCTTAGTCCTCAAAGTAATGTCCTTGCTTTTCAATGATCCAAAGAGGTCTAAATCAGCACATTTACCCAATGCATCATGTTTTTTCATCTCTTGACTGCTGCTTCTATGAGAATTGCCTGGGGACCCAAGCAAGATGAAATCCTCCACAATTAATCTTTTCTCTATTTATCAAACTTCTACCAAAAGGATCTTTTTAAAAAAATCATTTTATTGGGGACTCATACAGCTCTTACCACAATACATCCATACATCCATTGTGTCAAGCACATTTGCACATATGTTACCATCATCATTTTCAAAACATTTTCTTTCTATTTGAGTCCTTGGTATCAGCTCCTCATTTCCCCCCTCTCTCCCTCATGAACCTTTTATAATTTATAAATTATTATTTTTTGTCATGTCTTACACTGACCTATATCCCCCTTCACCAACTTTTCTGTTGTCTGTCCTCAGGAGAGGGGTTATATGCAAATCAATGTGATCTGTTCCCCATTTCTCCCTGCACCTTCCCCTTACCCTCCTGGTATCACAACTCTCATTATTGGTCCTGAGGGGTTTATCCATTCTGGATTCCCTGTGCTTCCAGCCCTTCTCTGTACCTGTGTACATGCTCTGGTCTAGCTGGATTTGTAAGGTAGAATTGGGGTCATGATAGTGGGGTGGGGAGGAAGTATTAAAGAACTAGAGGAAAATTGTATGTTTCATCGGTGCTATACTGTACCCTGACTGGCTCATCTCTTCCTTGTAACCCTTCTGTAAGGGGATGTCCAATTGTCTACTGAAGACAAAATGAGTACATAAGCAAATGTGGTGAAGAAAGGTGATGGTACCCGGCTATCAAAAGATGTAGCATATGAGGTCTTAAAGGCTTGAAGATAAACAAATGGCTAACTAGCTGAGAAGCAACAAAGCCCACATGGAAGCACACAAACCTGTGTGATCATGAGGTGTCAATGGGATCAGGTATCAGGCATCAAAGAACCAGAACCAAAAATCATATCAATGTGAATGAGCAGGAGTGCGGAGTGGAGACCCAAAGCCCATCTGTAGACAATTGGCCATCCCCACACCTAAAGGATCTTGTGCAACAGATTTACCCAATACAATGTGTTCTCTTGACTGGTGCTTCCATTAGCATTCCTTGTGGATCCGAGCAAGAATAAATCCTTGCTAAGTTCAATTTTTCCTCCATTTAACATGATGTGGTCTTCTTTACATTGAGCTGTAATTCATCATTGAAGGCTGCAATTCTTGATTTTCATTAACATGTGCTTCACGTCCTCTTCACTTTCAACAAGCAAGTTTGTGCCACCTACATACAGTGGGTTGTTAAGAAGCCTTCCTCCGATTCTGATGTTGCATTCTAACTCACAGAGTCAAGCGTCTTTGATTATTTTCTCACTATAGTTTGTTCACTTTGGGTGACCTGGGTGGCATTTAAAATATCAGTGGCATACCTTCTAGCATTACAACTCACAAGTCACCACAGTGTGACAAACCAACAGACAAGTGATGGTATTAATTCATCAGTTAATCTATTCCTGTGTGCATGTTCCATGCCTGGAATAGAACCTAGCACATAGTAATCATTTAATTAATTAATACATGTTGAAATCTATTGTCTTGCTGCGAAGGTATGTGCATCCTTATAGAACACAGGGCTTCTAAGATTGAATCTTGACTCGGCCAAGAACTTACTGTGGAACTGAGAAAATCACATTCTTGGATTTGACAATCTTTGTCCTCAGCAGAAATACTTTGAGAAAGAAAAGCTGCTAAAAAAAGGTTTGCTGAAGGTTGTAGCAGGAAAAGGAATTGGAGCTGTCTACCTGGTCTGATTGAAAGGTACTCGCAGGCTGATCTTTTCTGATACCCTTCTCTTTGTTGGTCTAATATGTTGACTGACACCTTTGTTTAGAAACTCCTATATCTTAAAATTTGGAGCAATTAAGAATTCTTCAATTTCCTATAAGCTATTTACAAGGAAAACAAGATGTTTTCTAACAAAAATACCCACTGTATTGGTATTTTTACTTTGGTCAATCCAGATCATGCATACAAATTCTTGGAAAAGAATATTTATAATGCAATATATATCAAAATTATTAAGCCTATGTTTATAAGAACATATATGTATTTTCTCTATAATGATGATTATATTTTTTGACAGAGAATATTTTTCAAAGAACAGAACCCAACATTGCACTTTTAGAAAGGAGAGGCTCATGTCCTTATTGGGATGTACCTTGGTGATCGTTGGACCCATCATCCAATAGATAACTCATCCTGCAGCAAAAATCCTGTGGCATTTTATTTGTCTCCCTATTATAGTAGACGAAGTAGAGTGACTCTCCTTTGATTAGGCCACAGCCTTGACACAATTAGAAGAAAGACTCTTTGGGGATGTGGGGGAAACCTGGTCACTTCTGCTGGATCTGCATCTTACCTCTGGTTCATTGACCTCCTGCCACATTGCCTGCCTGTCCCAGGAGCCATCAGCAGCCTGCCAGCCTTGGCTCCAGTTGACTCAGCATCCACCAGCTTGTGGTGTCTCTGCTTCCTGATTTGTCAGCTCCCATAGCTACACAAGTCAGGATAATTCTCTAGTGTACCATCTGACACACAGATTTGAATCAGACTGGACTTTATCCTTCTCATACAACTGTACGAGATTTCTCATATACATCTCTTCTTGTATGCATACACATAGAAGTACCACTGGTTCTGTTTCTCTGGATAACCCAACCTGACATCCTACCTTTACACACCACAAAGTTCTATTATAAGGATGATCACAGTTAGACTTCACATTAACCTGGTGTAGGAGCACAAGTTAGAGCTCAAAAAAATGGCCGTTTCAGCTAGGTCCCCATGTGACCTCTAACCACCTGATTGATTTCCGTCCCTTACAGAGAGCCAGGGCACCACAGCACAGCCAGCGGCATTATAAATTCTTTCTACTCTTCCCCACCTCCCAACCCACTTATCTGACTCAAGGGAGTTTGGGGTACATTAGCACCATAAATGTGGCTCACTTCAGTGGATTTGGGTAACCCCCTTTCCTCTGGCCCAACTAACAACCAAAGAGTTCCTCAAGAATAACTCCCCTCAGTAGATCCTTTTCTGTCTAGCTCACTGCTTGTTGGAAGCAGCAGTGCTGTTCGTCCCACTTTGCAAGCACCTGGTGCAAATAAACTCTCAGATTAGTTCCTAGGCAGCTTCTCCATCTCTCCGCATCTAGGTACAGGGAACCTCTCCCTCTTTGGGGCTTGAGCCTAAACACTTGGGAAGGAGAAATACTCGATGTTTTAATTTTATGCGTCAATCAATAAGAAGACACACCATAGATGGTGTTACAGATTTTTGAATTAAAAAAAAAAGAAGGAAAGAAAGGAATACTGTCACATTAGACACTTTCATTTAAAAATATCGCCAGATTTTAGAGGTGTTAAAATGCAAGGGGGAAACATGTTTTTAGTGAGTGATAGTGGTATTCGACCGTTCGAAAGCCTTACCCAGAGGATCCAGGTGAGCCACTGTTTCCTTGATTGACGGTTCTTTGTGTGGCAGGCGTGCAGGAACAAAGAAGCTCCGGAAGCAGTGGATGTGAGGCCATGTCAGCAGAGCAAAAGATGGGGCAGCTGGCAGGAGCAGGCAGCTGAGGAGTTGCGCACCACGCCATAAGATATTCCCTGCCCGGTTTGTGTGTCATCCTTGCTGCCTGTTTCTAACGAGAATTCCAGATCCTCTTCCACACACTCCATGCAGAATGTGCCCTTTCCCTTTTTAAAACGCTGGTATTCTGGGAGATTAGGAAGATGTTTGACTCAAGAGAAAGTAATCCCTAATGGTACCATGTGCAAGGTGGGAGGCCTTCCTGGCTAGGTATTAAAAATACATGTGTGCGTGCGTGTGAGCACTTAGCTCAAGCTCTTTGTGACCTTGGTCATTTACTGAAGAGACGTGAGCAATCTGTTCTTGGGGTGGGAAGTTAGTGACTTTCTTTGAAATGAGTTGCTGTAAGAGGCTGGGCTGAAACGCTGTGCCAATGCATTTGTCTCACAAGGTTTCGCACCTGGCCACTTCAGCTCTGGAAGCCTACTGCCACCGACCTTTGCCCTCCCACAGTCACGCTCAGGTCCCCGTCCAGCCTTCTAGGGTGAGGGTGGGAAAGGGTCGCAACGCTTGAACATCAGCCAGCCCCAGATTGTAACACAAGCACCTATGAGATAGCCATCGCCGCGTGGAGTCCGCCCTTGTGATAAGGGAGAATTCAACCCAAACGTGGTTTTTCACTGTTGTCAATTCTGCTCCGATTTGCTGCCCAACTTCCTCCTGGCACACACCAACGTTTCAAGAGACTAGAGGCTTTTTGTCTGATAACGTTCTTTCTTGGCCCACATGAAAGGGGTGTGTTTGCCTCTGTGGAGCAACTGCAAGTGAGCTGGAGAAAAGCAGTCTCTGGGGACAACCACAGCTTCGGTCTGGGGGCCTGCAGACCCGAGGGCGGCCTCTCTTCCGACCATCCATTGGAGCAGCAGCAGTCAAGTTTGTGTCGACTCCAGAACTTCAAACATGTCATTTCTGAAACCACAACAAGTCTCTTAAGCTTCCTGAACAAAGTGCACAGAGTGGAAAGCCCAGAAGTTCTTTTGGGCCTCCTGAAACCACAAAGCTGGTTACTGAGCACAGCCCTGGAGCAACCGGGCCGCTGAGCCTTCCACAGAGCTCAGCTCAGAGCACGGAGAACAGTTACTGAGGGTCGCCATGTGGGGAGGGGGCAGGGGTCAATGACACCAGCTAGCTGCTCTGTTCCAGGGATGGGTCACAGCCTTTTCAAGTACAAAGACATACGTTTTAATAGCAATTTTAATTCATTGTATTAGTAGTGCTTCATGGAGGAAAGATATACTAACCGAAAGCTGCTAGGGATTTAGTAATTATTTAAAAGATACAGTCACATCTTATTCTAGTCCTCGCGTGTTTGAAAAAGATTGATGTATTTGTTGCTGTCACTCCATTGTATAATTGCTTCACTCCTGAAATGATGCCCGTAGAATGTAGTCCTAGGAATGCAGGAACTCAAAGACTACTCGAGGCTCCAGCGGAGACTGAGAACCCCTGATGGACAGGTCTGAGGCTCACAGAGAAGGGCACGACCATGCACTCGGATCCCCTTTGAGTTGGTATTTCTATACGAGTCTAGGGTCCCTGGGAGAAATTCCTCTTACACTGTGTGGTCAGAGGCTCTGGATCTCTGGGGAAAATCACTCTTCTTAAGCAAAGCAAACTATAATCCTCTGTCTTTCCACGTTTCCCCCATCTACGAAGAAATGGAGAACTGGATAGTGTTCAGTTGGTGTTCTATCCTTTGGAGGTCATCTTCATTGTGTGCCTCCTCTTCCCATCACACTGAATGAGCATAAATGATAACTAAGCATCCAGGCCTTCCTTTGGCTGAGAGCCTCCCTGGTAGGTAAAAAGATAACATGTCCCATTTATGGGCCACTTGGCCAACATATGCTGGTGAATTGCACATCTATCTAATGGCCTAGGCTACATTGCTCAGAGATGAGTGGCATTCGGGGGGTAGTGGTAACTAAGCAAGATACCTCTGTATCCTCCATAGGACCTCAAAGCAAAATGGATGATGCTAAACCTCTTCTATCCTAAGGAATTTAGGTGAGCTGACCAACAGAGGAGCCTCAGTGGGTAGGCATTGGGCTTCGATTTTGAGTTGGGAACCACCAGCCTCTGGGGGAGAAGACGAGGCCTTCTGCTTCCGTGCCCAGAGGCAGGTCCGCCCTGTCCTTCGGGTCACTATGAGTTGGAAGGGACCTCGTGACAGGAAGTTTGAGAGATCAGCAGAGGAGACAAAAGCAGCTCCACTGAAGCTCTCTTTAAACTGCCAACCACAGGCTCTCCCGAACGCCCGGACAGGAGACAAATCGCTGCCTTGTGTCCCTATGGTGTCTCAAACCTGACTTGCCCTTCTTTGTGCCAGCCCTACCTCCTTCAGGAGGTACCCTGGGAGCATAATGAATTCCGTGCTAGCTGCTAACCACAAGGTTAGCAGTTTGAGACACCTAGCTCTTCTGAGAGAGTAAAATGAGGTTTTCTTCTCCTGTAAAGATTTAGAGTCTTGGAAACCCACTGGGGGCAGTTATGCTCTGCCCTATAAAACCACTGTCTCTGTGGCCGTGGGTCTGGCTGTAGGCGTTTGTTGTTGTCTCTTTCTCCTGGACCTTCCTCTTTCCACCAAGGACTAAAATGACATGTTAGGGGAAATAGGAGGCTTTATACTCTTGTAAAAAATTAGTTTTGGAAATCCACAGGTACAGTTCTATTCTGTCCTTTAAGGGCCTATGAATCAAAATGAACTTGACAGGGGAATTTGGGTTTGGTTCAATGACATTTCACCACCGGGAGGCAGTATTGAATAAAGAAAACTTGCATGAGTAGGCTTGCTGCTCAGGTTGAAAAGTTTTAGTCTGAAAACCGCTCTACATTGTGCTTCAGAAACTTGCCTTTCTTCGTGAGATCATCTTTGTTTTGTGTTTGAAATTATTTTAAAATATGTATTTAATTGTTTACAGTTTTATTGACATATTCACATATACAATTTAATGGTTTAAATATATTAAAATGTTGTGCACTCATCATCACAATCAATTTTAGAACATTTTCTTCATTCTTGTATTATTTTTAGCTTCCTATTTTCCCCCAACACCCCCTGCTATAGACCTAAGAAACTATTTATACAGTTATTATATCTAAAGATTTGTCTATCCAGGATTTCATATACACAAAAACACCAAAACACACACACACACACACACACACACACACACACACACACACACACACAGAAATCTCAATCCAAAAGAAAGCAGAAAATCACAAGAAACTAGAATAAATTGAAAACGAGTCAAAATGGAAAACAGATATTACATGTAGGTGTTACATTTTAATCTAACTCTACACTGAGGACCCCTGGTGGTGTAGTGATTATGCATTGGCCTGTGATCCACAGGATCAGCAGTTTAAAACCACAAGCCTCTCTATGGGAGAAAGATTGGGCTTCCTACTCCTGTAAAAAGTTAAAGTCTCAGAAACCCACAGAGGTAATTCTTCCCCATCTTACAGAATCACGACGAGTCGGCATTAACTATAGGCTGAGATAGTTAAAGTTTATTGTGCCAACCTGGTCGATAAACACATGTGGGGATAATTGAGGGGCGGAGCGATAAATGGCTCCATGATCCTCACCTTTCGAGTTCTCGGGTCTCTTGCTTTCTGATGGTTGGACCAGGGTGCAGCTGCCTTAGCCAGTTTCCTGCCTCAGCTTGCAAGGTTTACTTCCTGCAAGACATCCCTGAGGAGAAGCCACATGGACCTACCCCGATGCAGCCCTGGGTGCTGGAGCAGCCTTGTGGAGACCCCTGCCAGCACTGAGATGCTCACATGTTCACTGATTTGGCTTTCCTCCTGCAGTCGGCATCATTGTGTGTGTTTTGTGAGATGGAGGAGAACTTTGTGGATTGGTGTCAGACGTATGGGCTAATGTTGGACTTGTGGGCTTGGGCAGCACTGGGTTGGGATATTTTCTTGATGTGCATTTACCCTTTATATAAAACTCTCATATATGTGGGTTTCTGTGGATTTGTTTCTCTACTGTACCCAGACTAACCCAATGGTGAGTTTTTGATATCTGTATTAACCCACTATCCAACTCATTCTGTCTGAGGAAATGTTATTCATATCCCAGTTAATGGTCGGAGAGAATTTACTAGAGGCTTAATACACATGGGGCCTCTGAAAATATATTTTGGGTTTCACTGTCATCCATAGCCTTCTGCAAACCAAGTGCTTAGAAAGTAAGCTCTGATACAACTCCCTCCTCCAGATTTGGATTTTATGATTTACAGTTCTTGGCTCACACGGGCTGGTGCTTCTTCTGTGTGAATTTAGCTGACACCTGTTATAGATGGCTGCTTGTTTTAGGGCAAGTTTTTAAGACACCAGATATTATTCTTTCTGATTAACCAGGCACCATCTGATTTCTTCACCACATTTACTATAGCACCCATCTCTTCAGTAGTTCCTTTGAACAGGGCTATGTCATAAAAAGTGATTGTTCTCAGATTGTGGCTTAGGTTGAGTGCAAGGCCACAATGCACTCATATATCTAAGATTTATATATATATCCTTGTTCCACTTTAGTGGCAGCATTATCAACTTTTTGAGAGCTTATGTGGTCTTTGGTAATTCTAACAGTATCACTAAACTAGCCAATGGTGCAGAATTTAAAATACTATTGAGACAAGGAAAGTATGCATATATTGGAAAGAATTTTTTACTAAAATACATAGGCTGTTCACTTATACGAGGGGGTACCTCCCCAAAACTGAATTTTTTCCCAAAGCTATGTATATAAATTTTCTTTTACAAAACAACCTTCAAAGCACTCTCTATTACACTTAATATATTTGTCAAATCTGCAATTCCATTCTTGGAAACATTTTTTAAACTCATCCGTTTGGATGGCTGGCAGCACCTCCCTCATTTTCTTTCTTCACCTCTTCTATGTCGTCAAATCACTGTGTCTCTCTTCATGTTTGGAAATAAAAAGAAGTCTCACAGATCAAGGTAAGGTGAGTAAAGTGTGTGGGACAAGAGAGACATGATGTTTTTTGCCAAAAATTGGCACACTGAGATGACGCTGTTAGCAGGTAGTTCTGTCTGCCACAAATCAGGACCTTTTTGGTCACACACTGTTACGCAATCTTTTCAGAACTTCTAAATAGAAAGTTTGATTAACCGTCTGACCTGGTGGAATGAACTCCAAATGTTCTCACATCACACACACAAAAAAAGAGCATCATCTTGATCTTTCATTTCACTTGACAAACTTTTTTTGGGTGTGGTGACAATGGCATCTTCCACTTGCTTGCCTGATGTTTGCTTTTGGGGTTGTAAGAATAGCATCATATCTCCTCGCCAGTAATGACCTTGGGAAAAAAGTCTGGGTCATTTTGGAGCTGTTCTTTCAAAGCACAGCATGTTTCCACTCGACATTTTTTTTCCTGGTCAGTCAGAACCTAAGGCCCAAATTTCATAGATACCTTTCTCATTCCCATATCTTCCATTAAAGTTTGCTGAACTGAGCTCCAAGATAGTCCAGATAACTTTCCCATCTCTTCAATGGTCTGTTGTCATTCTTTGAGCACAAGTGCATGAATTTTGTTGACATTTTTGTCTGTTTGGGACGTTGATGGATGTCCAGAATGAGGTTTGTCATCAATTGACATTTCACTTAAAAATTTTTTTATTAATTATTTTATTGGGGGGCTCTTACAAATCTTATAACAATCCACCATTCAATTGTATTCAGCACACTTGTACATATGTTTCCATAAACCTTTCCAAAGAATGTTCTTTCTACTTGAGCTTTTGGTATCAGCTCCTCTGTTTTCCCCTCACTCACTCATGCTCCAACCCTTGTGAGTCCTTGATCAATTGTATATTATTGTTGCTATTTTGTGTCTTACACAGTCTGTTGTCTCCCTTTACCCACATTTCTGTCATTTGTCCTCCTGGGGGTTGGGCTATATATCCAACCTTGTGTTCCCCCTTTTCCTTTCTCCTGCCCCCCACAATCCTACTACCCTCATTATATCCCTATTCCCACTACTATTTCTGTGGGGTTTATCTGTCCTGAATTCCATGGGTCCAAAGCTCTTATCTGTACCAATGTGTGTACTCTGGTCTAGTCAGACTTGTAAAGCAGAACTGGGTTATGGTAGTGGGGGGAGGAAGCATTCAGGAACCATAGGAATGATGTGTGTTTCGTCAGTGTTATACTGTACCATGGTTGAATCATCCCTTCCTTGTAACACTTCTGTGGGGGGATATCCAATTGTCTACAGATGGGCTCTACTCCACCCCTCTTCTTTCACATTGATACAATTTTTGTTTGGGATATTCTGATACCTCATACCTGATTCTGTCAACACTTCATGATCACACAGACTGGTGTGCTTCTTCCATGTGAGCTTATTTGCTTCCCTGCTAGATGGCTGCTTGTTTAACTTCAATCCTTTAAGACTCCAGACACTATATTTTTGATAGTGTCTTTCAAAACTTTCTTTACCACATTTGATTATGCACCCATTTTGTCTTCAGCAATTGTCTCGGGGAGGTGAGTATCAAAGCGTGCCAGGTTATTAGAACAATAGAACAAAGTGTTCTTGTGTTTAGGGAGGCCTTGAGTAGAGGCCCAAAGTCTGTATGCTATCTTAACACTTAACATATACATATATGTACATTGGCCTCTATCCCTTTCATGATAAATTAATATGTTTATATATACATGCCTATAGCTATACCTCTATAAGTAATTTCATCTTTTTTGAAATGAGAAGACCACTGTTACACTTGAGTTTTTCTCATAGCACTGTCCTTGTAAGCGGTGGCAGTTTTCTCGAGCAGGAAACAAAATTCACAGCCACATGTTGTCCTCTTAAATCAGTCATCACAAAAAAAAAGGTTTAAACAAAACTGCTTTTATGAAAAAGTCCACTGTGACCAGAGAGAACATTCCCAGGCCATGCCACTGGGTGCACTAATTTAGAATGAGTTGCTTGATGCTCGTCTAGTGGGGGTGGGAGTGAGATGGGAGGCATACTATGAAAGCTCTGCCCAGCGGAGCTTTTTTTCTCATTTCTTGCTTGTTTGTTTTTGGTACCTGCTCGTATACATTTAACTTTTTAAGTGACTGAACTCTGTTTCACAATGGGGGTCAGACACAAGGCACCTAATTCAATAACACTCATTCACTACCACAGAACTATATCTACAAAACTAAGACACACCATAAAAAGGTAAGAAAATATGAAAGTGACAAATATTTGGTAGCCTTCAGTTGCCTATTATTTCTCCATGAGTTTTTCTTTCTGTTTTGAAACTTACACTCTGATGAGATGTGCACATGTAAATCTATATTCATCTTAATATGCCCATAACTAACCTATGTCTTAAATGCTATCACTATCTTCTTTATAGTTCTGTAAGCTGTTACTTAATTCAAGTTTTTGTGGCATATCTATCAAAATAGAGACCCAGAGGCTATTGTATTGTATGCAAGTCACCTTATTATAAGGAAGTATCTCTTGGGTCTCAATCCACCAGACAGTGCGGTGAGAGTGCTGCAGAGTGCATGGTAGGGCAAAGGGGACAGGGGTCTCGGAGGAGTGGGGAGAAGGTTCTGAATTTAGAAAAGGGGCTACTCTCTTATGGGAAAGAATTACTAACTGAAAAAATATCTATTCTGCTTAGTAATATCCCTACTTATTATAAACAAAGACCCCTGGGATCTGATCAGTGTACTGCTTGATTAATGTACAGTGTATTGTGAGTTTGATTAGTGTGAGTCCATTCCCCTAAACCAGCCTACCTTCGTGTCCTGTTGCTGTGTGGGGTGCGGTGACTCCACCGCATAGTGAGGGGCAGATGTACTTGTTTCGTTATCCCCAGTCGTCTTCTCTTACAATGTGGGCATAGCATTTGTTTTCCTTTTTAAAAAAGTTTTACAAACATATAATTCATATGTTCCTTAAAAATCTTTGGGAACTATTTGAGAAGGAAATAAGATTGACTCGCTATACAAGTACGGTGAGATTTCCAGATACAGAAAGATTTGTGAAGATGGTAAAGAAAGTACTCAACTGTTAGCTGATATAGGACACAGATTAGAATAAGAAAGGAAGGGAAATTACTGATGGGCATGGACTGAACAGAGGCACGGATTCACCACATGCTATGTGGTTGCTGCTGCTGGGTGTCAAGTCAGTGCTACCACCGAGTGAGCGACGCTGTGTATAACGGGACCGACTGCCCATTCCTCGCTGTGGTGATGTTTGAGCGACTGCTCCAGCCACTGTGTCCGCTCATCTCGCCAAGGCGCTCTCTTCCTCTCTTTTGCTGGCCCTCTGCTTTACCCAGCATGATGCCTTTTCCAGATACTGGTCTCTTCTGAGAACATCTCCAAAACACGTGAGTGGAGTCTGGCCATCCTCCCTTTAAGGCGCGCGCATACTTTCTGCAAGATACATCACCGTAGGTTTTTCTTCTGGCTGTCTATGGTACTGTGAATATTCGTCACCAAGACCATACTTAAAGGCATCAATTCTTCTGCGGTCTTCCTTATCAAGGTCCAGCTGTCACACACATTGGAGATGCTTGAAAACACCATGGCTTGGTGTGTGAGTCTGAGTACTTTAAAGAAACAAATCCATGGAAACTCATGTATAAGAGAGAGTTTTATATAAAGGTTAAGTGCGCATCAAGAAAACATTCTAACCCAGTGCTGCCCAAGCCCACAAGTCCAACATTAACCCATTGACCCATATGTCCAACACCAATCCACAAAGTCCTCCTCTATCTCATAAAACAGACGCAATGATGCC
>NW_022103911.1:390352-398809 GCF_000313985.2 Echinops telfairi | reverse complement strand
AAGTGGGAAGCGAATGCTTTGAAAATGATGATGGTGGCCTATGTGCAAATGTGCTAGACACACTGGATGAATGTATGGATTGTGATAAGAGATGTAAGAGCCCCCAATGAAAGTATTTTTTTTTAAATTGGTCTTGTGCAGCAGATTTGCCCTATGCAATATGTTGTTTGATTCAGTGTTATTCCTCTTCTCTCAGAAACTCACGGGGCAGTTTCACCCTGTCCTTGGCGTCACTAGGAGTAGGTAGTGACTCCATGGCAGTGAATTTGGTTTTTGAGTTTTTCTACAAATGAGAAAACGAAGCCCAGGAAGACAAGCGACTTCCCCAAAGTTTCCCGGTGGAAGCACGGGATTCCAATCCAGCTTGTGCTCCTAGAACCTTCCATGCTCTATTGGCTCTCCAGTTCACACTCTCTGCAGGAGGGGTTGTGAATCTAGACCAACCAAGGAAAGCAGGACAGAGGCTCAAGGGAGTCAGGCCTGCATCTAGCTTCATCGAGTTCCTGCCCAGTTGATAGATGCTGATAATTTATTTTTAGCTTCTCTGGTAATAAATCTCCGTTTCTTTATTTCAGGAATCCTGTGCCTGATGGCCCCTCAGCCCAGCCTTGGCATGAGTTCTCAACTAAATCCAACGACAGCCTAGAGACATCATTAAGTAAATATATTGAGTACTGTCCTCAAGACCTGGGAAGATGGAAATCTGTAAGCAGTTTATTGGCAAGTTTGCGTTTGATAACTATGATAAATAATGGCCATCTTCATCCGTTCCATCCAAATTATGAAAATAAAACTGCATACGTTATGGGAGAAGCAAAAGCAAACTTCCAAGTGAGACCAAAATGTTGAAAGAATTCATGTTAGGAATAATTGGATAGATTAGAAAATGTATCAGAAAACAAGCAGCATACAGGAACAATGGAGGATTACACAAAGGACAGAAATAAAGCAGCTAAAGGTTCTACTTAAAGCAGCCTGGTGGCCTTGTGGTTACTCGCTGGGCTGCTAACTGCAAGGCCAGTAGTTGGAAACCAGCAGTTCCTGTGAGGGGGAATGATGGGGCTTTCTCTTCCTGTGAAGAGTGACAGTCTCAGAACCTCAGAGGGGCGGTTCCACCCTGCCCTAGCGGCTTGCTATGAGTTGGCGCTGGTTCAACAGCAGGGAGCTGTGCTGTTGTTGTTTGTAGATTATCCTTACTAGTAGATTGTTGTTGTTGTTTGTAGATTATCCTTAGAAAGGCCAAACCAGTTGCTCTTTAGTCCACTCTGACCCTTGGTGACACAAAATGTCTCAGAGTGGAACTGTGCTCCACGAGGTTTTTCATGATGAATTTTTGAAAGTACACTGCCAGGCTTTCCTTCCAACCTGAACCTTCCCCCAGGATGCACTTGAACCTGCAACTTTCTGGTTCGCTAGCAAACGAGGGCACCCCCAGTCCCAGGGATTCCAGCATAAAAGCGGCCATACATTATTCCACAAGAGTAAAATTTCAGACGAATAAAATGAACCCAGTGCAACCTTTCTGAAGTTTATGATGATGGTAACCTCATATCCCAAGGATGACGACAGCCACAATGAAAGGGGGATCACTGAATAGCAACTGGGGCAACCAGAGCAACAAGGAAAAGGAAGCTGCTGGGAGCACAAGACCTTCCCACCTGGGATTACCGACCGAGAAAGGAGACGCGCCTTCCACCTCTGAGACAGCACCGGGGCCTGCAGGTCCATCCCTGGCTGTGCAGAATGACCACCATTACGTCTTGTGAGCGTGAAATGCATTACAGCCATAATGCCAAAGCTCTGTGGCTGCTCCTGGTTTGTAGGCTGGATTCTGCCTCGAGATGACTCTGGGGGGTGCTGAGGATTCCTCTGCCCCATGGGGTGTCAGGCTAAGACTTTGAGGTTGCAGATCATGAGGTGTGTCCTCTGAGGAACCTTTGGGTGGGGAGGGGGTGAGCTGCAATGCCAACCTTTTGGCTACCTGTGGGTCATGAACAACCCTTTCACAGGAGTCACCAATTCATAACAGTAGCAAAATTATAGTTATGAAGTAGCAAAGAAAATAATTTTATGGTTGGGGGTCACCCCAACATGGAACTGCATTAAAGGCTTGCGGCATTAGGAAGGTTGCGAACCACTGGTCTACACCAAGATTAGAGAGAGGTGAATGAAGTTAAATAATCCTGAGGATCTTGTCTACTCTGGAAAAGTATAAAAGGTATATTATTAAGCTGTAAGTCCTCAGGAGTGCAGTGAGGAACCCAGCATAGGGGTCAAGGGAAGAGAGCCGCAGTCGGGGTGGAGGCACAGTGTGGCAGAGTAGCCACTTGAAAGTCATTCTTTCTCTCTCTCTTTTTAAAATCATCTTATTGGGGGCTTGTACAGTTCTCATCCATGCATACATCCCTTGTGTCAAGCACATTTGTGCATTTGTTGCCATCATCATTTTCAAAATATTTTCTTTCTACTTGAGCCCGTGGTATCAGCTCATTTTATCCCTCTCCTTCCCTCCCTCCCCTCATGAACCCTAGAGAATTTATAAATTATTATTATTTTTTCATGTCTTACACTGACCGATGCCTCCCTTCACCCACTTTTCTGCTGTCCATCCCCCTGGGACAGGGTTATATGTAGATCATTATGATAGGTTTCCCCTTTCTCCCCCACCTTCCCCTTCCCCTCCTGGCATGGCTACTCTCAATATTGGTCCTGAGGGGTTTATCTGTCCTGGATTCCCTGTGTTGGCAGCTCTTATCTGTACCCATGTACATGCTCTGGTCTACCTGGATTTGTAAGGTCTAATTTGGATCATGATAGTGGCAGGGAGGAAGCATTAAAGAACTAGAGGAAAGTTGTATATTACATTGGTGTTATACTGTACCATGACTGGCCCCTTGCCTACAGATGGGCTTTGGAGCTCAACTCTGTACTTCCCCTCATTCACATTGATAAGGTTTTTTGTTCTGGGTCTTTGATGCCTGATCCCTGATCCCATCGACACCTCATGATCACACAGGCTGGTGTGCTTCTTCCATGCGGGCTTTGTTGCTTCTCAGTTAGATGGCTGCTTGTTTACCTTCAAGCCTTTAAGATCCCAGATGCTATATCTTTTGATAGTTGGGTACCATCAGCTTTCTTCACCACATTTGCTTATGCACCTGCTTTGTCTTCAGTGATAGTGTTGGGAAAGTGAGCATCACAGAATGCCGGGTTATTAGAACAAAGTGTTCTGGCATTGAGTGAGTACTTGAAGCCCAAAGTCCATCTGCTACCCTAATACTTAACATATAAATATATGTACATAGATCTATTTCCCTATCATTATATATATTTATGTATGTACATGCCTGTATTTAGAGCTCTATAAATGTCCTTTGCCTCCTGGTTCTTTCCTCTATTTCCTTTTGCCCCACAATCATATTTGGCCATCATTTGGGTTTCAGTAGTTCCTCTTGGCTACATTGCCCTTGATCAAGCCACATCAGGCATTCTATACCCTCCTCCCCATTGATTTTAGATCACTTGTTGTTCCCTTGTCCGTGGGTTGGTTGACACCCCCTTTCCTTTCTCCTGCCTGCCCCCTCTCATTCCCCACCAGAACCTTCGGTCCCATTGCTTTTTCCTCTGAATTATTTATCCTGCCTGTCTTATCTAGACAGATATGTAGAGACAATAATAAGCACAAAAAGAAGACAGAGCATAACAAAGCAACAAAAGAAAACAAAATAACAACAACAAAACCAATAAAAAAAAAAAAAAAAAGAAAAGCCTACAAATAGTTCCAGGTCTGTTTGTTGACTTTTAGGAGTGTTTTCCGGTGGAATCTGATGGGGTGCCACGCCCTGGCCCCAAAGTCTATTTTTGGTATTCCCTAGGGAATACCCTTGCTCTGTTCCCCTTGCTGTATACAGCCACTGTATAAGAGAAAGATGAGACTTTCTGCTCCTATAAAGATTCTCGGGCCAGGCACCCCAGGAGCATTGTACCAGGCCTTATAGGACTTTTGTGAGCCAGAACTGCCTCAATGGTAGGGTTTTGTTCTGTTTGCCTAGCAGAATATAAAACCAGTAACTGAAAACATTACCTTGAAACCAGTTCCGTGGGTTCTACCAATTTTCAATCAATTTATGTTTTAATCAGGTCGTTTTCCATGTGCCACATAGTCTTGGTGGTAGAACAAGGGTCCAGTGGACTGGTATTAGCAAAATGGATTCATCCACATTAGAAGCTGTCCACTGTCTCAAAGAACTTCTGCTCAGAGAGGAGCCGTGGGTTTTCTTATGGGTGTTTAAGTTTCTATGTAATATAGTGCAGCATCTCTTATGTGGCAAGGAGAAAGGGGGAGGAAGAGGGAATAATGGTCTTTCACCAGAGAGGACAATAAATCTCAATATGTTTGGGGAAGAAAAGGGAGAGGGGAAAATTACTTTCATCATTGCCAAGGAGACGCCGGCCGAGGTGAACAAAATAATATACCAGATGCCCTTTGACCACCTTCCTACTGAAATTGGTATCACTGGGCTCATCAGTGCTGGATGCTCTTGGCTTTCTCCATCTCCCCTGACCTCTCCATAACAGCAGGCATAGTAAATTACACCTTCCCCTAAGTATCTTCTCTAACTTCTGAGAAAGACTGCCATCCTACCTTTCTGGTCAGTCCATCCTACTAGAATCATTTTTCTTAACCCACTTATTAAGTCCTGTTTCATTTTGAAGTTTTTCTTCTCTTTTCTTCTTCCATCTGTTCTTGCTGACCCACTTTACTCCCACAGCTTCTATTTTATTATCCATGGCATCCACCTCTGGAGCCCAGGCCTGGGTTTTCTCTGCACTTCTACATCTGTATTTCTAACTTTCTACTAATTGCTCAGGAGGGGCCCGAACAAGTCATAGGCATTTTAAACTTAACACACTGACCTTCACTCCAAATCAGCTATTGCGCTTGCATTTTCGGTCTTGATGATCAATGTCCCATCAGCAAATTGCACATGGGGTGAAGAAAAGAATATGAAATTAGTCTAGAGTCCGATGTCTGTTTTCTTCCCACCTCTTATTATTCAGTCAATGTGTCTGTGGTTTCTTACAGGACAGGTCACATAGGTAATTGCTGACCCAACCTTACCCAGGTCCTGTCTTAATTCCAGGAGTGTTACAAAACCATAAACTGTCTACTAGACTATATCCTCCATTCATATCACTGGACATGGCACAAATGCTCAATCGTATTTCCATAGTCCTGGACACATGAACTATCAGTTGCCATATGGGTCCAATAAGGTATTCCAGGTAAAGAGTGATGTCAAATACATTTGTTTCTCTTAACAGAAAACACAAGATATACGAGAAGGTACCCCATCCCATACTACCCCACCCCCCAAAATGGAAAACAGCTCCGCAGAGCGGAGCTTTTGTAATGTGCATTTTTCCTGCTAGACAAGCCTCAATCAACCCTATCAGAGGTTCGGAAAAGCTTGCTTCACTGTGTGCGGCAAAAAAAAGGCCTGGTTTGGGGAGACAGGGGAATGGTTTTGCCACCATAACAATGCACCTGCTCATGCAGCCATCTCAGTGCACTAGTTTCTGGCAAAAAGCAGAATGCCTTTCTGCCTCACTCACCTTACTCACTTTACCTCACTCTATGCGACTTCTTTTTGTTTCCATGGATGAAGAGGGACATGAAAGGACAGCAATTTGATGCAACATAGAAGAGGTGAAGAAAAAAACAAGTTAGGTGCTGTCACCCATCTAAACAGAGGAGTTTGAAAAATGTTTCCAAGAATAGAATCGCAGATTTGACAAATGTATTAGTGTAATGGAGAGTACTTTGAAGGTGATACGATTGTTTTGTACAAAAAAATTTTAAATACATAGCTTTGAAAAAAATTCTGTGTTTTTTATTGGCAGTGGATGGGGGGGGGATTCCCTTGTACTTACATTTGAAAAGCTATAGTTCATAGAGCTAGATTTTTAGTTTCTTTAGAAAAATCAAACCCACCTTCAAAAGGAAGTGTGTAAAGAAAGGATCCTGGCAAATGCCACAAGGTGGAAATACCCGTGGAGTTCCATGGAAGAGATTTGCCTTAGCTTGGGTTCTCTCGGAACTCTGTATGGCTCATCATGTGTTTGGGTGGTGATCCCAGGAAACAGGAGTAAGGGAGAAGTGAGAATGAAATAGAGGAGGGAAAGCCAGTAGTTAGCAATTTCTTGGTCTAGTTTTTGCTAAAAGCCAACAAGATTCGATTTAAATGGGGACCCTGCAGGGTTTCTCTGAGTTGGAACCAACTCAATGGCACCTAACAATGACTAGAACCTCAAGAGACATGCAGAATATGCTGAGAACTGTTCATTCAGGCACAAGAGACCAGGGCATTTATCCACTGACTCCCATTTACCACTAGCAGAGGGTGCTCTCTAAGGATCTCCCCTGGGGAACCCTCTGTCCTATCCTTGTACCTGTGAGCTGTGCCAGTGTGTGAGCTAATGAGTTCCTTTGGCTTTAATGGAAACTTTGTGGCAGAGAGAGAGAGAGGTCTGTGGTGGGTCTCTTTGGAGCACTGTGATGGTGTGCATAGCACTGCCCATCATGGCTGCAGTTGAAATCAGAGGTGGATCAAGGGGTAGGAAGCACATCTGCTCCAGAGCCCACAGGTGACAAAACAAGAGAAGCAGGTGTCTGGGTACCTGAAAAGATTGACTGAGTGCAAGATTGGGACTTGAATGAGTTTGATGACTATGTTCTCTGGAAACATCCTTGAATTATAAAAAACAATTTTTTCCTTTGCTTCCTTTTTCCTTGTAATTGAGGTGGAAGGGGAGGAGGGGAAGAACAATCATGATGAGAAGTGTGTTAGTTCCCAGAATCTACCTCATTTCAGGTCTTTAATCTTCCAGTGATATCCTCACTCAGGAGCATCCAGCCCCACTTGCTCTGCTGGTCTGATCTTGCCTTGCCTAGCCTAACCACACTGATCTCTGCTCCTCCTAGCCTACTCTGTTCTACTTAAGCAGGGCTGAAATTACCCAGTGAGGGTGGGGAACAGGGGAAGTGGGGGAGGACTACAAACCATGAAAGGACCTAACCTCCTTCTCTTTTGCTCCATCTCAAGTTCTGAAGTCTTTTACTGACTTTCTGAAGCCAGCATTGTATTTGTGAACTGAGCCCTGGTGGTGTAGGGGTTGTGAGTTGGGCTGCCATCCTCATGGTTGGCAGTTTGAAACCACCAGCAGCTCTGTGGGAGAAAGACTGGGCTCTTTATTCCCATAAACAGCTACAGTCTTGGAAAGCCCCAGAGGATCCCTATGAGTCAGCATTGTCTTGATAGCAAGGAGTTTTTGTTGTTGTTGTTTTCCAGGGTGGAACAGGAAAGACCCTGGGACATGGGTTTTCTCAGGGACAGTACTATCCAGAAGAAGCAAAAATCTACACAAAGCTGGAATGTACAAAGTACAACTATGCTGGGCCCTTCCTTCTGAAATAACCTCAACCTCTCCATGTCCCATCTGCAATTAAGTTATAATAGTCTAAGGCTAAAGTGTAAAGGAATTAACACAGAGCTATTATTGTTTAACCTTCAAGAGAAACTCCCTGAAGTCACAAGCCAAAAGCGAATAACCTCTCTGCCTGTTTTCCTTCCAGCGATTTTCACATCTATTCTACCTTTGCGAGGATGGACTTGTGTGGTAGTGAGTCGTTTGAGACCAGGAATAGGAGCTTCCCTTTCTTGGGTAACCTCCCAAGAGCCCAACACAATGTAAGTCTTGTTAAGTCTCGCCACAGCAGTGGGAGAAAGCTTAATGAGTTCAGTGTGTGGTTTATCACTTTCTTTGCTGCAATCTGAACACATCCCAAAGTTATTTAGGCCACTTGTTACATAGCTCTTTTCTTAGATGGTGATGGAAAGTTACTTCCCTTTGGTGGTTCATGGAACAATGTGAAAAGAGAGGGTAGGTGGTTTCGGTTTGGTTGTTGTAGGTAGACACCTTCTCTCTCTGAAGGTATTGCCTTTTACAGTAATTAGCACTCCTGGTGTTTTTGCTTGGGAGACCGAATGAGTCATGGAGGCTCTAGGTCACTATTGAGGCAGGTTTAAAAACCACATGGGAAAAACATTTTACCTAAGGAAATCAAAGTACGAAACTATCATGATGTCATCATTCATCTGTTCATTTATTCATCCAGCACAAGTAACCCCAACCAGCTACAAAGTCACAGGCTAGGCACTGGGGTACAGTGATGAATGAAAGAAACAAACAAGGCCACGGCCTTTCTAGTTTACAATGAGTACAAACCAGTAAACAGGATATTCTTTTTTTTTTTTTAAACATTTTATTAGGGGCTCATACAATTGTTATCCCAATCCATACACACATCAACCATCATAAAGAAACCCTACTAGCCCTGGTCCTTCCTCGTCGTCTCTTTGGAGAGACTGCCTTGTATTCTTTTTTTTTTTCAAA
>NW_022103911.1:379344-388904 GCF_000313985.2 Echinops telfairi | reverse complement strand
TGTACAACAAAACAGCAACAACATCAATCCACTGACGAAGAACAAATTAAAATATACCAAGCAAGGTAAACAGGATATTCTAACAGTGTATAGCTACAACCCAGTTAACAGACAATTAGGTACTGTACAATCATGAAGCATTGAGAATCCTTACTATTACAATTGAGGCTAATGGCATCCAGATAGAGCAGGACAAAGTAAATGGAAGAGTTGAGAAAGAAGTCCTGCATTTTCCCTAATGCTCCACCTAATCATAACAATAATGGCAGTATTTTTCATATTTGAATTTTGATTATAATCTTTTCCAGAAGAACCCGTGGCTTGGGGAAGCTACGCGACCCTGAAGGAGGGCTTTTGTGTTGTAAGACACAATGAACAGCACCTGGTAACAGGTCCTTTTCAATCCAGGCATGCTCTATATTCAGTGCTATCTGATAATGATCATCTATCTTTTTGTTTTCATAAATACTATAAATGGCATTTCTTTTTCTATAAACAGGGGCACTGTTTACCTGAGATTAAAGCACCTTATGAGAAGTGAATTGGGGACTATGACTAAAAGACACCAAAACTACTTACAAATTTCAAGTCTCACTTTCTTTTATCTGGAATTCTTTTTAAGTTTCTTAATTTAAAAATGTTCCGCTCTCTCCTACATGGGGAAAAAAAATAAGACCTGTTTTTCTATCTTAGGTCTGTAAAAACATGTTCATACTCAATAATTCTTTATATTGAAGTCAATATTCTCTGGTCCTACAGCTAGCAAACAACAGTTTCATCCAATTAGTATTTTACTGCCCAGCAGAGATCAACAAGTTATATGAGACCTTATAAACTCTTAAAAAACCCATTTTATAATGAAGTAATATATAAATATTTCAATTTTTAAAAAATGTCTTCAGTCATTGTAGAAATGCTATGAATACAAAGCAAATTAGCCTTAAAAAGCACACAGTTATATTACAAAATCAATTGCTACCATGTTTGAGAAATCAATAGGAAGAGAGTATATGCAAGCTTCTCATAGTAGTTTCTGGGAATTTAATTAGTCTGTTTCTTTGCTCTTTGGGACGTGGAGGGAGCAGCTGTCCTGTTTCTGATGAATGAAAAATGCTGTCAGGACATTCCCTGTATTCTGGATGGAGTGCGTGTTCTGAGTTTTCTCTGTCGTGCCTCTACAGTCTCATCGGGATGGGAGAGGTGGATTTGCCATGAAGCGAAAGGAGGTCCAATGTCAGTGACAATGATTTCAACCAATCCCTTCCGAAGCATGGGGAGGGTCTTATCCATATTTCCCGTGATCATCTCTCTTCCTTTCAGCTTCCAGTCAATCACATTTTTCTTCAGGTCAAGTTGAGTTGGATAGCATGAACATTTGAGGGGATCTGGCTAATGAACTTTTCTTCAATGGAGGGCTGTATTTCCAATGGTGACAACCTTTTTCTCTTTTAATATAGAAAACACAGATATAGACGAGAGCAAGTAAAAAATACATTGTTAATAGGGTTCCTGTTCACTTGTGAGTTTATTCCAAATAAAATGTGTTTAAACTTCCCTCTACTATCAGCGGGTGGCTGCAGACAAATTATCTTAGCAAGACACTTGTCTTCTTCTTGTTAGGATATCTTCAAAAATAAAAATAAAAGTTTCGCTGTAAGGAGATCTGTGAGGCCAGTTCAGTTCTATGCAGAGAGGTCAGCTCAGAATTTATAATGATCATTTTGGGGGATTCCCAAGGGGAAATCTTGATAACTTTCTCAAAAGACACATGGCAATCATGGGGACTTAAGAAAATGGTTTAGGAAAATTGAAAATTGCATTGAAAGGACCAGGAGAGTTAAGGATTTATTTTTCTTTCCATCAGGACAATGTGCCTGTTCATTCTTCAAGGGAAGCAAGTCATCAGATCAGAATTTTGTTGGGAACGCTTACCTGATCCAATGTACCAGCCCTTGCCTTTCCTGTTAGGCTTCTTTTTGTTTCCAAACTCAAAGAACATGATTTGAATCCCTGCAGGATGTCAAAGCTGCCACTGTGATGGGGTGTAACTCAGAGAGCACCGAATTCTTCAGGGAAAGATGGGAAGACTAGAAGTGTATAGACCTGGGTGGAAAATATGTTGATAAACAATATCTTCACATTGTGATATTTTTGTTTTAAAAACATTTCCATGATTTTGTAGCAATACTGGTTACTTACCCTCATAGAGAGATAGTTATGTGTTTCTATATATGTATACCAAATATAAATATATGGAGTACTGAAAATTGATGGGGGACATTTAGAAAAAAATGTTACTTGGTGGAGTGGAAGGTGGGGGGGGCAATATGAAAAAGTTTGAAACACATCAGGCTAAAGATAAATTCAGTTAGCCATGCATATATTTAGTTTAGGTATAATGGCAAATATTTATGTGATTTTCAATCTCTTTCACATAATTAAGTTATTGCTAGAATTGCCACTAGGAACTCTTTTACTACTCCCTGCACCAATTTACCTGTGCCATGGCATGAAATGGCTGTACTAGAGATGTATGAGTGTGTGGTAGTTATATAATCTGTTGTCCATTTGAGACTTAAGAGTGAAGGGGTGGAGTTTAGCCTATCAATCAGGTAGCAGCTTGATGATCTCATTTGGAGGTGCTAAGGAGGTAAATAGCTTGCTGGAGGCAGGACACACAAACACTCCCTGTGAGATGTACCTGTCAAGAAGACACATGGAGTTACACTAGAGCCCAGGAGCTGAAGGAGTCATGTGGAGACTTCTGCCAGCGCTGAGATGCTTCCACTGCCACTGGATCCACAAGAATTTCCACCCACTGGCCTTAATATTCCTGCATTTGGTGTCATTGTATGTGTTTTGAGAGTCTGAAGAGGAATTTATAGATTGATAATAGGACATAAGGGCTAATAGTGGACTTATGGACTTGATCTCGACTGGGCTAGGATGTTTTCTCAATATTCAATTGCTCATGTATATAAAACTCTTTTTTATACACATATGTGTGTTTATGAATTTGTTTCTCTAGTCTACCTGGACTAACACAGAGTGTATCCTACTACGTCCAAATCCAAGAGAGATGGGTGGCAAAGAACAGAAAGGATTTTGAATTATAGTCAGAAGATACTCTGAAAAATTTTCATCATCAAACATGTAAATGTGAAAGTGAAGAACTGTCATGAATGTACTTGCTAAAGCAGTGTGTACAGCTATAAATATGCTGTGAATTTTAATGAGAAGTGCACAAACAGAATTCACCAGAATTCCCACGTGTGTATAACTCAGCCTATCATGGTACTATAAGCAGCAAGCAAGACTGCGTGACGACATGTTTTGCAAATGAGCACTAAAGGCAGGCTAAATGATCCTCCTATTTCCTCCATTTTTTTTTTTCAAAAGCCCAATGTGGTTTGTTATTGGTGACTTATTTCACTTCATGTGTAATCCAAATATCTCACAGCTAGTACAGAAGTAAAGGAAGTCACCTCCCTGGAACCTTGTACAAGGCCATGTCTTCCTTGGGTCTGGTACTTCCACTTGCCCCTTTGAGACAAAACAAAGGGATGCCTTCCTTAACTTCACAGACAGGCTATCTGAGTGATTAGCTCCTCTCCTATCAAAGCTGCAACTCTCCCCCCACCCCCGCCCCAACAATAAAACCCCAAAGTGACTAGAAAGTAAAGATAAGAGAGAGGCTGGGAAAAGACCAAGCTCTCAGCAAGTGGGTCTCAACCATAATTTTGCAGTGGAATCACCTGGAGAAATTTTTAAAAATATGAATCCTCAAAACTCCACTTCCAGAGATC
Organism: Echinops telfairi; assembly: GCF_000313985.2. Lineage (NCBI taxonomy): Eukaryota > Metazoa > Chordata > Mammalia > Afrosoricida > Tenrecidae > Echinops > Echinops telfairi. The sequence continues at coordinate 385,098 of NW_022103911.1, read as the reverse complement.
CTAACTCTATTCATCCCGGCTGGCACTAGGCATTGGCACATTCTCAGAAGTGCACCGTTAATTCTCAAGTTCAAACAGGGTTGTGACTCTGTGCTAGACATACAAAAGGCTCTTGATGTTATTCATATTTGTTCCATACTGAAGCTGACCTGAAACCCAACTGTACTCCTTCTGGGTCTTACCCATGGTCTCTGAGAAGTTCAGTCCTTTCTGAAGGCTATTTTGCCATTACCCCATCTACCTTGGGGCATATCTCTTAGTGAAGAGTACTCCTCCCTCCTTTACCTTATCCACCCAAAACAAACATCCGATTGTTCTGGGTGTTCTCAATGCATAACTCTGTTTTCCATCTGATGATGTCAGTAGGAAGAAATACAAATGAGCTGTGGACATGGTCAACAGGACAGAGCAATTCATAGGAATGAGCCTGCCCAACCTAAAGTGAGTCGGGGGAAACTAAGGAATTAAAGGCGGGGCTGTCTGGTACTTTCCAGGGAAGAGATATTGTTTCAAGTTGGGATGCTTTGCATTGGCTGTTTTAAATGAGCATTTAAAATAAAGCTTCCTTTTCTTTCAATGCTACTCACATAATCAACGTGAACAGAGAACTTACTACAGAGATCAGCTCAGGGAGGTCTGACAGGACAGAGGACTTAAAAGACAATGGGGGAACACCATGGTTACATGAGCCTGAAGCAGAGTGGACCAAGGACAACACTTCATATAGCTCATCAACATGACAAAAGAGCTTTTGGACCCCTAGTGACTCAAAGCCATGAAAGTGATTCAACCACCAGGACAAATCTATCTGGTAGTTTTAATCTCTGCATTAACATCTTAGTGAAGTTTTCCCTTAAATTGTATGTCCTGTCACTTAGGTTTTTTAATCTGTACAAGTCAAAAATTCATTTATTTTAGTCTAAAATACTGTTCTACACATGTATACCTTGTTTTATAAACATTATTTTAAATTCTATACCATTGGTTTATTAGTGATACTGTCAGTAGAATTGCATATGCCACATGGGAATGATTTATAATTTTTCCCAGTAAAATGATAATGATGTCCCTAACGTGGACTAGAGATTAGTCAACTAAAGTGGACTAAATCATAACTAGATAAATGGATTTTGAGCGTGAACTTAATTGCAGAACTAACGTAAGAACATTTAGTTCCTGTGATGTACTCTACGTGATACTGGCCACCATGGACAGGTCATTGAAGACAAGGGGCCCACAGCAGAGTGTGGTGACGAAATCAGATGGTGCTCAGCTATCAGAAAGAATAGTGTCTGGAGTCTTAAAGGCTTCTCTTAAAACAAGCAGCCATCTAAATGAGATGTTGGCTAAGCCCACACCAAAGAACCGCACAAGCCTGTGTGATCCAAAGATTGTAAATAATAAAATCCAAGACCAGAGGAGGGAATTGTATTAGAGCTTAAATTATGAGCACCTGGTTTGCAGAAGGCTATGGATGGCAGTGATTACCCCAATCCATTTATTTGTAGGGTCTTCACATTAAATCTCTGCAGGGGATTTAAACCTCTGGTGAATCTCACCTGATCATACACCAGCATGGGCATTTCTATTAGGTACTGGAAAGCAGATATCTTATCATTTGTTCTATCTTTTTAGCCCATTTAAAAAATTTGTTCTGGTTTTTATTATCTTCGGATGTTTTTTTGTATTGAGTTTTTTCTATTTTATTTATTGTTGTTGAGTGTTTTGTCTAGGTTTTGCATGTTTTTCTTTCTATGAAATCCAAGATAAGTACATCTATAGAGGCCATAGCTAGATTAATAGTTTCTTGAGCCCTGGTGGTGTAATGGTTATGTGTTGGACTACTAACTGCAAGGTCTGAAGCCGTGGGAGAAAGATGAAGCTTTCTACTCCCGTAAAGAATTACAGTGTCATAAAAAACACAGGGGCAGTTCTATAATCAACTCCAAGGAAGTGAGTTTGACTTTGGTTGTGGTTATGACAGGGAAATGGCGAGCTTAAGAGCAAAGAGAATAGGCAAGAAAAAAATGTTCTCAAATTGATAATGATGTTGATTGCACAGGTCTTTTAAATATATTCAACCTGATGAATTGTATGATGTGTGAATTATATGTCAGTAAAGCTGTTACTTTTTTTAAAATTATGATCTGGTTGAGTCTGACTTCAGAGTCAAAATTCTGTGTCTGAATTCATTCAGAATGTAGAGCTGCAGTACTTTATATATAAGTACTTTATATAAGGTACTTATAAAGGAGGTAACCATGAAAATGTATTAACTTGGAGTTGGGAACAGAAATGTAACCTTTCCAAAAGGGAAACAGTAACTAGAAAAACCTTAACTAAAAAGAAGACTAGGTTTCATTTCTAATTTAAGTTTTTTTCTTTCAGAGAAACAGAATGGAAAAAGCAGAACTAATTAAGAGTGAATTTTAAAAAATCCCCATGTAAGGTGAAGAGTCAAAAGAAATCTCATCAAACCCAGGGTAAGCGGAGACAAAGTAAATAATGACTGAGGGGAAACTAAGAACTTGTAAAGTGTCTAATTGTTCCTAAGTTTTTTTTAAATTCATTTTCTGTGTCTTTTAACAGTATCATCTATTTAAATATATGCTTATGACCTTCAGAGTTTCTGAGCAGTGCAAATGATTAAGTACTAACCCACCTTGAGCTGCCTCAAAGGAAAGTCTTGTTGAAAAATCATTGGACACCCTAGGGAGTGCAATTCTATTCTGACACACATAGGGGTGCCATGAGTTGGACCCTATTTTTCAGCAAGTGGTTTGGGGTTGGTTTTATGTGGGAAAGAATATAAGGATTTTAATTACTATAAACTATGTGTACAGGAAACCCAGCTGCACCTACTCTATTGTGAATATTCTGTCCTTTGGAGTCGTGACGCATTCACCCACCTCTTTTTCCACTAAAGAAGATTTCAAGGGATTCACCAGTAGGACAGAGTGGAGAAGATCACAAGGCAGAAACTATATGAATGGTGTAGGGAAAGGTACCTCTCTGAGTTCTACTAATCTTATACCTTCCCACCACTGAAACTCCATGGTTCATCCTTTTAATGATATTCCTATTGACATTCTTAATTCTTTGCCTTCTCTCCTTTACCCATGACTTCTTTGTCACACTCCATTTAATACAATTTTGCCAGCTGCTCTTTCTGTGGTTTCTTTAAACCTTGGATAAATGTATCCACAACAAAACCATGGGCTCTCAATGCTACTTGGCAATATTTTCTTTAGTATGCTCCATTACATGTCTCAGGATATTTATTGTGAATCTTTCCCTCTATCAAGTCCCAATGTAATTATAGCTATTGTCACTCTCAATAAGTAACTTCTCATTCTATTTAATGTGGGCCAACACCAGTCAATATGAACCTCTTTTTATAATTCTTTCCTTTTCAACCATTTTCTTAGTATCTTCATGCCTTCCTCATATCCCAATTCTTCTTCCTTCAAGTCTCTTTCCCAACACGTCTTTACAGTTGATTGTAACACAGTTCGACCAGGAATATCATCCTCTCAAATATCTTTCTCATGATTCTTGATTCACCGTCTCTATATTGACTTTCTCTTCTAACAGTAATGTGACTTTCCAACTTATAATCTTAGAAATAATCTTTCGTGATTCCATTTCTTACCTTGTGCTAAAGTCATCTGTGCATCTGTCTTACGCCGTTTAGAAGAGAGATGACTCCGTATGGCCAGGAGCCTAAACTTTAACATCTTTGTATTTTTCCCAAAAGTCTAATATTGAGCCTTCTGTATAATATTAGATTATTTTAAGTTTAATTATTATTGTGTTTACTCTTAGTCTTGGGAATTAAGTCCATGGAACATCCTAAATTTGCTTTAGTGAAACTTTTCAGGGTTTAGAAAGTCTGGAGACTGCCCTGGCCTCAATTATAGGACAACTTCCCAAACAGTTGCTTTGCCAGTGTAACATGATCCCATAGGCCTCCATCTTCATCTCTTTAGTGATAGATGGATCATCACAATTGGAAGTTAATTTCTAACTTATATCTCCAGTCTCTCTTTACACTTATAGAGAGGTATTATAATTAGATTGGAATATATCCATTTTTATGATCTATTCCTTTGGGATGAATGTGATAACAACAACAAAACAAAGCAAAACCACTACCATTGAGTGGATGCCAACTCATAGTGACCCTATGGAACAGAGTAGAACTACACTCGTGAGTTTCTATGACTGTAACTCTTTATAGGAAAAGAAGGTCCTGTCTTTCTCCTGAGAAGTAACTGATGATTTAGAACTGCTGACATGGTGGTTAGCAGACCAAATTATAAAAATATCAGCTGTTGTCTGTGAGAAGTAAGGACTGGAATATATGGTTTGGGATTCAGAATATGAGTATATACTTATGTAACAGAAAAGCCTGTTTTATAGACCCAGATCACAGCAGGGCCTCAATGAACCCACAGTTAGTTTTAGTTCTCCAACAGCCTACTCTGTTGTCCTATCATGTGATCTAAAATTGACCAAGGGCCTCCACTCAAGCACTCCCTCAACACAAGAACACTTGTTCTATTAACTTTTCATTCCATGATGCTCACCTTCTTGACTCTATTGCTGAAGACAAAGCAGGTGCATAAGCAAATGTGGTGAATAAAGCTGATGGTGCCTGGCTATCAAAAGATATAGCCTCTTGGGTCTTAAAGACTTGAAGATAAACAAGTGGCCACCTAGCTGAGAAGCAACAAAACCCACATGGAAGAAGCACACCAGCCTGTGTGATCACGAGGTGTCAATAGGATCGGGTATCTGGCATCAAAGAACAAAAATCATGTCAATGTGAATGAGGGGGAGTATGGAGTGGAGACCAAAGCCCATCTGTAGGCAACTGGACATCCCCTTACAGAAGGGTTGCAGGGAGGAGATGACCCAGTCAGGGAGTAGTATAACACCGATGAAACATATAACTTGAAAGTTGTGTTTCATCGGTGTTATACTGATACAGATAAGATACAGATAAGAGCTAGCAACCCAGGGAATCTGGGGACAGATAAACTCCTACTGATACAGATAAAAGCGGGCAACCCAGGGAATCGAGGACAGATCAATGCCTCAGGACCAATAATGAAAGTAGTGATAACAGGACAGTAAGGGAAAAGTGGAGGGAGAAAGGGGGAACTGCTCACAATGATCTACTTATAACCCCCTTCCTGGGGGACGGACAACAGAAAAATAGGTGAAGGGAGACATTGGTCAGTGTAAAACATGAAAATAATAATAATAATTTATAAATTATCAAAGGTAAAGGAGAGAAGGAGCTTGGGGAAGGGAGGGATAAAAAGAGGAGCTCAAGTAGAAAGAAAATATTTTGAGAATGATGATGGCAACAAATGTACAAATGTACTTGACACAATGAATGGATGTATGGATTGAGATAAGAGTTGTACAAGTCCCCAATAAAATGATTTAAAAATAAAATAAAATTATTATCTCTACAGATCTATCTAGATAAGCTAGACTGAATGAATAGTCTGGAGGAGAAAACAACGGGACCAATGGTTCCGGGGGACACGGGAGAGGGGGAGGCGGGGTAACGTGGTGGTGCTGACCAACCCAGGGACAGGGGAGCAACAAGTGATCCAAAATCAGTGGAAAGGAGGGTGTGAGAGGTCTGGTAGGGGATTCAGCAAGGGCAATGTAACCAAGAGAAATCACTGAAACCCAAATGAAGGCTGAGCATGATAGTGGGACAAGAGGAAAGTAAAA
>NW_022103911.1:367838-378160 GCF_000313985.2 Echinops telfairi | reverse complement strand
ATGTATGTATGGATTGTGATAAGAATTGTACGAGCCCCCAATAAAATAATTAAAAAAATAAAATAAACGCAAAATTAAAAATAAATAAATAAATAAAATTTCCCAGGGCCTAGATACTAAAAGTAAGGCTATTGTCTCTAAAAGGTAACTAAGAAAATGTAGTTGGGAGCTGGCTACTGGCTGGCAGCCTGTCTAAGCCTGTTACCTCCTTTAATGAACAGAGGGGGTTGGGTCCTCCTCTATGAATAGATTGAGCTCCATCTCTCTGGTCCTGTGACTGCACTTTCCCAATGGGGGCTATGGCAGTATATTATGATATTTTCCTATCTTCTACATCTCTATAATTTCATGGAGATTCTTTTCTTAAAATTCATATGCTTTTGACCAAAAAGAAAAAAAGAATAAACAAATTCTCTAAAGTAAAATAAGAGTCTATTGATTATGGGTTTAAGGAGGAAAAATAACATGGGCATATCTTTGCAGCCTGAATGTTTTTCTTGAAATTCTGGTGAAAAAATACGGGGAGTGGGGACTTCAAAAAATTGGTGGGAAAATTCTATTATCTTGTCATTTAATTTTCCCATTAACATTTTGAAACCTTCTCATAATCTACATAGTATGAGTTAGAACTGACAATAACAACAAGACAGAGCCATAATTAGCCCTACCTCAACTCACTACAGTCAAGTTGATTCTGATTCATAGCAACCCTAGAGAATGGGGGTTAACTGCCCGCCCGTAGACCTACACCCTCTTAATCACCAAGGATCAAAGAACATTACAATGATTCTACAGAAAAGGGAAGGCCAGACAGAAGATGTCCTGATATAAAATAAATATTCACCTTATTGAATGACAATAATACTAAATCTTAATTCCTGCTACCGTCAGGACACACAGACTCCCACAGGCATAGAGAGGGTTTTCCTGATTTTCATGACAAGCACACATTAGGTTTCATCAGAAATTTCCAACTCTCTCTTGAGTAAAGAGACCTGGTGGCACAGTGGGTTCAGCATTGACTGCTAACTGATAGATCAGTGGTTCGAACCTGCCAGTTGCTTCATGGGAGCAAAATGAGGCTGTTGGTTTTTGTAGGGATTTCCAACATTGGAAATCCTACAGGGTCATTCTGAGTCAGAATTGACTTATTGGCAATGGGTTTGTTTTTTGTTTCATTGTGGTTTACTCTTGATTTCAGGATTTCAGTCCCTTCAACTAACCCCACAAGTAACTGTGAGCATCATGAGAAAGGGTGTCCCGAACATTCAACCCACCTATAATCTCACCCTTTCTCCATCGGCCCTTTGATGGTGTCTTCAGGCCAGATTGTTACCTTAGCCTGTGTAACAATGTGGAAATCCTCTGCAGGTTTCCCAGCCTCGGGGCACCCCAGCCATGCTGAGCTCTACCAGGGAACTAGTCTTTTCTATCATTGTGTGCATTTATTGTCACTCCACTCATCCCACAAACAGCTTTTTGACTGTTGGCCTATGTCCCTGATCAGACCAAGAGGTGGCAGAAGAAAAACGCCTTCCATCTGCACTCCATGGCCTGGACTCAAATTTAGTTGTGCAGGAGACAGATGCCATATTGCCACTCCATCTTTCTCTCTTTATTCTACTGTGGCTCAGCCCTCAGAAAAACCCTGTCTCCTTTCCTCCAAATGCCCCAGCTCTTCAGTGGATACAAAAGCTATAACTCATAAGACAAGTTAGGATAAAAGGGTGTTATCATAATAGCAGTGTCCAAGCCCTGGTACTCAATATCCTACTACATATTTTTAACACACACACACACACACACACACACACACACACACGCACCACTCATCTGCGCCTCAGTCAGTAAATGGTGTCACAGATCCCAGTTCTGAAACTCAATTCACTATCATTGAGTCAATTCCAATGCACAATAACCCTATAGGGCAGGGTGGAATTATTCCTGTGGGTTTCTGAGACTGCAACTGTTTACGGGAGTAGAAAGCCTCATCTTTCTCCTGAGGAGCAACTAGTGGTTTCAAACTGCTGACCTTGCAGTGAGAAACCCAATGCATAGCACTGTCCTATCAGGGCTCCTCTAGTTCTGAAACTAGGAATGCTCCATTAATTTGCCAACACTCAAAATTCAACCTTCAGTGAAATTTCCATATAAGCTGGGGTGGGGTGGGGTGGGGGGAGGAGTCTAAAAAGTTATTTCCACCTGACTCTTCTATGTGTATGAATATGAAAATTTCTCAAGTACACGCAACACCACCTTAAGTGTTAAACCGGAGGGTGAAGCACTGCCTACCAAGCTCTTCACCACATAGCCCACAAGGCTGCCTATTAAAACCAGCACTTTAGGTTAGTCGCAATGGGTCTCAACTTCTACCCCAAGCTGATCTCAAGCCAGAACCAGACTTTGGGAGACAACAGCAAAGAGCTTATTGGAGCCATTTTTGGGCAATGCAGCCTATCCAAACGGACTTCCACAGCCATGGCTCCCTCACAGGGTCATAGGTTTTGAATTGTAAAACAAGCAAACAGAAGTCTCCAACTCTATCTGGCTGCAGAGAAAAACTGTTTGTTTCGTACCATCCACTCCATCTGAGAAGTTCTTAAAGGAAGAAGAGAATGAAGGAAGGGTGGCAAGAAGCAGGTGTAAGAAATGCCGAGAAACAGGGGAGGCAATGCATGTCTGAAAAAGAAAGAGAAAGTGAGACCGCAAAAAAAAAAAAGAAAGGCATTTTAATTTCGTCATGAGGAGGAAATAAGTGCTAGAAGTGCTGATTCAAGGCGGCTGGGATTAATTTAACACGGAGCGCCTTCTTCTAAGACGAAGCTCTTAAAGGGTTGGTTTTCCTGCTTCCAACGCTACCACAGCTGCAACACTTAGGGAACGGGTTTCCTTGGTGCGGGCCCCCCCACCCCCCCACCCCCTACCCCTGCCGATTCCCCGCCCAGTCCCATTGGAACTTGACTGAACGTTCTTCTGGCAAGTGGACCTTTTGAAATACAGGCCTGCATCTTGGAGTGGTGACTTAAAATGTCCCCTGGCAAGGAAGCATCTTTCTCCGTAGTGGTTAGTTCGTGCCCCTCCCCGTCGAAGGCAGCCAAATCCCCTGATACAAAACAGGACTGCGTGATGATCTGCCCTTGGCTGTGGTCCAAGGAAAGGTTTATTGGGCATATCGTACTACTGATCGAAAGTTGCTAAAGTATAGTAAACACCCACATATCACTGAGACCTAGAATGAATCAGAAGAGTATAAATAGTTATGAAACCCGATTATTTCCTCTTCTGTGTCATGTATCAAACCCAAACAACAAAAACAACCTACTGTTGAGTCGATGCCAACTGTCAGCGACCCTGCAGCCGAATAGCACTCCCCAGAGAGTTCCCAAGGCTGTAAGCTTTACGGGAGCCAATTGCCACATCTTCCTCCCAAGGGGTCACGGGTGGCTTCCAACCTTGCAGTAACCGGCCAGTGCTACACCACGTTGCCACCAGGGACCCTCACGTCATCTTGGGAGGGAGTGATCAGGCGCATTAATTTCAGAGGGTTAAAAACATGACAGAATGTGGAGGCTGTGCGAGCTCCTTCAGCATTAGCTTCCCAACCTCAATTTGTCAGTTGGATAGGAGTCCTGCCCATGTCACAGGAAATAGATTTTCCCATCTATGAACTGGTACATGTTCATATAGACCCAAAAAACCAAACTCACTACCATCAAATACATTTTGATTCATAGCGACCCTGTAGGACAGAATAGAACTGCCCCTATGGGATTCCTAGACTGTGAATCTTTACAGGTGTAGAAAGTCTCATCTTTCTCCTAGGGAGTGGCTGGTGGTTTCAAACCACTGACCTTATTTTTAACAGCCCAAGTCATAACCCACTATGCCAGCAGGACTCCTTCATATAGACAGACAACCCTTCATGAGAGTGAGACGGAGACAGATAAAAAATCGGGCTGCAACTCTTCCAAACATAAGCCTTGTGACCACCTTTTTCTGACCTGGGTTTTGAAGACAGTACCACCTGAGAGCTTGCTGCCTCCGGAGGGTGGCCGACCAGGGACCTGGGAGTGTAAGTCACTGAGAAATGAAAACCAAGAGCGCAGCCGCAGCAAAACACTTGGTTTAGAGCATACAGCAGGTGCTCCTGATTCGCTAGGACCGAAGGGCCTTGGCCCACCTGCGTGCTCTCAAGGTGCCCCTCCCAGATGCTCAGCAATCGGAGCCACGTGTTTACATGCAGTACACAGATATTCCTGAGGAGGCGTCATCTGGTACCCAACCGAAGGTAAGAATTGCAATTTTGTTCTGTCTGTTTAAATGGAGTCAAAAGTCACCCTCTTGTTGCTTCCTCCTCAGATCGGGTAGACATCGCTGGAAAGTTCACCTGCTGTATTAAACAGTCTGAAGCCAGACAGCCACGATAAAAAGCAGGTTCTGTCTGGAAGCAACACTTGCTTCTCATTCCAGAGAAGAGTGACTTATCTTAAGGCTCACCATCTGTAACACATGGCAAAATTGCTATGAGATTTCTTCCTTTGATGGACTCAAATCCATTTTTGAACTCTGATTTAGCAACATTTCCCTGGACCATCTGGGTCTCAGACACCCATCATGCCCCATAATTCCATAAAAATATCATTTTGGTCCCCTAGAAGCTTATTTTTCTTCATTGATTCAGCTTCGAAATTGAAATAGTTCAGTGAGGAAGTAAAACAAGACCTCCGGATTATTACCTTCAGCTTAATTTTTCATCACCCTTTTGACTGCTGCTTGCTGGGATATTACCTGGATAATTTTCCTTCTTGTCAAGGTCTCTTAGGCCCAGAGGATATACATCATGTAGAAATCTGGCCTGTTTGACTCACTTATTAGCCAGAATATTAGGGATCTACTTCTTAATGGCAGTCCCTGGGTGGTGCAAACGGTTAAAGCATTCTCAGCTACTTAATGAATGGTTGGAAATGCCTGTCTAGCCAGAGGCACCTTGGGGAAAAGGCCTAGTGATCTACTTCTGAAAAATCAGCCATTGAAAAATTGATGGAGCACAGCAGCATTCTAACACACACAAGTTTGCCAGGAGTCAGAATCTACTCAATGACAACTGGTTGTTACTTAAAGATTCAGGGTTTAAGTTGACACATTTTCATGCATCTGTGTTAGACATTATCACAGCAGTCAAGGTTTAGGATGTGATACTTATTCTACTACAAGCTCAAGTCGGGGAAACCACAAAGCGCCTCATTTTGCATAATAGTTCAGTGCTCTGACTCGGACGGCGTGATTGGAGTCATAGAATCTAAATTTTGAAGGGGATAGAGAAGTCATCTCATTGACTTATCATGGGAATTCTCCTAGGTTTCTGTTGTTAAGATCTCTTCTTTCTCTAATTCCACAGGATTCTGAATTTCTAGGCCTAGATTCTGACGTTTCTAGCTATGACTCATAGCAACTTTAAATAAGATTTCCGAGGCTGTGAACATTACCGGAGCAGATAGCCTCATCTTTTTCCAGTGAAGCAGCTCATGGATTTGAACCACTGATGTTGCAGTTAGTAGTCCAACACTTACACAACTGTATTAATAAGAACTGTCAGTGGAGGGTCTGCAATGAGTAGGCATGGCCCAAAACAGTGCATATATAATATAATTAATCTCCACAATAGTCCTACAAAGTCAGTTTGTATGATTATCCCCAGTTTTAGAAGAAGAAATATAGGGGAGCAAGAATTTAAACCCCTATCTCCTACAGGCTTAGAATTCATGTGTTTTTTAGTGTCTCATGTAGTTACACAATAGTTACATGAGTCGGTGCATTTCACTTCTTTAATCAAGAGAAGTTAATTTTCTTAGTTTCAGGGAAAGTTCTTATTTTCTCCTGGTCATGTTCATCATGAAAATCATAATTCAAGCAAATAATTATTCACTGCTATGCTCCAGGCAATTTATCTATACTAATTCATTTAGTTGTCAGGCAAACTCTATGACGTAGCTATTATTTTATTACCAACTTTCAAGTGAAAACAATAAGGGTTCAAACAGACTGATAACTTGCTCAATATCTTGGCTAGTAAGTAATCAATCTGGGATTGAACTCAAGGAGTCTAGCCCTAAAGCCTTTGATGTCACTTAGTATACTGCAGTGTTTTTCAACTTTAATGCAAGTAAGATACCAGTATTAGAAGATAACAAGGCATTGTGATTATTTTACCATTGTTGTGATGATTTTTTATTCTATTAATAATGCTGTCATTGATTCTATTAATTCTACGAGTCCTGTAATGTCACAATGTTCTCTGGAGAGGAGTCAGATCAACATTTTAAAGAGCTCAGGGACTTTGGCCCCAAACCGTGGGACAGGATCAAACAAAAAGTTTGGAATGAAATTCCCTAAGGAAAAATAAAGTCTTGGATGACACCTTGAGCTCCAGGAACGTTTCATGAGGATGGCCATGGGGCAGGGCAGTGTGTCCACAGCCTGCAACTGCTGCGAAGAGCGTCTAGGCAGTGGTTCTCAACCTCCCTGATGCTGCGACCCTTTAATCCAGTTCCTCATGCTGTGCTGACCCCCAACCATAGAATTATTTTTGTTGCTACTTCATCACTGTAATTTTGCTACTGTTATGAATCGGGCACCCCTGTGAAAAGGTCGTTTGACTCCCAAAGGGGTGGCGACCCACAGGTTGAGAACCGCTGGTCTAGGGCCCCTTACACATAGTAGCAGAAGAATTTCGAGGAATGGACTAACACAAGGGTCAGTTTATCAAATTAGACTTGCCCAAGTCAGAACTCTTACTTAACATCAGACTTTCTCAAAAATTTCAAGGATACACATAATCATGGGACTCAATTGGCACATGGAGACTGGCTTGTGGATTAGGGTACCTCTAGGCACTTAATCAGGGAAGCTAGCTTTGTTGACCTACAGAGAGAAAATGGCACACCGTTGAGCTGAAGCATATGGCTTTAGAATACTTGTTTGGGCAAAGCAGGGTACAAGGGCCCCTGTGAGTGAGAGGTTGAGGACCAGAATGAGGTAAGCTGTGGGCACAGCTGGAAAGAGGTTCTCCTATCAAAGAACTGTATCTTGAGCATTTCTGACACTAACTTGTAACCTGATCATTTCCCTAATAAATTCCATAACTATGAGTATGGCCTGAGAGTTCTGTGCCCATTTCTCTCACTGAGCATCTTCCTCCGTTTCACTGACTACATGTCATAGTTATGTTTATTGTGCCAACTAGGCCTATAGGAACATGTGGGCAGAGTTTGATCAGGTCACAGCTTGATTGGAGGCGACTGAGATAAATTAAGATGATCAGTGTATTAGTCTAGGTATTTTAGAAAAACAAATCCACAGCAACTCATGTATAAGAGAGTTTTATGTAAAGAAAGTGTGCATCACGAAAACATCCCAACCCAATGCTGCCCAAGCCCACAAGTCCAACATTAACCCATTAAACCAACACCAGTCCACAAAGTCCTCCACCTCACAAAACAGAGGCAATGATGCCGACTGCAGGAGGAAAGCTGAGTCCGTGAACGCATAAGCATCTCAGCACTAGCAGGGGTCTCCACACGGCTGCTCCAGCACCCAGGGCTGCATCGGGATAGGTCCATGTGGCTTCTCCTTGGGGATGTCTTGTAGGAAGTCAATCTTGCAAGCTGAAGTAGGGAACTGCTAAGGCAGCTGCACCCTGGTGTGACCATCACAAAGCAAGAGACCCTAGAACTAGAAAGGTGAGACTCACCACCCATTCATCCCTCCGCCTTTCAATTAGCCCCACGTGTGATTATCGGCCAGGTTGGCACAATTAACTAACTCAACCAGCATCACATATTTCTCTTGCTCCCTGGTGACCAGACCAGCATGCTGCTGCTTTAGCTAGTTCTCTGCCTCAACCTGTGAGCTACACTACCTATGGGCTAAGCCAACCCAAAGATCGTGTTGCTAGGGCTTGAGGTTCCTTCAAGACCTGCTTACTATTCTGCCATTCCTTGGTATATTGAGTATTCTTTGACAACACCATAATTCAAAGGAATCTTCCTAGATCTCACTTATTCTTGGTTCAGATTTCACATGCATATGAGGCAATTGAAAATACTATGACTTGGGCCCAAGTATGTTAGCACTCAGGGTAACCTTTTTTGTTTTTTAAATTTTAAAGATGCCTTTTTTCACAAAAATCTTATATATCACAGGTACATCTATATATCTTATATAAAAATGCACTAGCATATGAACTTCTTACAAAGTGATAGTATGATCTGTCAGCATAAACCTGTTTATTTACACATGCAATGTATATTCAGATATATAAAGTCTACTTTTTGGATGCTTAAGCATTGTATATTCAGATATACAAACTCTACTTTTTGGATGCTTAAACATTGTATATTCAGATATACAAAGTCCACTTTTTGGATGGTTTAAACGTTGTACCACTTGGAGGAAGTACAGTTTAGGGGAGCAGGCCTGGTGCAATCTCAAGCTCAAGTGATGCATGGCGACAGAATCCACCACCCTATTTTGGGGATGGTCTAAACAGAAAGTAGATAAATCAATTTCCCAAAGCGCCTATGGACCGTACAATAGATTATAATTAGCCCTGTGAGAGGCTCTATGGTACTTAAAAAAAATTCCTTCCAAATAAAAAATATTTCCAATATATTCATGGATTGAATAGGCTATACCTAATTATAGTGATTCACTTTTTGCATGAGCTCAATAGGCTGTATTTTTAGCACATTTCTGAAGCCAGAAAAATAATCACCCCAAAATCTCAACAAATGTTCAAAAGGGAATTTTTCGGCCACCAGAAGCAGACTACGCTTTTACTGGTTATTTGAAGTAAAACGTAGCTCTCATGAAATGGAAGAGAAGTTTTTTACCCCTTCCATTCAAACTAGGAAGATTTCAAAATGTCTAACTGTACTAGACATACGTTTTAACTTTGAGCATTGTTGACCTTTAAACTTGAATCTTTGAAAATAAATCCTAAAAAGTGATAGTAAGGGATGATGGTTAGGTTTTTTGTGTCAACGTGGCTCCCATAGAAACATGTGGGGGGACTTTAGCCTGCCAGACTGGTCAAAGCTTGATAGGAGCATGAAGGGAATAACTGGCTCTCTGAGGCAGGGCTCTACCTCTTTCTCCCTGGTCATCAGACCAGTGTGCTGCTACCTGAGTTAGCTACTGTGCACTACCTGTTGGCCGAACCAACCTGTGGATAGTGGTGGATCCTGTAGCCATGCTATGCATCACTATGCCTTGAGGCTTCATCATGACCTGCTTAGCTAAGCTGCTGTGCTAATGGCCTCTGCCATGCCTAGATATCTCATCTTCCTGCTGTTGCTGCCCCACCTTGCTGAGTATGCTGCCTGCAGGCCCATTCTCTTCATCTTGCCTGTGGGCAAACTCTGTACCTCCTACCAGTCACTTTACTGTCTGCATCCTTGACCATGAATCAGCGCCAGGTGTGAGTTAAAAGGACCTTCAGTATATTAACTGTTCCATGAAAGTTAGACTGAGCCCTCTGTACTGCTGTGTGGACTAATTATCTGTTGTATTTCTTTTTACTACATAAACCAATCCTTATCCAATCGGGTACTCCAAAAAAACGGATTTTTTTTCAAAGCTATGTATTTAAAATTTTTTACAACCTTATCACCTTCAAAGTACTCTCCATTACATTTAATACATTTGTCAAATCTGCAATTCCATTCTTAGAAACATTTTCCAAACTCATCTGTTTGGATGTCTGATAGCACCTCCCTCATTTTTTCTTCACCTCTTCTATGATGTCAAATCACTGTCCTTTAATGTCCCTCTTCATTCTTGTAAACAAAAAAAAGTTCCAGGCAGTGAGATCAGGTGAGTAAGGTATGTAGGGCATGAGAGGCCTGCTGTTTTATTTTGCCAAAAATTGGCACACTGAGATGACTGTGTGAGCAAGTGCATTGTCATGGTGGCAAAACCAGTCCCCTGCCTGCTGCAAATCAGGTATTTTTGTGTTGCATACTGTCATGCAACCTTTTCAGAACTTCTAAATAGAAAGCTTGATTAATGATCTAATCTAATGGAATGAACTCCAAATGTACTATCCCCCTCACATTTAAAAAAAAAAAAAAGAGCATCGTCTTGACCTTTGTTTTCACTTCATGAGCATTTTTGGACCTAGGTGATGATGGTGTCTTCCACTGGTTTGATTGATGTTTGCTTTCAGGGTTGTAAGAATAGCACCATGTCTCGTCACCAGTAATGACCTTGGGGAAAAAGTCTGGGTTGCTTCAGAGCTGTTCTTTCAAAGCTCTGCATGTTTC